>NC_137657.1:15292164-15892164 GCF_963422515.1 Blennius ocellaris | reverse complement strand
CTAAAGCAGGGACAGCCAGGGCCGTGTCAAGGTGAGACACAGCCAGGAAAAACCTTCGCTCAGTTTGATTTTCGGCTTCAGGCAACGCTGATGGAAAGTGATCAAAAACCATCAGGTTCACCATAACTTTCCCCCCTTTTTACAATCTAACTTAAAATTGTGTCCCTTTGTTGTAGGAGTATACATATTATTAAAAAAAGTGTATGTGAATCTATGTTTCTCACCATCAGTATGAAGTGATAAAATACCGGTAATAGTAAAACAATTGTTCTTCATCAATAACGGGCTGTATTAGAAATGAGAATTTTGCTTACAACATGATAATAAGCCATTAAATAAATTAATATGTCAGTGATAGACGCGCAGTCTGTCTGGAGGAGTGATACTCTGCGTTCCTCCTGAGTGAGCTGGGTAAACTCAGGAGGACAAAAGCAACATAGAAGATGGATGGATAGATTAGTGTCAGTTTACTGAAGGGGAAACAGGTGGCAAACGATTCAGCTCATTAGTGTGACAGTCGGGAAATTCACAAAGTGCCGTTTTCTCCGACATCTCTTACTCAGTCATTGTAAACCTGAAACGGCCCACATCCTGTCTAATATTTCATGCATCATAAGCCTCTACTGAAAACTGTGATCCAAGCTGTGTCAGCTTCCTGGTAGTCTTATTTAAAATTAATCAAATAAGCAGGCTGGAAGAGTCCATTGTGCATAACCTGTTTGTTCTGGATCAATACACTCCCAATGCAAATTGATACCAGTGCCTTTTGCAACTAAACTTGAAGCATGGACAGACAGGGAGATGTATGATCAACAGATATATTCCCTCGACGCCTGCATGTAGTTTGAAAACAGCTTTCACACCAGGAGTTTGTTTTAAACTGTTGATTAATACATACAAACCTAATTCCAAACATGTTGAATTGATATGAAATGTGAATAAAAACAGACTAGAATACACAGGCAACATGTCAAAGTGAAGTCAAAGTGAAATCTCAAAGAAGTAATCTGTGAGAACATGAAATGCAAAGTGATCATGCCGTAAACATAAGACAGTGGAAGAGGCTGTTATGGCATTCGGTACAGTAGTGTTTAGGGATTATTAATTTAAAAGTGTATTGCACTGAAGTGGTAGTCATTGCATGTGTAATGGGCAATCACATTCACCGATGAATCCTCTTTTTAACAGTCACTTAATGTCTGGGAGGTGAGGGGACTCATTCTTGCCTGATGCAGGATTAAAGCTGTTTGATGCATTTTACACATCATTTACAAAAAATGCACGGTATGATGCCTCTAACCACAATAAATATGTGAAAAAAGAGACGAATTGATCTAAAGATGTTCTATCTAAAGATGTTCCATTCTGAAATGTCACTTTATTGTCAGAAACATCTCAAATTCAAGACATTTGCATATATAGTCAGACAATAATTAAAATCCAAGTCTTTTTTCAATCTAGACATCTTTAAAAATGCCGTGAAGCCAGTGAGTTAGAAAGCATCATTTCATTATTTACAGTCTATGCAGGAAAAATATGCCACTATATTATATTTCACTTGTCAAAAGTACTGACAATAAATCGGCTCCTAGTAGGGCTGAAAAGACAAATTCTCCACAGTGGAATGGTTTTGGCTGATTTGCACTGCAGACATAATAACAGCAATTTTAATGCTTCACATTCATGGAATAATAAAACACAGCAGCTGGATAAACAATGACTTCTGAACTACTGAAGCAGGAGAACAAGCTGATTTTGAGAAGAAGCCAACAGAGTGGCGATAAGAAATCATACAATGCATGACTCTACAAAGGATTATTTTAAGTTAAAAAAAAAAACAGATTTCTTTCTCTCATATATATATATATATATATATATATATATATATATATATATATATATATATAAAATTGATCCACATAATAAATTCTACATATCATCACATGAAATGATACAGAGTGATGTACATTTGAGGGGGAAGTACCAGACTCATATAGCATCCATGTTTAATCAATGAATAATAAACACTCCTGCTATTTAATATGACCCAGATGACGAGTAAATCCCAAATATTTAGAAAGTTGAATGGATTCAATGTTCCCACTGGCTTAGTCATGAATACGACTGTAATCCATTACTAAACTTGGTTTCCACTGTCAGTCACCCTTACTTTTCCTCTGCTGGAGCCACTTGCGACAGAAAGCCGAGTCAGAAAACACAGTTCATTTCATAACAATCAATCAACACACCAAGCTATTTAGCATTAATTCAATCCAAAATATGCTTTCATTTCCATCTTGGCAATACGAACTGGTTTTCCCTCAAAATAGTCATTGCATGTCACTGAATTAGCCTTTTGGGCCTCAGTGGAACCATCCAGCTCACTGTAGACCTGCACGAGGCATTTGATGGACAAGTTGATCAAATACTCATACAGGTAGCCCCGTCTATGTTGTGAATGCAAATTTTTAATCTGCAAATGTGAGCTGCTGTATACTAACAGATGCCATTCAAAGCATGGAAATGATAAACTGTACAGTGAGACGCACATTTCTTGCAGGTGTGGTTCCTCAAAAAACATGCTAAAAGGTAAACACAAACTATCCAATTGCAGGTAAATATACCAGATATCTCAAAGTTTATAATTTAGTTAAAGGCTATATAAGTCCAGTTAACTTACACATACAGGAGAAGTGTGCTCCCACCAGTTCATATCCCTTCTTATAAATAAAGATAAAGATAGATAAAAGACAAGTGCACCGTGATACAAAACAATAAGCCTTGATATCCTCTTAGTAAGAGCAATCTTATCTTGAAGGCCCACTACCTTATGGTTGAAGCAAGCTTACATTAGGGTATAAGGCAGAGGTCACAGCTGTGGTTGTGGTTTCCTGGCCAAAGATGGAACAAGACCAAAAAAGAAAGGTTTGCATTCTTTCTGACTTTGCTCACTGGATCAAGACATGTAAACAAAAGCTGGACAACTGTTGTGATTTACAATGACGACACATAACTTAAATAACTTCAACAACTTCAATCACTTAAATAACTTCAACAACAGTATTGTCAGCTCAGTTGAATGGATTACATTACACTGTAATACTGTGATTAATACTATTGCTATTCTTACCATCTGAAAACTGACCAAGATCTTTATAAACAAACAAATAAATAAATATACTGTATATTGAGAAGTGAAAAGGATGTGGAGCAAGGTTTATGGAACAACACTTGGGATGCTGACATCTGCTTCTTAAACTCTATATGTTTGCTTGTTTAGTGGGCACAAGGGTTTAGTCAGCAACATTCACACTTGACAAGTGTGAACACACATAAATGACACATAATAATAATAATAATAATAAAAACAGGACTTTAGACCCATTAATGTGCTGTAAACTAACGGCTGAACGAATAGGTTTGAAAGAATTCTACACAACAACAAGATCACTACCACATATGCTCAAGGATACCAACCAATTTAACGGTTTAACAGTATTTCATGTGGGGAGCCTGTACTTTAGTCATTATTTAAAGCTCCTAAAGAAAGGTAACAGACTTATTTGTAAGTGTAAAGTGGGGCACACAGAGTGAGATCTTGGTCTTAACGGTTATGCTCTCCTCACTTATGGTAATATTTCTCATTAAAAAAGTTTAGGATTTTTTTTATTTGTTATTTCAAAGATCATCAACACAATTGATTTAACTGCACTTCCAAATATTCTCTTATGTTGTTTTCCACTAAATATTGCAAATATAAATTACACATTAATATGTTCCTGGTTTTTTTCATAAATGAACAGAGATTTTATTAGAACTACCAAACATTAAATATTGTATCTGTATGTGTCTGAGTTTTTTTTCCCCTTTCTTTTTTTAAACAAACACAACAAAATAAATATTATCCATAAAACGAAGTGTTTTCTTAGCTATCAAAGATGAGCAACAAAATTGATTTGATCACATGTTTCATGTTGGGTTTATAGCCAAACATGGAAATGAACAATATATTGGAATAGAATTGAATAGAATAGACTTAATCCCAGGACATTCTTTTACAATGCTGCTCCACGCAGAGTAGCATATAATACAAAGAATAGAATGTTAAAATATCAAATGAGAATAAAAACGAAATAAGTAAATATTAGAACTTACAAAAGACTTAGAAGTGACCAATATATATTGATTTGAATACATAGACGATTTCTTCTGCTTTCATAAATCACTTCAACAACTTCAAATCTTCTGAAACTATTAAACATAGGATCATTTCCCTTAATAGCAACATTCTGTGCGTCCACATCTTTATTTTTGTCACGAGGAGGATAAATATGGTGGTACATTTGTAGAGTGCACGAGCGTTAATGTCACTATTAAACACCTTTTTATAAAAGTGTCAGGCAGCGGCCTTTAACACCTCCTTATAGAAGTGAGGCGGTTTGTCAGTACTCGGGCTGATGAGCACAGAGATTCTGCATGGCGTCTTTTTGAGTGCTTCATGAGCTCGTGTCGTCAGTTTGGGACGGTGGATCAACCGGTCAGGACTGTTGTGTTTCTCCGGTGAGCTGCTCGCTGCGCTGGATGTGTTTCTGACAGACTGCAGTGAAGGCGGAAGGAAACATGAGCCTCTGAGCATCTCAGAGCCGTCACACCTCCTCTCACACCCCCTCTCACACCCCCTCTCACACCCCCTCCCTCCCTCTCTCTCTCTCTCTCTCTCTCTCTCTCACTCTCCCTCTCCCTGAGCTCAGCCAGACTCGGAGGCACTACACGCGCACAGCTCAGGACACAGAAGACGAAGGACAAATAATTTCATTTTCATACTATATTTCACCCAATGTGACGCGACGACATTGACCGAATAAAAAAAAGCTGGTAAGCACTGATTTTTCCTTCATTGAACCTCTTTAATTCCAATAGGAAATTACATTTTCACATTAAGTATCATATGATAGAGTCTCATTTCATTGAAAGAAACAAGAGAGAAAAGAAAGCGTGGATTGGGTTGACATTGTTCTTCCTTTCTAAAAACTCACTGTTTAAATCCTTTTACAGTCAAACAATGCAACAAAATAACAGTTCTGCACATAGTCAAGTATATTTTGTGAAGTTGCTTTGTTTTCTTCATGCGTTTGTTATTTTCTTACCTTTTACCTTAAGCACATGGTGCTCATAAGGACAAGCCTGGATGATGATACACTGTCCATCCCAACCAGGACATGACACTCTGGCTCTGCTATGCTTTCTTTTTATAAAACCTATGCGCCTGTCATCCATATCACTTGATATTTGAGTGTGATACATACGTTGGCAGTCGACCCACAAAGAGCATGGTTTAATGGTTAGTAATTTTCTAAAGTGCATTCTCAGACCTCCACAGGACTGGGTGAGGACCTTGGGAAAATGAGCTGTTTATTTTAGCCGGTTGTATGACTGCTGCTTTTGGTGGTTAGGCCCAATGAGAGAATGCTGGTGGTGATTACAGGTTGAGAGTTAGTTGTCCCTCCACTTACAGTAAACAGATGCACTCATGAGACAAGTCTGCCATGCGCTACCAAAGTAACAAGAATGGTTCTGCTCATTGTTTCTGGAAATGCTCATCTGTTAAGTTTATTATGGTACAATGTGAATCTATTTCCGGAGATGTTTGAATAAACTATCTTGGACGCATCCTGTTGTATGGCAGGATCCTGGTTGAGGTCAACTCTCTTCAGCAAACACTGACTGCATAAACACCCAAAAACAACAAAAAGGTGATGGATGCTGATACTCTATGAGGCAGCATTAAGAGACATTTTGTCTATCTGAGCGACTTTGTCTGCATATATAGACTTAGTGAAGGTGAAAATGTAAGTTGTTTGAACAGTTTAGTCCAGAGGTGGACACTTCTGGTCCACAGTCCTGCATGTTGTTCTCCAACACATCTGAATTTTATACATATTTCAACACAGAGCTCCATAGAAAACTTGATTATGAGTCACTCATTGAAATAAATCAGTTAATTGGAGCAACAACCGTTAGAAACCAAGCAGCCACAAGTGCCCAGTGAACATATGGAAGTAGCTGGTGGCGCTTTAACTTCTTCTATTTGTGCAATATTCAACAACAACAAAATCTTACCTGCTTTTTATGACATTTTGAACCACAAGTGAACATTAATGTAGTCCATTTTGGAAATACTGTACATGATTAATGTGTAACACTTCATTTGCTATTCCCAACTGGCCAAAATAGAGAGGACCTTCAGCTGATGGGCTGCCTCTTATACACGAGAGAAAAACAAATGTGGTGATGACAGACAGCTGAGAGGAATGTCAGCGTGAGCATGCCTTTGTGCCAGTTTCCAAGCATGAATTGTCTTGAACGCATCACAAAATCTTCTGGCAGTTGTTTGAATGACACCGAGTCAGCAGTCAGCAGAAGTTAGCGGCAATTTGTGCAAGTCAACCGGCGCGCTCATCTGTCATTGTAGGTGATTAGCACGAACTAAAGTTACAGGCGATCTCTGCATGAGATCATTGTTTGTCTTTCAAGCGTTTGAGTCAACAAACGGCGGTTCAGCGATGCTCATTCAGACAAATGTTAATACTTTCTTCTTCTTTTTTTTTTAGCACTATCTGTAGCCTTGCCATCTCTCCACTGCCCCAACTTGCCTGTTCGGCGTCTTGAGGGAATACTAAGAAGGACTGACACATTTCAGTAACCAAACATTGTGCCAATAACAGTTGCTGTGGCTTTCTGAAATAGCCAGCAGGGTGCCTCGGGGGCACATATAGATAGCAAATGTGATTCCAGCTGCCACTGTGGCATCCTGGCCTTAATGATAGGGAGGTTGATTGAGTGGAGTCTTTCTTCTCGTACACTTTGAGCTGCGTATCAAGTTGCCGGACCATTGTTGATTGTGGCTACTTTTGCAGTAACATGAAATAAACAGCTGATGAGGATTACACAGCTGTCGTTCACCACTCCCAAAGGGAGTCCTAATGGTGTGTGTACGTGTGTGTGTGTGTGTGTGTGGACTCTCCTAAGTGAACTTTTATCCATGTGAGAGCAGCTCTGTTTAGATCAGTTAATGAAATGTGTCTGTTTTCTTTGCTTCTAGTGTTACTAACTTTACCCACCATTGTTTTATTTTCTGTGAGAAGTTCCTTTTATACTTATACAAGTATTTCTTCTTGATATTGTGTCCGCACTGGCCTTTTTCTTCCTTTTTTTTTTTTCAACAACATTGTTTTATGGGTTTTTGCTCAAAAATGTCACTGTACCTGTGATAGAATCTAAAGATCAACATTGCTTTCTGTTTTCTTCCTGTTTTATTATACTCTACTATATTTAATTCTATTCATTATCATACAATGTCTGAACTGAATCTGTGACACCCTGATGCTGACAGATCTGCTGCAGTTTGCAGTTACATTCTTGATAAGGGATGGTATACATAATAAGATTTAAGTTTTAGTTACTGACACAATTTGATGGGATCAGCTGTTGGTGTTGTGCATTGTGCACCATTTGTGTAAGATAAAAGCGAGAAACCGAAGAAAGAAAATGGAGCAAAACAAAATCCCTTAACACACTTATTTGCATTTGTCTGCCTGTGTCAGTTTGTGTGTAAAAATCCACTTGTGAGTGATTAAAGGCCGAGTTGGGCACTGGCTCTCTGAAAACCTAAAATATCAGTGATGAGGCTGCCAAACACACAATATATGTAAAGACAGCTGAACAACTGAAAGAGAGCTCAGTATGCAGCTCTCGAAATGTTTACTGTTCTTGCATACTGCAAAGAGCAAGTTCTGATGTGTTACTGAAACACCTCCAATGCAATAGTTACTTTGGATTGGTGACTGGAGCTTGATGCACCAGCTTTGTGGTGAGGTTTTCAGAGGTTTTGGTGAAACCATTTTCAGCAGTATGGAAATGTCTGCAACACAGATGTGTTTGTTTTAAACATTGTATTGCTGCTATTCCAATAAATGCAAAATAATCCACTGTAATTTGTCCACTCCAAGAACTGCTCATGAGGCCAAAGTCTTTTGTTTTATGGGGCCAAAAGTGAGAAAGCCATCACAATTTGTTGATGTTACTTTTTAGCCACTCAATTCGCAGAAGGGACACATCTGATTTCTATTTTTGAAACGAGCAGAGTAAGCAAAACGCTGCCGAGGCCGGACCCTCAGGAAATTATTCACTTAAAGCCAAAAACTACAAGCTGCCAGAAATGAAGAAACTGGAAAGTTCATGGAGCGCAAGGAGGAGGCAGGGTGGGGAGGAATAGATCTATTTCAATGCTTTCCAAAATAGTAGCAAGGATGCACTCTGGGACCACCGTGCACTAGCAAGCACGGCTTTTAAAATCCCTGTCATGTGCAGTCGGCAATTTCCTCCTTGCAAAGTCCCTGAAGATGACTCTCATAATGAAAGATCCATTATATGATCCGAGGAATTAACGCCACTCCGTAGATCGTATGTCACAGATAATGCCTGGTGGACCTTGAGAAGAATCCGACCCTCCTTCTATAGGGTTGCATCAGTGTGCTTGTGAGTCCTTTAAACTGAAAAAGTACCATGAAGTTTCTGTGCACAGGGTGTTCAGTCCACAAAAGCACATCTTTCTGGTGAGTTTCACAGCAGATCATTAACCACAAGCAAATGTTATATGCAGATAGAGCTGCAAAGGAAATAAGTCACATTTCCATCAGCCTGTTAGGATAATATTGGGTTTAAGTATTTAACTTTCAACCTGGTTTAACAGTAACTTGACCTTGTAATCAAATTTGACCATACTTAAATAAGCAAGGAACTGCAAGATTAGTTCAGTTTGAAATTCCACGTGAAGGTTCCACTTTTGTTTATAGTAATCTAATTTTTTTTTTAAGTTAACCAGGTCTCCTTTTTTTTTTTTTTTTAGCTAAGGTGTTTACTTTTAAGGCTTCAGTTACTGGGTTTAAACACTGGGTTTATTGGGTGTATCAGTGAAGGAGCCTTTAAACACAGTTACAATATCACTGGGAGTCACACTGCAAATGATTTGTACTCAAATAAATGAGTTTTAGATAAACAAAGATTTTAAATTATAAAATATATATTTATTTATGATCAACAGAAATGCAGAGATTAAAAAAAGATCTGAAATAGTTTAACTATAATTTTACACACATTCCACTGGAATAATCTTGACTATTACTCTGCTGCTATGGAGAGAATACGGAACAGGATTGGTTGTTAAGTATTGTTTTCAATGAGCTCAAAGGACAAGAAGTCAGGTGGTTGACGGAAGACAGCCCTCTATGCAAATGATAGGTGACTAAATAAAACTGCTTCTGTTTAGATGTCATACACCACACATTGCCGTCTTCTATTTTCACAGCTGTTGTGTTTCCTCACTTTGCTTTGGCACTGATGCCACTTTTGAAGCACATCTCAGGGTCTTTATCTTGGTTGGATTAAAAAAACTTTTTTTTATTATGTTTTACTTTGCCTTTTTTCTTCCACAAAGTTCCGACCTCTAGCTTTTTTGGGATTCGTTTTTCTGACCTGAATCGTTCATTTAGCCGTTCACTCTGACGACAATCTACTTTTTTTTTTTTTTTTTTTTACACAAGTCCCACTTGTTCTCATCCATCGTTTTTGTGCAACAGTTTGAAGTGGGCTCAATGCAGTGATGTCCAGAGCCACTAAATCAGCCTCCAGATCTCGGAGCCGATCAAGGTCCCGATCGAGATCCCGTTCCTCCTCCCGGTCCAGGAGTCACTCCAGGTCCCGGTCCAGGAAACACCGCTACTGGTGAGAATAATTCTCCTTTCAGAGTCACTGCACTGTGTTGTTGTAGTCATGATCTGCTACATATGGTTTGTTTACGATGCTTCTTTATGGACAGAAATGTGGCTCTAAAATAAGAATCTAGACACGTATTAAACGGGTACATATGAATGAAGAAATGTATCATTTGACATATTGCTTCACAGGGCTGAATGACAGCGTTGTCATATGATAAACTACTAGCAGGTGCAGCAAGTCAAGCTCTGCCTC
The DNA here is from genome assembly GCF_963422515.1 of Blennius ocellaris. NCBI lineage: Eukaryota > Metazoa > Chordata > Actinopteri > Blenniiformes > Blenniidae > Blennius > Blennius ocellaris. The sequence continues at coordinate 15,882,135 of NC_137657.1, read as the reverse complement.
AATATGCACAGACGTCAACACGGATAATCCCAAGATATCGTGACGCCCCTTTTCACTCAATTAGTAAACCTAAACTAATCTTAAAGAATTTAGAATGAAAGATGTCCTTCAGTGTTGGTTATGATAATGATATGTATAGACACACTCATGAACACACGCACATACACACAAGCAACAAAATAGTTTAGTAGTCAAAAAGTAGTTCCGTTATGATGTTATAATAGTGTTTTCTCAGTTTCTTTCCCATATGGCACCATAACTGTTGCCCTCTGCAAGATCTTGACCTGGACTTTATGAGTTCAGCTCTCATATGAATAGATAAAGCTGGAGCAGCATATTAATGGCTCTGAGTCTTATTCAAATGCTGGAGTTGGCTTCTGTACTCAAGAGGAAATTGATGTTTGAGAAAGAGTTCAGCTGCCGGTCCGGGAAGCTAAGTTAAGCTATATTATTATTCTTGTGCAGTTTTTATTAAATAGGAAAACGTTGGCCTAACCCTTTACTTCAGTGATATATAGATATATTTTAGCATGGCTTTAATCATGAGTGCAGCATTTGTTGTTTGTTTCTTTCCTGGAGCCAACCTGGCTGAAGGGTTATCTGCTAACTCTGAAGTGAATTTGGATGAAACAGTGTGGCTTCACTCTGGTGCGTTGGCTGTCGCTTACAGAGTCATTGTGGCATGGCAATAAAATCGTGGGGTGGCTTATTTCCTGGCAGTGTTGCAGTGGATATTAAAATTAGCATTGAAGAAGGGACATGGAAGGAATGTCAGGGTTTATACTTCCTGAACCCACCTTGCATGTGTGCAAATGGATCTGTGGTAATGCAAATGAGAGTGGAAATAGCACTAAATGCACAAACAAAGTTGCGTTTGTAGAATAAAGAAAACAATAATAATACATGCACATTGTTCTGTATTGTTTTCCAGCATGTTATGCATTTTGAGTTTCTTCAATGAGCACATGACATAGGTTGGGTTGTAAATAGTTACATGCTGTCAAAGTTGGCAGTAATAATTGAGCAGTAAACATTCCCTTCAAGTGTTGCTATTGCTTTTGACATGGTCACATCAGTGAATGGAGTCAAAATTTGCAGAAAATTATTATTTTGAGAAAACTCTTAATTGAAATAAAAAAAACAACAACATGAGCTTCAAGTTAAAAGCAGTGACCATAGTTTTAGTTGGCAGGTAAATAAGTGCATCCTCTCTGTAGTATTATGGTTGATCAGAATAATAAGAATAATCTAACTTTATTTATACAGCACTTTTCAGAATAGTGATTTGTGTCTTAAAAATCCCTCATGAAACCTCCTTAATCCAGTTGCAAAGTCTCTGAAATTGGCAAGCAGAGAGTGAAAGGATTCAGGGAGATGTTTTTTTTTTTTCCTCTCCCTCTCGTGTTCCATGTGACTCTGTGCTCTGCCAGAGCTGGCCAGAGTAGATGCAGTGTCTGTAGCTCAAACTGCGAGTGTGCAGTGCTGCTCAGTGCACCGCTGCCTTTAATCGCTCTGTACTCCAATGAAAACACATAGTAGGTAAGTTATGGTACTTTTTTCTAAAACTAAAAAAAACCCACAAAAAAAACAACCTGAGGATGTAGTTTGGTAAATGCATTTGCTCTTTGCTCTTGTTATTTATAACATTGTTCTGTAGTGTTTTGATGTACTGTGGAGATTTTGCATGCATTTGTAGTTTTTTTAATACATTGAAATTTTGTGGAAATGAGATTTCTATGTTGTGGAAACTGTGAGTTGTGTCTAGTCAGTGGAGTTACACAAACTTTTCCGGAGATGTAGTAGTTGAATAATTACTCAAACAGCACAGCCACTTGGATGTCTACTCAAAGTTCAACACATTGAGTCTCAAATTCAGGAGTGGATCGTTTCAGACGATGACTTGAAAGGGCTTCAAAAGAACATGTTTGCACTATTAAATCTAATTTGAGGAAGAGAAGGGAGTACTGTGTCATAGTTATAGTTTGAACATTGTGTTGAAAGGTTTTGAGTCTTGCATGAGCTTCTATTTTTTTTTTTTTTTGTTTCCTTTCAATAGTACTGTAGAGACACCTTGTGGACGAGCATGACCCTGCAGCCAGGCTGCGCACCACACTGTGAAATCTCTGCACCAGACTCCTCTGTGGGCTTTTCTTTGACATGGAAACGCACGTCATAGTCTTAACACATGTTTTGCCAGTTCCAACTGAGTTACGGCTGGTGGATGTAACTGCGCTAAGATATATCATGTGTTAAAGCGTTTTACAAAATGTATGTCTTTTCCATATGTCGTGTTCTTGTGGTTATGGTTGTTAAAACGTCTGGAGCTTCCAACGTGTCTGTTCAGTCAGAGTGTCATTTGATGCTCTTTGCCAGGGGTGGACATTTCATTTTTTTGCCGGGGGGGGGGGGGGGGGGGTGGTTCATGAGAAACTACGACATGAGAAGCTACTGTTCCTGCTCTGCATTACTCAGGTTGTTGTATTTCTTTGTTTGTTTTTGTGATTAATATCAAATATATAAATAGAATCTTTCAATGCACCGAAGAAGGATAAAGGTAAAACTACAAACATGAACTACAGACACTTTGTGGAGCAGTTCGTGAGAGCCAAAGGTCTATTATGTGGCCTCTAGGCAGTACGGGTCTGCTACTTGATGATATTTTGTTGTTTTCTTTTAAAAAAAAACCAGTAAAAAAAAAAAAAGCTTTTCCAGCACATATATGCATCTATACTGAGTGTAAAGCATCAGATCTTTTAGAAGTACTGTGTAGAACTGTTGCAACATTGAATGGCTTTCTTGAAATGATAACGAAAAGCTTCATTTTCCAACTGTATACACATATTTAATCCGTCTGTACTTCTATAGCTCTTTTCACAACTCTTGGAGAAAGTTTGGTTTCATCAAAACCGACAAAAACAAAACTGGCTCAAGTTATTACAAAGCATTTTAAAACATGAGATTTGCTGATCATAACCTCAAACATATATATAAAGACAATAAATGAAATATCAGATTGTTTTAACATCTCTGTAATGCCAGTCTATCTTTTTTTAATTTTATTATGTGTTCATTACTATCTATAGAACAGTGTTCACAAAGCCAATTCTCCTGACGAAGTACTGTACAGGTGATTTTTCATTCTGAGGCTGGAACTTTATTTATTTTAACTTGGATCATTTCTTTTTTATTCGGAATTAACCCTGTATATTTCTGCATCACTTTCATTTTGTCCTAGCTCTCGGTCTCGGTCTCGGTCTCGATCTCGGTCACGTTCAAGATCTTATTCTCCATCTCACAACCGGGAGAAGAAATACCCGAGAGGATACCAGAACAACCGGGAGTACCGGGGCTACCACCGCGGCTTCCGGAGGCCTTACAACTTCAGGGGCAGGGGGCGAGGCTACTTCCCCCGTGGACGCTACCAGCGTGGTGGTGGAGGCGGTGGTGGAGGTGGAGGTAGAGGTGGGGGCGGCGGATACAACAACAACCAAAATTATCGCCCCAACTGGAAGAATTATAAGCAGAATCCTCAAAAACAACAGCACCAGCACCAGCAGCAACATAATTCACGAGGACGGTCGCACAATGTGCAAAAATGCTCAGGAAGCCCTCCTAACCGTAGTCACCCCCAGCACTCTGACCGGTCCTCCACTCCTTTATCCAGACACTCACAGCAGTCTTCCTCCTCGTCACACTCCGCCTCCCCTCCTAAATGTAGGCCAGCTTTGGTGCTGGCCAGCCAGAACTCCAAGGATGTGAAAGAGGAGCAATTTGCCTCCCAGGAGATCCAAAAGGGAGGAGGGGGAGATGAGGAGTCAGCGGAGCGTGTTGGGTTTTTGGCAGGAGAAGCCAAGGAAGGAGGCGGTGGGAAGACGGAGGGGAGCTGGCAGGCTGTGGCGGACTACAGCGGCAGTCTGAAGAAAAACAGCCCAGTGGTGAGCGCCACTGTTACTGTTGGTCAGAACAGCCCCACTACTACCGAGGCCAATCCTCCTAAGGTCATAAATGATACAGGCAATGGCGCCCCCGCCAGGCAGATGGACTGTAGTTCATCTGCAACAAAGTCAACCCCACATGGAGGTCTAAATCCGATGCTTTCCAGCTTTGACTTCTTCTCCAACGAGGAATACCTCGATGGAGATAGAACTGCGATATCCATCGCCTTCAGGAAGTAAGACCAATTTTACTCTTCATTCCAGCATTGCATTAGCAACATAAAACTGATGTTCGAAGTTTATTTCATATGGCAAGTTCATGATTTTATTTTGGGATTTTTATTGGCTTTGCAAACCTTGAGTGGCTTGAAAGATTTAGGGATTTGGCAGGGATTACAAATATTTGCCTATAGAAAACAACATTCCAGTTTTATTTCCAAGATTATTATCTCTTATTGTCATAACTTAGATACTTGTCTAGTGTTTGTTATTTTTAATCATTCCTGAATATCCATATTTAATTTGCCGTCCTCTCAGCTAGACACAGTTCTTTCTCTTTCTTCCCATATTTAGGTTTTTGGAGGAGCAAAACAAAAAAGCTAAATCTGCTTGGGAAAATGGCAAGAACACAGAGGCTAATGATGTGGACACGGAGCAAGGGAAAGTAAATGGCAAACCATCTACGGTCATTTCGGAGTCGTTATCAAGAAAACGCAAAGAGGACAATGACAGTGAGGTGTCTCTGAGCAGCTTTTTGAAAGCTCCTCCATTTCTGCCTACTGATGTGGAGGAAGAGGAGGAGATGATCATCAAGCCACCATCAAAGTCTCTCCACAAGGACTGGCACAATGGGGACGAGTCCCCTAAGCCAAAGACGAAGGTCACTCATTCGGCCCGAGAACTGTTTGAAGAATGCTTTGGCAAGAGACAGAATGCAACCTTTTCACAGTTTGCCAATAGCGACCTTGAAGCCATAGCGGAGGAGATACACCGCAGTGGAAAACAGGATAAAGCTGCGGCCATCGCTGCTGCTCTCGCTGCGAGGGAATTCACAGGAAAATATGACGAACTGTCCTCACAAATTAGTTGTCAGGGAAGGAAGATGGTCAAATCTCCTTCTATCTCATCGTCAACTCCACCGCCAAGGAGAAACTCTGACAAAGAAATGTTCCTGGTGAGGGGAGAGGAGGTCCCTCTCGTGTCCTCAAGAAAACAAGAAGCAAAGGTCAATGTTAGAATGGAGCTCTTCGGAGATGGCCTTTTAAGGTGAGCACCGTACCGCAGTGTCAGATCTGACAGAAGTCGCTCTGATAGAAGTATTTTACCTTGTTGAGGTTTGAGTGAGAACAAAGGCTTTTTTTTTGTCGTTTCAGCTCTTCGAATATTTTAGCCGAAGAGCGACAGTTGTCTCAGGATCTTGTGCAGGCCTCAAAGAAGGATCAGGAGTTTCGCTCCATCTTTCAGCACGTTCAGGCTGCTCCCCCGTTACAGAGGTGTCCCTCTGAACTGTTTGCTCAGCACATTGTTGCCATTGTTCACCACATCAAAGGTAAGTTACCTCAGTGTCTGGCCGTGCCATGCCATAATAGTCAATCACAAACACATTTTCCAGTCACCAAGGAAAAAATTTAGTTTTCCAACATTATTTTCAAAAAATTAACCAGTAAACATCATCATCACCATCATCATCTTCAGTGAAACTAATACGGAAAGTATATCATCCGCACTGTGTAAATTTTGTTTTTGTTTCTCTATGAAAAAATGCAATGAAAACCGAAATTACAATAAAACACAGTAAGGGACAAAAAAAGAAGAAAGCAGCTGATAAAATACGGCATCTCAGCTGTTTCAGAACATTAGATATATTAGACCAGGGGTGGAGGACCCTGGTCCTCGAGGGCCACAGCCCTGCACGTTTTGCATGTCCCCCTGCTTCCACACAGTTGATTGCAATGAGCAGCTCATTATCTGGCTTTGTGCTGAAAGTGGTGATGAACCATCAGGAAATTCAGTGGAGGGAGACATAGAAAATGTGCAGGACTACAGCTCTCGAGGACCAGGGTTCCCTACCCCTGCATTAGACCATTATTGTCATTAGACACTGAATTTCATTCTAAAAATTTATTTGAAGAGCACAAGTTTAATTTATAACATCTATAGTGTCAAATGGATTAGGCCAGTTTTAGATTGTATTTGAACTGAAATGTCAAAATTATATGAAAATGCATTTGATCCTTTTGAAGTTTTTTGCTCTTTTGCTCACCAGGAAAGATTAGGTTGCACAAGATATCCCAAACATGTATTGTTATAACAAAAACAGAACTGTGATGAAATATGAGTCAATATACTGAGCATTGTAGATCCAATGGAGATGGACATCAGGTGCCAACGCACCTGGACTTGAACCTGGAATTCTCAATGTGAGCTGAGAGGGCAGACCACTATACTACCTTGCAGTCCCAGTTTACCCAATAACTAATTCAAAGTAGCAATATCAGTTTCAGATTACGCAATTTTAATTTCTGGTCGCACCTTGATTCATTCTATACAGTAATTCTGACGAGTTAGCCAAAGCCCAACAACCAGATTCTAATAAAACCATAACCTGGATTTTCTACTATTTACCTCGACAGCTCAGCACTTTCCATCTTCAGGCATGACTCTAAACGAGCGATTCACCTTGTACCAAAGACAAGCCGCAGAGAAGGAAATGATGAAGCCCAGAAAAAGCCCAGAGATACACAGGTAGAGTCGCCTATTGAGTGACCCCCTCACCTTCAGTGTGCTGTGGCTTCACCTCCTCTTTTAACAGCTTTCAGGTATTTCTTTCACCTTTCCTCCCTGATAATCAACAGATTGTCTTGGCTTTTTTTGTTTGTTTGTTTTTATGCTTGGTGGAGGTCAATTTTATTTTCCCCAGCCATTTGTCTTTTCTTATTTCTGTTTTGATGTTGTTGCCCTCTCAGAGTTACTTTCTGTTTTGGCACCACGACTCGGGTTCACGAGCTGTCCTTAAATTCTCTTGCCTGAACTGTGTGTCTCTCTCTTTCTCACAGGCGAATTGATGTTTCACCAAGTGCTTTTAAGAAACACTCTCAACTTTTTGAGGCGATGAAAAGCTCAGAGGATGGCACTTACAAGGTGACTGAACATTTTGCAGTATGACGTATGGTGGGGGAAAAAAAAACAGCAAACGACAGCAAATGAGCGAGCGAGCAAGCCAGATGCCCTTAGAGTCTCTCTCAAAGCCTGTGGCTTTCCTTTGAGCGGAGATGCTCAAAGTCTGAAAGACGCAAATGCAAAATGAGGCCCTTTGACTTTGTTGTTTGTTAAATCGCCTCACACAGTGAATTGATTGTATTGCGGGCACAAGCCTGACCACGGCTAATGAATCACATAAGGTCAGAAACGGATACCTCTGTGCCAAAGCTGTGCAAAGGACTCTAAGCAATCGCCTTCGTAAGTATTCTTTAAAACATAAGGAACGGAAATAACAAGCAAACAGCAAGCACTTTATGCAACTGTGCTTTTATTTACATACTGTGTACAACTTCATAGCGTTTTTTGGAATTGATGCACATGGATACATTAGGTTAATTTGAAAATGCAGAGGAAACAAATATAACTGCACTTAAATCATGAAGAATTTGTATATTCCCCAGAGCATGTGTCCACACATCACACCTCCTTCCTCCTATGCTGTCAATTTACAATAAGGCGAGACAATATGAAATAAAGACGCGATAATGTTGCAGAGCATAGCAGCGAACATACGAGTAGCGATAAAACAAAATATACAAGTCGATGACAAACTGTCTCTGTGTTTTGAGATTGGAATAATAATGCTCCTTCTTTTGGGTTTAATTTACACCAGCTGTGATTTTTTTTTTCTTCTAATTATGCATGCATCTGCAGTTCCCACAAGCAGCATCTAAGACACAGAGCAGTTGGGTCGATTGGTTTCCTGAAATGTTCCATGAACACTTAACACCATTAATGAGATATTTAAAGCCATACTGTTTAGATATATATCCTTGCAATGATATGTTAGCTGACTGTGATAGACTTTGACATATTAGAATGTTTAGTTTGATTTGATCCCATATTTAAATTGTTTCCTAAAATACTAGAAGAAGTCACTCTTAAAACATGCTCTGGTGAATGTTTCAGATTTTGTGAAAACACTATAAAACTACTGGTTTGGCCCTTTAAGTACACTGGAAAATCCACTCCAGAATGGCTTTAATGGTTTTATTCATGCCAGCTGGCTGTAACCTGGTTTCTTTCTCCCCGTTTCTTTTTCAATGGACTCACTATTTAGCTTGCAAACCAGCTTGGCTGAGAACAGACTGATAGCATCTACATGCTAATCCAAAGTCTGTCCACGACGTTGTCTTCTGTTTTGATTTGACTCAGGACGGCGGGGAAAAAATGAAAGGTGACCCCACGGACCTCCGCTTGGATATTGAGCGCCGTAAAAAGTATTCCACCCATGACAGCGATCATAATCAGGGTCGGGGAAGAGATATCAGAGAGTCCCTGGATTCGAGCACGGAGAGATCTGTGGAGAGGTTCTCTAAACACCACAAGAAGTCCAAGTACGTGCCAATGCCTGCAACTCTACTGTGTCAGTGTGAATATTTAGAATAATTCTGCTATTTATATAGGTTATACCTTGTCATATACACACCTGAATTGAAAGAATCTTTTTGTTTTCCCTCTTCAGAAAAAGCAAGAATAAGCGCTCTCGCTCCAGTTCATCCTCATCTTCCTCATCCTCCAAGTCTCAGAAAGAAGAAGCTATACCTGCCGAAAAGCCAAACTCCAAAGATGAAGGCTATGACAGGGTCCGGATGGCTCAACGAGAGTCACCAGGAGACGTGGAGAGAGGACGGCCTCGAGGAGGATTTGTGAGTTTAACTGGGAACTGCTCTGTGAAGCATCAACCCTGTATTTGACTTCCATTGCTTGTTTTGTAGCAGCAATGTTTGCCCATTTTTAATTTCTTGCCAATTTTGTATAATTTCAGCAAGTAAAAATTCGTGGAAGAGGCTGGAACAGAGGAAATTATCAAGGAAACGGTTCAAACAGTAATGCCCTAAACATGGCAGTGCAGCCAGTAAATGAAGACTGGGACCCCGAGTACACTCCCAAGAGCAAAAAATACTACCTGGTGAGGATGATCTCGCCTATTCTTTTCATTAATGCTTGCTTATTCTAGACTCTCGTTATTTAGTAGTCGCATATATTTGACTATTTCTAACATGATAGTAAACAGAGGATATAATATATAGCAGCACAATAATCTGTGATCATTTTTAAAAGTGATTAGAATCTGAATAAATTGCAATTAAATAAAAATTTGATAATAAAGTTCCAGACTGCTAGCCTGGATTTCAATGATTACTTTGTGTGTCTCTGTGTTACTGTGAACAACGCCCACCGTTCCTTGACACAGGAGAGGGCCGTGAATGAATTGAGATACGTCATCGAAAAAAAATCAGTTCTTTATAATTTGGTCGTCTTCTTCAACCACGGCACCTGCTGTCAGGATGATGAGACTTATGAAAATCGACTGCCCTCAATCCTGCATGTTACTGTAGCTCTTTGCTGTAGAAAGACTAATGACCAATCAGAAGAAATGTGGTACTTGGAGAGAAGGACGTGTAATGTATTTCGGACAGATGATGAAAGGAAGAAAAATATAAGACTTGTCTGTGTTTATCATGTCTACACAGTAGTTTGGTAAGATCCATCTTAATTCAAACCATCCCAAACAAGCAGTGGATAGCTGCTGTCGTGCTTAGTGGCCTTGTCAAAATGTGATGATTTGGGTCAGGATTAAAGGGACCGAGGAGACGGCAGATATGCAAATAATTAGCACAACAGGCCTCAATGTGTCAGCTGTGTTTTGCTTGGAATATTAAATGACCTCATTTCCCTATTTTCAGCACGATGACAGAGACGAGTCGGAGTGCAAGTGGATGGACAATCGAGGGCGAGGACGGGGGGGCTTCACACGCGGCAGGGCTCGATTCATCATCCGCAAAGCCACAGGGGGAAACAACACCAACAGTCTCAAGTGGGATAAGTTCCCTGACTGCGAGGATCTACGTGGCCCGCGTGAAGAGGGAGCAGACCAGGACCATAAAGGAGACAGAATGAATGGAGAGAATACTTGAGATGGTTAAAATTCACTTCACTTCTCTCGTTTGTTACCGCGTGAGCCGACTCAGTGATGTCATCCACCTCAGTGGGTTGATGAATGCAGATTTAAGTCTTTTTTTTACTTGGCTACCGCTTTGAAAACTCTGATGCCATTTGTCTTGTCGTAGGGATAGGACTTGACAAAAGCATTTCCTACTCCAGGCTACAAATTGTGACTAGTAGAAGCACTGTTTAAGGGTGAATTGATGTTTCTCATATTAGAAAAAGGAAAAAAATAATAAAAATAAAAAAAAAGTTTTTTGTTGCATTTATTTGCTTCACTTGCTAAACTGACTTCATTTTATGCAACAGTTTGGCAATTAGATGTTTATTGTTTGGGAAGTTAGAGAATTAGTTCCACATGGGTCATGCCTATTGAATTTGCATTAGCAAAAAGTGCACAATTGCAAATGTTTATATGAGCGTGTGGCTTTTACTTGCGACTAAGAAGACTACAAGATACATTACTGTTAAACGAATGGGTAATTTTCAGCTCCGTCTTGCTTGGATTCAATTTGATAGCAATAAGCATTGTACATGATGATGTAAAACATCTCTCCACATGACCCTGACCTGTCAATGGGACCAAACTGTACAGGGTCATAGGTTGCACCTATATGGTTTGTTATTGTATCGCATCCAGCCCGTTTACAATACAAGCTTGGGGCACATTCAACTGTCCAAGGCCAACTACCTGTACATTTCACATGTTTTGTTGTCAGATTTCTATCCTTCACAGCAGCTTTTGCTTGATCTCGAACACCACTTCAATGTATAATATTGATAGTGACTGGACTTTCACCCTCAGAGACATTCATGGTAGTTTTTGTACCCGTGTAGACAGGATTGTGACTTTGATTGTAACTGAGACATTTTTTTTTCTGTTGTTTTTATGCAATATTTTCTCCAATGGATATTTTATTAGTTTTGTAAATTGTGTGCAATGGTGTCAACATAGTGATGAAAACGGTCTAAAGATGGAACACAAAAACATTTCTGGCACTAAACTAAATGTTTTTATCATTATATCATAATCTTTAAGCCCTCAGGCTTATTTTTGGCAAATTTCTCATGAAGCTGAAAACAATATTAGAGTGCCTTTCACTGCTGTGCCTTGCACTGGTCTTACTTGTACACTGCAGGCCTACAGATTGAGATTTACAATAATTGTGGCTGATTTACAATAACATGTGGCTGTTTTCTTAGAAAATGTTTCCTTTGTTAAATAGTTCTCACTGTTTTCTTTCTTAGAGACTGTAAATTAAAGAAACACTGATTACATACATGTGTGTTTATTTATGTCCAGTAGCTTCTCTACATGCAATACAAGTTTATATTATGCAAATACATCTTATACGAATGTGTATTCATTTCACCATTCAACCCACACCTTCGAGATGATAATGCAAAGCAAACTTTTATATTTGTCTACAGCTAAACTACCACTAACCAATATGCAAATTTATGCAAAATAGAGGGCAAGACTACGATATTTGACCAGCACTGATCAATATAGCTGCATTAAATATACATGTGGTTTGTTTATGCATGTGGATATGAAGGTAAACATTGAACATATGAATCCAGGCTACATTTCCTCTTGGAAGCGTAGATCAGATCAGGCAACAGTATTGAAGGTTGCCAAATGCAAAGTAGGAAAGAGGATAGAGCCTTAGATGAACCCCTGGGGGACACCGGTGCAGATCAGCGTTGGAAATGCAATCATGAGGTCATTGGTGAACTTGATACTGTTGAAGGCTGTTTTTGTGCTGTGATAAGGACAGAAACCTGACGGAAACTGTTCTGAGAGATTATTGTCGGAGAGGTGAGAATGAATTTGAGATGCTACGATTTTTTTCCAGAAACTTACAAAGAAGTGATTAGAAATGTGATGAATGTTAATGAAATTTCAATAACATTGGGGTTATAGCTGGGTTTATAATAGCTGGAAAAACTAATGATTAAAATATATATTTTTTTTAATGGGAAGAAAGGGAATTACAACATCTTAAGATAAATAGTATGTACTTGTGGCAAACATTAAACCCGCTACAAGATGAAAAACTTAAATTCTCTACAATGTTTGTGACTTTGAATTGACAGGACTCATTTTCTTCCAAGAAGGCAAATAAGGAAGTACTTGAGTTGAGCAGGTTTCTATATCTGATGATGATCTGGAAGAATTACTCCAATGGAGCCTTCAAACAAATGAAGGCTGTTTGCCTAACTATAACAATATCATATAAGAAACAATTGAAGTACTTTTTGAAAAGTTTCTTTTGTTTAAATCAAATTAACCTGCCTCAGAGTAAACCTTGTGATAAAAGCATTTCTTCCTATGGTTACACTCGATATAGTGGAGGGTTGACATTATATCCAGGTCAGTGAGTTAAGAGTGCAGCAGGCTGCGATTGTGTTGGTTATAAATGCTTTCCTTTGTGTTTAAATATTTTTGATTGAGCCTGTTAAGCCCCATAAGGTACACTTCTTGTGAGCAGCGCTCTTTAACTGTAACCTGCCTTACCTGTTCGACCGTGTCCTTTTCTCTCTCTCTCTCTCTCTCTCTCTCTCTCTCTCTTACTGTATGACCCATCCTACTTCTTGCTCTCGACTTGCCATGACTCGCCTCAGGAAAAGTTGCTCAATGTTAATGTTTGACAAGCAGGAAGAAGGGCCTCGGTTGCCATATCTTACACACTTATAGAGAACTCAAGAGCACTCACTCAGTTCTTGTTCCTCTCGGGTGTTTGTTCACTGCGTCGTGGAAGAATTGCATATTCAAATCTGAGGGAGAACAAATGAAAAACACCATGGGTGAGTCAGCATTATTATTTTTTACTAACATACGTGGGATTTATGTATATTGTTACTATGTTGTGGTTGAAACTTTATGGATGTTATGATTTGAAAAACTTAAGCTGCTTGGTGTTTTTGATTGAAATGCTGATTTAGGGCATTTCAGATTTTTATGCAAATACAGATCACGCCTTTGGATCGGCATTATGAATGCGCAACTTTCATAACCTGAAGGAACATATTTATGTTTGCTGTAACATGTAGGTACGCGTTTTAATTTGTGTTGATATGGAGACCATATATCAGCAGAAACTCCTTGGTAACATGGCTAAGTTGTTGAATGAACAGTTCTATCATGCATCTTCATTCTGTTCAAAAGTATTAAACAAACGATTTATTTTACATTTGATTAGATTTAGAACAACACTCAACAGTTCATTTGTAATCTACGTTTGCTCCGAGTACATGTCCTTGGCTCGCCTTGATTTTGAAATATCCTGACAGATCGTATGTGCACCGACACGCTAGACTGCAAAGAATGTGATTTTCTGCCCTATTTGCGGCTCTTCTGCAGAGGTGCTGGTGTTGGTCGACTTCGAGGGCTCCATGGGTGACGAGCTGAGAGTCAGCATGGGGGATGTGATCAAAAATGTCAGCAAGAGTGCCGAAGAGGACTGGCTATGTGGGGAACTGAGAGGAAAAAGAGGCCTCTTCCCTGCTAATTTTGTCAAGGTTTGCTAAAGTTTGTGGAGCTGACAGGAATGTTACTGCTTGTGCTTGTTCATGTTTTATCTCGCTCATGCTGGCTTATTTTGTTTGTTTACTTCAGGAGATTCCTGCCAATCTGAGAGGCGACAGCCAAAGGGAACCACGAAGCATCAGAACAAGTACAATGCTCAGCTTCAGATATTCCCATTGATTTATATTCTTCACCGTTATCAGCTTAACAAGAAGGAAACTCAACACAAACAATGGATTGAGGAATATCTTTTTCAATATAAATGTAAACTACAAATTTCTATTCAATCTGTATTAATGCCATAATATCTGGCAAGTATATATATATATATATATATATATATATATATATAAAATATTGTAAATCCTGCTTTAAAAATTTGCCACACATTCTATAACTTTACTAAGAAATTATCAGAAAAAAATGGCCACTAAAAAAAGATATTCTATGCATTACACCAATATATAACTCCATTGCATCAATGTTCGAATGCACTCTTGTAAAAATAAATGAAAAGCAGCTTTGACATTTATGATTTAAAACATGTATTGTAATGTTTGTCTATCCCAACGTTCGGTTGGTGACCAGTGTTTATCATTCCAGGCAAGAAGATAAAGCAAACGAGGAAATGTGAGGTTACGTACGCCTACAAGCCCATGAATGAAGACGAGCTTGAGTTGGTTCCTGGAGAAACTATTGAGGTCATCAAAGAGGTGACTTTCTTTTTGCTCTTATCACATTGCCTTGATAACAACAGTGATTCAGTTTTTCCTTCAGGAAGCTGGAGCCGGCGAACGGCTTTGAAAATAATCTTGTAGCTACTTGACATTGTGCAGTCAAGCTTACTGTGGTGCAAGTTTATGAAATCCATGTTACAGGCAATACGCTTATAAAAGATCTGTAGGAGCCTTAATATAGTTTCAACTCAGCGATTCATTGTGTTTATATTTGCCTAAATGGGTTTGATTTGCTGGGATGGATGGGTGGGAATCACTCCATACCCTCCCTGGTCTACATATCCCTCCATAGTGCCAAGTTATGTTAACAGCAAGAAAGAGTTAAAATATTCCCAATAGCTAGTGAATTAAGCTACTTCGCTGGCAGATTATACAAGACATGTTCAATTAATACCTTAAGTCTTATGTAAAGAAGTGAAGCATCGCTTCCAACTCTTAAAGCATTGAAAGTGAAAGTCAATCAACTGGAAGCTCATGCTGCACACCATGTGCCGAACATTAAGTATGAATACTTGTGGAATGCCAGAATTTCATTTAGTGAGATTCTCAAATTATTTTCCTTGCATTACATCTACGACACAAAAAAGAAAAATTTACCTTTTTCTTATCTGATTGCCTTTATTTTCCCACTCCAGTTTGCTGGAAACATCTCTCCATCACTTTTGTCATAAATGAAATGATCCTGTTGAAAGTGTTTGTGCGACTATAAAATGAATGACCCGTTTCTTTACACACTGTCCTGATAGATTGAAGATGGATGGTGGATGGGAGTGAAAAACAGCAAAGTGGGAGCGTTTCCGTCAAATTTTGTCAAGGAAATTTTTGTTTCCCCAAAAGGTGTGTGGTACAATCTTATTTCATGAATTTGGTTCCTATTGAAATCATTACAAATACTTTACTTTTCATTACAACAGAGGTAAAGTATGGTGAGGGCAAGACAAGACCCAAGCTCAGTGAAGCCATGTTCACCAAGAATGTATGTTACACAAAATTAGACTTCTTCAAACTTGGGTCATTATCCTGATAATAATTCATGTGTTTTTTTCCTCATGCAGGGAGCTCAGAAAGCAAGCGTGAGGAACAAAGGAAAAAAATGTAAGTTCACATGCGTATAAGGACACATCAGGGACTACCTGAGGTTTTTCATTCATCAGATGCACAGTTCACATGTTGGTGTGATGCGATTAAGGGAATTTCCCAATCTGACACTCAAATGTTACGCAATATTTTCTCTCCTTTGCCAGACTCATCGCAAAAGATCAGTCCTCGTTAATCCGGTCTTAAAAATGACTGACGACATTCCGATTCTTCTATAATAAACAACAAACATGCAGTTGACTCAAACTCTGCTGAAGTCAGATCGAGGAATCAAATGCAAATTAGTCTAGAAATACAAGCGCATTCCCTTTTTTCCCCCCACTTTGTTTTTCTGTGTAGAAACTTTTAGTCATCTGCATTCTGTTGACTGACAATGAGGACAATCATGTTGTTATGGTGAAGAAAAAAAGTGAGAAATTTAACAAGACACTAAACAATTACTGAAATTAAAAGTAAAGCTGTGTGTGGTTAGACAAAAAATACAGCAAGAAACAAGAGCTTGATTGGTGCAGTTTACCACAAATGGCTTCAAATCTGCTTTTTTTTTTTTAATTGGGAGATGTGAACGAATGTCCACTGCTGGTTTAGATCATGTCCAAGTTAATATGCTGCAATTTAATAATATCATTCTACATTTTTTCAAATGTTGTATAATGACTGAGGTTAAGACTGCCATTTTGTTTTTTTCTGTCTAAAATACTGCTAGTAGGTTAGGTTTTAAGGTTTTAAAAACAACAGATCCCAAAGAAAACATACAAAAGATATGATTTATAATGAAGACATATTAAGTTATATAAGTCAACAGTTTACTGCTTGTGACCAGCATCCCTGAGAAAAACACAGCTCTATTTATATCCTCAAATGTTGTCACCGTGTGAATAGTGGCTATTCGTGTCATTTAACCTGTGTGGTTTTGGGGAGCGGTTAAAATAAATGCTTCCGCTAAACTCCTGATTGTTCTTTGCGCCAAGGATTGCATCAAAGTGATCCTTCAGGGAAGTTTAATGACTTTTATCTCCAGTCAGTCACAGCCTCTTTCCAGTTACTCTTTGAGATTGTGTTATGAAAGCGGAGCACAAGGTGTGTTACTCATATTTATGAAACTTCCTCTTGCTATGACGCTAGTTTTTATATGGATGATGACAATCTCTTTTCTTTGACCATGTCCTCTCAGTGGAGTGCTGCCAAGTCATGTTCAACTACGCCGCCCAGGCGGAGGATGAGCTGGAGATGAAGAAAGGAGATGTCGTTACAGTCCTAAGAAAGGTTCGAGCACATTTAAGATGTTTTTACCATGATGTCATGAGTGTTGACAGACACATCAGCTCCTCTGAGTGCCTGTTGTTCTCCCATGAAGTACGCACAGGTGTCTCCTATCGCTCATCCGGACAAACCGGTTTGTGGAGCTCGTCAGAAAAATCATATGGCTCCGAGTGCAAGACGACACTGTGACAACACAGTCGTGTCAGCTATCCACACGTACAAGATGAATGAGAAAAAAATAAATACATTCTGAGATTCTTGATCCTGAGATTAAACGAGGACAGCAGAGCCATGTTTTGCTCGACCTTCTGTCGACCTTTTGTTTAGAGATTTCACCTCCCAGTGGACTTGGAGCCACGTTTGAGCTTCTAATGTGACTCTTTAATCTTCATCCGAAGGAAACAGACGATGAAGGCTGGTGGGAGGGACAGCTGGATGGGCGTTGTGGCTTCTTTCCTGATAACTTTGTCATGCTGTTACCACCAAAGGACAATCTGGAAGTAAGTGGAAATACAATTCTACTTGACTGGATCCCGCATGTATTGAAGAGGATTTCCCACATTGTGTTGTGCGACTATGAAACCATGGGCGTGCTTCGTGGTAATCAACAGAATTTGCTTTTTTATTAAATGATCTGAAAGTCCAAAATGTCTGTTTCTTTTGAGCAGATAGATGTTTGTGTGACTTTTGCAAGTCCACAGCCAGCACTCAGTGACTCAGGCTTTTCTTTAAACCTCCACCATTTTGGAATTAGTCATTGAAATTTCCCTCTGTGGAAACAGTGTGCAGAATAAAGTTGTTTTTAATGCACATGGACACGCATCAGCCAACCTGTTTTTCCATTTCTTCTCCCTCAAGTCCGGGACTACAAGCCAGCCGCCCGCGCGAAACATCCTAAAGAAAATCACAGGTAAGCAACAGCGTGTTCATGTGTTTTGCACTGATCAAACACAGCTGCACAGGAGCGTTTACTGTTTGATTCTGCAGCGAGGAGCTGAGCTCCACATTACCAAGGTTCTGCTGTGAGTCAGGCTCTCTGGCTGCAGGGGTGTTTAGCCTGGCAGGGAGCTGACAGTTTGGGCTGTGATGGTCTGTTGTTTTAGCAAATGGAGAAATGGGAAACGTGTCATATAAAATAAAACCACCACGCGCCTTCCTATGCACAATTGAACCCACTTCAAATCTCAAACCCAAACTTTTTCTCTGCTATCTACAATTTTAAATCAACAGATTGAAGGCAATACTGTGCTGAAAGATTTAAAGAGACAATCAAGTACAGATTACAGCAAATAAGGACTAAACTTCATGGTTTTGCACGCACAATGATTAACAAGATGATTATTTACAATCTTCGAAAAATCTCCAAATATTTCAACATGAAACGCATTAATCCTTCCACTCCTATCCTGATGCTGCCAATAGGATCTGGCATTACTTCCTCTTACTCAGAGACCGCTTATGAAATCTAGAAACTTTGGCAGCTACTAGAAAACAGAGAAATGGAGGTTTGTGTCCATACAGAATCATCAGTGGCCCCTGGGACTTATCCAGTAGTCATCCAATCAGAGACAAGATTCGCCAATAATTCAGATATTTGTAGCTTCTAAATGCTGCTACGAGTAAAACATTAGTAAAATGCTGTATGTATAATAACGCATCTCATTTTAAAGGGTTGCAATTTACTTCCCTTGTGAAATCTTATAAAGAAAGTTTACATAAAAAGGCACAAATCATGTTCCAATTTTTGACCAAACTAGTAATCTAAAAATAAAATTAAGAGAAAACTACAATCCATGGACCAATTGCAGCCCTTTACTTCATGAGCAACCATCATGCATTTTTTTTTAACATACATTGGACCTTCTATTTAAAGCTTTAAATACTTTACTGTTCATATTTAGACATTGAGCAATCAAGAAAATGTATATAGTGCAATCAACTAAACATTTTTATTACTGAACAAAAATGGCATCCGTGGTGTCTGACACCTTACAATACAATAGATCCCATTATACTGTTTGACCAGCTTTTTATTAGTTTCTTTCATTTCAATGTACAAGTTACATTTTTCTCATTTGCTATTGTAAGTTGTTTATTCAAATAGCAATTGCAGAAGATCTCTTCTGTTAAGTAAATTGAATAAATGCAAAGTAGCATCCTTTGAAACAAGATGTTGAAACTGATTCGCACAGGATGTGACCTAACTTTGAGCTCAACCTATGCAAGAAACTGCAACCTTTCATGTTTGTGTGCATCCCTGCCAATGCTTTGTTAAAGCAAGTAGGCGAGAACAGCGACGTGCATAAGTCAAAGGTGTCACCAAGAGGATCTAAATCTCAGATTATTCGCACGATTTGAACTGCCACCACTTCACCCAGAGTTTGTAGCATTTCCGCACACTATCACTCAAAAGAATTTCACAGGAAGTCTCCAACTACAGAGAGATGGGGGGATGGTTGAACTGGTCATGTGACTCAGTTCAGGAGTCTTGGAGGAAACAGGGGTGGGGGGGGTGGGGGGGGTGCGGAGGAGAGCTCTGTCACAGAGATTTTCACAACCAACAGAAGAAACCGCTCTCGTGCTACTACTGGTCTGTGGATGCTTTTCTTGAGAGGGAATGTTGCACAATGCTTTGAACGTCCAAGGTAGGCTTCCTGTGTTTTCATTCTCGTCGGTACTCATCTCATAGCTGAGTGACTGAGTGAATTCTACTGTGCAAGTTCACTTCTCAGAACTGCGGTATTCATTTATCAGGTTTGTAACTTGGTTTATGAACAGGATTCACTGCTTCACAAAGCTTGCTTATTTAAATTTGTATTTACATTTGTAATCTGATCTCGACGAGGCAAAGTGTAGCTGTTTTCTGTCTGTGAGCTGAGCCAGCATGTCTGTCCCTGATGAACTTGTTGAGACCCTTGGGCAAAGTAACTACAGTGCTATTGGATACAGCTGTGACCTGACCCTCAGCACTGATCTGAGCATCATTACAATGCAACTGAACAACAAATTGCACACCAAACTACACGCTTTCCATTCCCCAAAAAATTCAAATTAGTGATTAACCATTAACAAACCTCTACACTTTCTGTAAACCTTATATTTAAATAAGATTTAGGGGGGAAAAAAACAACATATCATAGCCTGAATGGTGATGCCACCATGATCTGGATGAATAATGCACACCACGAGCTCCGCTATACCTGCAGACTGTGTGAAACCTAACATTTATCAAGCGGGTGCAGATATGCTGAGCATGCAGACTCTCTTATAGCAACAGGAGGCTGCATATCTGTTCATCTTGCTCTGCACAACTTGGGAAATACCTAGCCGTTTAAGAAGACCTCTTACGTTATTGCTTATCGGACAACTTCTCGAGGTGACTGATGGATGGAGATTGATATTTTTCTGAGGATGTCATATTTTTCTGAGGATGTCAAAGTGCTTCCGAACTGGTTTTTGGTATGTAGTCGATATATGACTGACTGTTTTATTTCTATTTCCAGGGAAAAACGAGGCGTCAGCAATGGACAAAAGTGGCCCGGCAAAGACAAAAAGTACAAATGGTGGTGGGTTTGGGGTTTTTTTTATATTCATTTTCTGGGCTTCTGCAAGCTCAAACTGAACAAATTGGAGTAATTTGTTGACTTTTCTTTCAGACGATAAACCAGAGCAAAAGGACTTGAGAAGCAATCCTCCAACCAAAGTCAAGCTGCCATCATTCAACAAGCCCAGTCCGCCTCCCATCAAAGACAAACCAATCAAGGGGTTACCAAAGTGAGTGTTCCCAAAAGTGTCTCCCCCATGCACAAACCCTGAAGAAAGAAATACTTCCCACCCTCCCAACGCAGACACATGAATAGTTATTCATTTGTAGCTTTTTAAAGCAAAAGGCCTTGACAAAATGTCAGGAACACTTTACCCTCCTTCGTCTGGCAGCAGGAGCCGGACCTTTTCTGATCATAAAGGTTTCGGTTGCCGCCACCGGCTGCCATGGTGCCCTTAAAGAAGAATGCTGGGACGTCTGACATTTAGTGGAAACCGGGATGAGTCAGATCGGGCCCAAACACATGAGAGCAGCCCATTTCCTGTTTCCTGAGAGCACACACACGACTAAGAAAAAAAAAACCCGACCCCGTCTTGTTCAGGCCGCTAATAGAAGAACAAGCTTTTTGAAATGATTTCCAAAGCAAATAAGTCTGGACAGGACATTTCTTGAGGTTCCCTGTAAATCCCACGCATTATTTACATGAGCTTATTCCTACAGACTTTTCTATCCAGTCTTATTATTTTAAAAAACTAAACTAAACCAAAACCCTCAAAGTTGACACTTGACTTGGAGGATCCAACATTAATTCCATGCACACTGAAAACAAAACAGGTTCAAAGAAACAAAGAAGACACAAAGAGAGAGACACCTTAAAACTTTAGAAGACCAGAAACCACAATCCATTTCTTTTTCCCTCTGAGAATGCAAAAGCCACAGGTTGCACCAATTTCGTTTTTCTTGTTTAGCCGAACCAACGATGACGTGACTCCCCTCTCGACGAAACAACCCGAGCAAAAGGAGGGCGACCAGTTCGATGGAGTGGACGTACAGACGGAGAAGCTGAGTCATCCGACGGCAAACAGAGCCAAACCGCCACAGAGAAGACCACCGACAGCTCTGGCTGCATCAGCACCGGTACATCCACAATAATGACTCGTATTTACAATGCTTATCGCTTTTTATGACGGCTTTCATGTCCTACCTCCATTGCTTCACATGACCTTTGTAACTGTGGAAATTACTGCACCAGTGTGGCGACTCCCAACTTTACCTCCGACACACCTGTCAAGCTAAGACGCTTTCTGTTGTATGATAAGCTACTGGATGGATGAGTTACACTTTAGGTACACTTCTTTTCATTAAGCAACAAACATAAATTTTTATTCTGGATTAGAAAACAAAATCTGAGAAACTACTATATGAGATTTAGAGATGGTGTCTATTCTTCACGCTGAAGACATTCTTCAATTACAGACATGCCCTGGCATTTAAGAACTACTCCTCACATCCACAGGTCTGATCGCTGGGTTACCATAAAGTAATTAATTCCCTGCGTGTGAAATTTAAGGTTTCTGTTAAGATGGCATTTTCTTCCAAGTCAGCTCTTAAGACATGTTGTAAACTGTGATTACATGCTACATATTTGTACGCTGCATCACTGACACCGTTTTGTTGCTACAGGATGCCTCAGACCAGACAGAACCAGAGCAATCATCCAAAAAGCTCCAGACAGACAGACTGTCTGGTTTGCAAAAGGTTTGTGATAACTAGAACGTGTTTGTTCATTTTATAGTTGGAAAAAAATATTCTGCAATGCATTTGAATGAGTAACCAGTTCAGAATAAGATCCATACAATCCTAACCAGCGGCACATGAACTGCTGTAGGTTACAGACAATCTCCTGCCGTCTCCTGCAAAGCCCGACCCTCAATCCAAGATGCCTCCTCCAACCCGACCAGTGCCACCCAAAGGAGCCGTGGATAGCAAAACTGTGACCCATAAAGATGAGCCTACTGTGGAAAGCCTGCAGGCTGAGCTCAGAGAGCTGACGATGGCTCTGGAGCTGTTTCAGACACGACATGAGTGAGTACTACTCGTCTGCAATTCAGGCATGTTTGAACCAATGCTGCTTAAGGATTCTCCTTCTCTGAGTTTATCCTGATGTTGTTTGAAGATATTGTAGCACATTCAAAGAAATTATTCAAATTAACAGAAAATAATGATGTAAAAACATTGGACATGCCAGTGTTAACATGATTTGCATCTATTTGAACTGCTTTGGAAAAAACCCAGCAGTATAGGTTTGTGCACATTAGCCACGCGATGCTGAGCTATAAAACCTAGTTTCTGGTGATTGAACATTTTGACCTAGTTGTGCCAATCCAACATGCGATTTGAATGTAAGTTCCCATAAAATGTCATCAATCTTTGTGCTTTTCCTTCTTCCGACAACAAGTCAATACATCTACTGCAAGAAGCTTATTGACCTGCATTGGAGTGCATGCTAATAAGTAAACACTTCAGAATCCAAGTGGGAATCTTAGTCACAGCTATTTTAAAACACACTGGACAGATTGACCAGTAATGTCTTAGAAATGGCACTAACAATAATTGTAAGGCAAGTCAACAATCGCCTTCTTATACATGTGCAATATAACATCTATTTCTTCTTCCGCTCATTCATTCAGCTTGACGGGCAAAGCGCAGCTTGGTTGACCTATTTAAGACGTACTCACGTCTGCAACCTCCTTTTTTTGTTTGTGTCTCTTTTGATCAGACGAGACATGCAGGAAGTGAAAGAAGAACTGCAGGAAGAAAGAAGCAAACGACTGGCACTGCAGGTCAGGGAGACGTGATTGCAATTTTGCCGTTTTGGCAGAATTCACACTCATGGTCTGCTGTAGATTTACCACAGACACAAAAAAAGTGGAAGTAATGCTCAGACAGAGCATGACTATCCATAACATTTAAATAAACTGATATATTTCTTGTCCATGCAGGATGAAGTGCGGAGTTTGAGGATGAAGCTTTAATGCCAACAAACAGCGACTGACTGAGCAGGTTGCTGGACACTGCACTGACATGCCCTCGGACTGCAAGATTAACCTTTTTCTGACACCGAGTGACAGTCGGGTGGTGTAATAATTGACAACAAGTTGATCCTGCAGTAGATCTGCAGAACTTATTCAGAAGACTTTGAAATAGAAAGCTGCTCATTCATTATATATTTGAATGCTGGAGATTACAAGTAGTGCTCCTGACTGGGCTATGGTTGGTGGAAAATTCTTGATTTACATAGTTCTGGTTCAACTGTAACCTTTGCTACTTTTACTGTTGTTGTTTTGTTTTTTCCGTAGGCTACTTTCAGTGCCTCAGTGAAATCTGTAATATATGCAGCTGTACATAGGAGGAAATATCATGTTTTTGCAGAGATCTTTAAAAAAGAAAATCCTTGAGGGGCATCTATATGTGAATGTTAATAGGTGAAACACTGCTGTAAATATACGTGGGCAGGTGCATTTATGAAGGGAAATGTAATGTTGTATTAATCCACTGGGTGGCACTGTACGTACGTTCTATCACATTAAGAACAGCAAACTACTTTTCAGTGGAATGCTGGATAGATGAGATGGGGAGAGTAACCTCACATTACGGAACAAAAGAGAATCAGAGAGCTCATTCGGAGCTGCAATCGTTTTCAAAATTTAAGCAGATTTCTTCTGTAATAATGGATAGTGCCTTTATGAATCTTTTTTTTTTGGTTAAAAATCAAGGAATTGTATTGAGTTTGTGGTAATTTATGGAGTTCAGTGAAAAATGCATTTTGTGTCACTGAGAAAAACTGACTCACCCTGAAAGCCAAACACACGGTGACTCACAGAGGTGGAAGCTGTGGGTTGAGAATTAATGAGAGATGCTTTGCACACGCTCACAGAAAGAACTATTCAACGCAGCTATTCAACATTTAGGCCACATTGTCCTCAGAATAAGATTTCCCTAGTTGCGATTTTGGCTCTAAAAGGTGATAGTGGTAGAGGTGGTGGTGGTGTGTCCCAGAGCTGAACGCTGCTGTACATAGGGCACATCTGGGCAACATCTGGAGCTCATCAAACAGCCTGTGCTTCTGAAACGGCCATGGGAACAGGCTATTTTTAAAAAACTATGCTGCACCCTGGCAATCAGAGATAAGGGGTGAAGTGCATGGGACCAAACAAACAAAATGCCAGTTGATGTCTGCACAAATGGGGGATTTTCTTATTCTCAATGATGCAAACACAAGTCAGCATTTAATTCTCACTGACCTTTAAAAGATTTAATATCTCAGCAATGACAGGTCCTGCTTTCACTACAAGCACACCAATCAATCACAATGTACGAATGTATGAATATTGGACTCACTTTCAATGAAAACAGCGCCGTCTGTCTCAGATGATGACAACTCAGGGCAGTGCACTGTAACAGTGATCGCATTTAAAACAGTCACAATGGATCTGTCGGGAATACTGAAAACTGAGTGCTGAAAAGTGAAGGCTTTCCAAGCTTAGAGGTCAGACCCCCAAACCTATCCAGTTGTGCATCTTCAAATCACACATTTACTGTGCTTGTAATTAAAAACGAAGACGTTAGCCTGGTAATGAAATATGTTTTATTCATAATTCACAGGAGTAAGTACGTAGCATGAACATTACTTTTGGCGTCAGCAGCCAAAAATAGTTTTCTGTAATCAGAGAACCACATATCAGTCTTTACTATGTTTGGTTTTGAGGAGATCTTTCCCACGCTGCAGTTCAACTTCATGGATTTTCCCAAACTGGGTATGTTGATGTTCACTTAAATTGTACTGCTCTTTTGTTTCATGGCAGCATATTTATCCCGTGGCTAGAATATGGTGCCTTCTAGGTACATAGATGAGCAGTACAGTTGAAAGGGGGACTATTCAAATAATTGTGGGAGTAGTAAAACATATGTTGGGGCTTATTTTGAGGCAGACATCGTTCACATGAGGTTTATACAAATGTAATTACACAGCTATTTCAATGCCACCAATCTCTGAAAGCCTGTGACCACAAGAGAGGCTCTTCTGGGACCTCAACAGAGAAGACGCCATCAAAACCAGTGTGGGCTCCAAGAAAACCTGAACTTTGTCTGCCCACCTCAGCTCAGTCTGAGGACGACACAAGCGGAAGTTCTTCGTTTTCCTCCCTCTACAAACAGGACCTCCATGCAACACTATTCCAGCTCCAAGGATGGAGGAGAAAAATGCTGACACATGCCGCTCACAGTTGAATACGTTATCCCTTATATGACTGTGCCGATGTGCCAAGAATTCATAGTCTCACTTTATATCAACAAAATGACTACAAGATTGACTTTTGATGTCCAGCAAAAACATTTAAACCTGCACGTGATGACTTGGCACCTTTCTCCAAGTCTTTACAGGCTGCCAAACAATATTTCAGTCAGCCATCACACATGGAACATTTCCATTATACACATAGGAGGTTGATATTGGCCTTTTAAGGTCTGACCTTATAATTCCCTTCAAGCAAGCACCTCATTCTTAACAGCAGAGTTTTTGGAGGCCTGATAACACACTACTCCCAAAACCACATCAAACACAGAGTCTGACACAGGTTATTATGTGGAATCAGTGTGTGGGCTGTTACCCTGCAAGTCAGTACAGCCAGAGAAAGGAGTATAAAGTCTAAGAGGGCAACTTTCACATAATCTACATTAGGAAAATAAGAAATGTCACAAATGTAAATTGCTCTTTGTAAAGGTTATGTTGTAGTTAGTTACCAGCAGTAATAATAAGAAAACTGCAGCAGGGATGAATGTGACTCAGTTGGTAGAGCAGGTCATCTAATATGAGGTTGGCAGTTAGATCGCCCATCCCACCCTGACCATATGTCCAAGTTTCCTGGGGCTCGCTTCCGAACAAGTGTGCAAGCACCTTGCATGGCAGCCATCACCATTTGTGTGTGTATGTGTGTGTTTGAAAATGCATTGGCTGAAACAGAAAAAAGTGCAACACAAATAAAAGTCCATTAACTATTTAAAGCATGCATGCAACTTACAATAAGTGAAGAGAAAGCTGCAGAAATCTATAATAAAAGCTCCACCAAAAAAAACAAGAAGAGCTATAATTGCTAGTGTGAAGATGTCAGAGGAATATGGCTCCGTACCTCCTGTCAGACTAAAGCCATGCTGAGTTTCCAATATTACATGAACGCAATTACATTAATGAGCTGCGGTCACAGTATTGTTGACATATCTGTGTACAGTCTGACTCTTGAGAAAAACCAGAGCGAGTAAGCAGCAAACTAAGAGGGTCCCCTCTGGAAACACAAAACAATCTGATGGAAAATAAGCAGGAGTGCAGCAAAGCTCTATAAACAGCACATATCAGCAGAAGAGGAGTTTATATCAGGCAGTCAGCATTATGCAGGGAATCAGAAATTGAAAGGAGGCATTGCATCAACAAGAATCGAAGCAGAAATTAGCAGCCAGCATGAGCTGCAGACCTCTGCAGCGAGACAATGTCAAAACATGTCAAGAGGACAGCACGATCAGCAGTTTGATGACTTAAAAAGCACTCGGTAATGGTTGACTGCTAAAGTCAGCGAGCAAATATGCACATCATGCCAGTGAAAATAATCCACTGTCAATGTTTAATCAAGGTCACTGCCACCAGTTCAGTGTGTTAATGTTGGCTGATTAGATTGGAACAGAATTAAATAGTCCTGCAGGTAGTAGAGCACAGGCCTGAAGGCAATACTCGAAGTCTGAGGATCAACGCATGGAACCTAAATCTGTATCGATTAGCTGATGCTGATTCATTTGGCCTTTTCTCCCTTAGTGTTTCAGAATTATCCTTCTCTGTGTTTTGTCTTGTGATGGACTGGTGCCATGTCCAGTGTGATTGCTGCCTTTTGCTCATTGTAAACAGGGACCAGCTATAACCCGAAGTTGGACAATATGGCATAGAAGATGGATGAAATGATAGATTCTTCCTAAGCCATCACTCACTTCCAGGCGATACTAGACCCTGGGTCTGCAACAATTATTGTTTTTGAGTTGTTAAGATTTTAAGTACTGAGCTGCAAAATGGGGAGGGGAAACCAAACATGTATTAGGTATATTTGTCAACTAAATGCTAAAACACAATTTTGTGTCGCTGTCACTTTTGTTGCCTCGAACTCAGAAAAGTGCCTCTTATAATAACTGCATCTTGTGCAACAAAGCACAATATAATTTTTTTTAAAGAACCCTTTCTACAAGGAGAGTTTACATGAGTGGCAGGTTGCTGAACATAACTAGACCAGTGGCTCACCAACTGTCTTCTTTGGAGCCCCATCAGATTGAAAGGCTGCAGAGACTCTCTGTTTTGCCAAGACTTTTACAGTGAATCCAAACTGATCTAGATGCTATAGAAAAAGTGTTAATATTGTTCATTTTGACATGTGCAAAAGAAATTGTTGGCAAACTCAGAATAGAAAAAATAATAATAAGCCTACATTGGATCCATGTTTTAAGAGACAAACCTGCAACCAGACTTGCTCCACGTGCGTCTTCTCTTTGTGGTGGTTCACAGAGGCGGGGTCCAACATCAGTAGCAGCAAGTGGAGGTAAAAGCTAGACACACATCGGGTTTAACAATCATTCACCACACGCGTACGTTTTTAGACACTGAAGCCACTTTCCCTCGTGGTTTGGTTTGTATCACGTGCACAGGTGTCACAAATGCTCCGCCTCCACGTGAAGGTGCGCTTGTTATGTTGACCAGCATCGCCGATTCATCCATTTGAAATATGATACGGAATTCAACAGAACGTTGTGTAAGTTATTAAACATATGTAATGCTGTGAGACCGGGAGTACTTGTTTGATATGTAAACAATCAACTTGTTTATTTGAAATGTCGAAACAAAAAGTCTGCCATGAATGGCTTATTCAGTATGTTTAGGTTTGACATTGGATTTGATTTTCCTTTTCAATCAACACTTCTTTTAGTGGACTGAAAAATGGTGTGGGGATTTGCATTGTTTTCCTCTCATTGAGGATCCAAGGACCTAAAAAGGGGATCATTGCAGATCCAGCATCAGAGATCTTTCTGTGTGAAGCTTGCATGTTCTTCCTGGGCATGCATGTGTTGTCTCAGTCCAAAAACATGCATTTAAAGTGAATTTATGGTGATGTGTCCAGGGTGTACCTTACCTTTTCCCAGGTGTGATCTGCTGAGTAGAATATAGTTGTTTGTAATTTGTTGCACTTACAGACTTTTTATTCATAAAGTGGGGTGTATTTTGTACAGGCCTAGTTAATACAGGTCTTTGAAATGACTGTTGTGATGTTGTCTTTTTTTTTAATGTTCTTATATACAGTTTTCAGTAGCCAACAAATTGCAAATAATGTAAGTGTGGGCCAGCTTGTTTGAGTCATTGCCATCAATGAATGACAGAATCTTGAGCACATCATGGTTCAAAAGCACCATTTTAAGATTAGGATTTCTCTTAAACTAAACAGAAAGAAACCAGTTTTTAGTTTATTCCTGGAATCGTTGACAATGTTCAAAATAAAAACAGAATGGAGGGTACTTATTTGGTATGGAGAGAATTTTTTTTATTTGTTTTGGTGCTTCCCTTGTCTGTTTATTTATATATATTTTGTACAGGAAAATAGAAACAAACCCCCATCAAATGATGTGTTTCTAATTATCAGGACATCCTTCCCTCTCAGCTATGTCTAACTCAACTAGACTTATAAAAACATGAACTGTGTTTCAGTTACTACATATGTTTTCTCAATAAAACAAGATTTATTTTAGACTTTGGTAAAACAACCCTTTCTCCCCATTCTTTAAAAAACATCTTGCACATAACTCCATTGCTCGGAGGAATGATTTGTTGTACATTTGTCTGCCATTACAAAGACAAACAGCAGTAATTTTCAGTCTTAATCCTTTAATTCAGTCATTTCCTCTGGTGGAATCATCCCTGAAAAACACAGACATGGATTTCATGTTCTCATAAATTAAAGACATTGATTGTTTTACCATTAGGTTGAATGTCTTGTGTATCTGAACCTCAACATTAACTGATATGTGTTTGTTTACACTATGTAATTTCCTTTCCTTATTGTATTTTCTCAAAGAATAAACTGCTAAGAGTTTGTTGCTTCAAACTCACAGGTCTACCAGGAAACTATTCCCATTGCAAACAAATAATCCTCATTGCAACAAACAAAAAGAGTCTGAATAATACTTTCATGTTTCAGTTGTTATATACACAAAGTTATTTGTTCCTATCATTAAGCACCATGACTGATTATATCACATGTCCAATAGTTTAAACATTCATACCACTTTCCTTTTTTTTCTCTCCGTCAGTCATAATATAAAATTGCTACAAAAGAAGTGCAATATCTCAGAGTTCAGCTCTGTCGGAGCCGAGTGCATCACCAACATTTCTCTGTTCCACGAGTCAGTTTGGATCCAACACAGGCACACCAGGCCCAATCAAAAGTCTGTGGTTCTCCTTCACAACGTTTCCCTTCTCCGTATCTTAGTAGTAGTGCACTCTCCCAATAGTCCCTGTTCCCGTCCCCAGGATGTCGGGCTGGCCGTTTCTCCAGATCTCGCGGATGATGCGTTCCCTCTCCTCCAGCCGCTGCGCTCGCTCAAGCTCCTCGGCGGAGGTGAACACGTTCACACTCAGCATCCCGTCCGATTGGCTGACGTGATTACCAACCGGGATCTCAGTGCTGGGCAGGAGAACCGGCACCTCTGCGTTCTCTGCTTCTTCATCCTCATCGTCATCACTGTCCTCATCTTCCTCGCTGATGTCCTTTAGGGTTTTTTTCTCAGGAGGGGAGGGGGCGATGGTGGTCCGCGGCTTACAGGAGATGCGGATGACCAGGAGGCAGAGTGTCAGCACCAGTCCAAAACACACTCCCAGCACAAAGTAAAGGCCAAAGCTCTCTGGGTTTGCTGGGGGAAAGACATGAAGGAAAAATTTAAGATGCCACATAGTTTTGTTTGTTCCACAATGTGCTTGTGCTGCAGGGTGACTCACCTTTGATGTGTGCATATGCTGCTATGCTGTTGCTCAGGAGGTCCATTTCTTTCTTCTTCACATCCATGGCGACTTAACTTTTTCACCACCTGCAGCAAACATATATCAGACTTTATGAAATCGGAGTTTCTTCAAATGTGATCAAATAAAACAGGCAATCAGTTCTCCTCCAGATGATGAAACTCTTCAAGAGTGTGACTTTCTCCACAACGCCATGGTTGTCAAACCCACTGACCACGGCACTTCTTCATGTGCCTCCGGGTGGGTGGGATATGGCCTTCAAGACTCAAACAATAGCTCCTCTGTGTCCTTCCTCAGTACTGGCTTCAGCTAGGATCATCATAATGCATTTGGCATATGGCACTTTGCCTGTGCCAAACTCTCCGGGCCATGACAGCTCGGTGTAGACGAGGTCAAGGGTCGATTTTACAAGTAGCCACAAAGGACTTCTTCCACACTCCCGCATTGATGTGTGAGCCCCAGAAGAAAAGGCCAGTGCGCGGTTGACTCATTTGTATTATCTGAAGTTTGTGTCTGACATTTAAACTGTCTTTCCCCTGACATCCTGTCAGTCTGACCCTATTGTATTTGTATCTGTTCTTCTGTACAATCATGACTCATGATATTGGTAGAGACGTCTCTCTTAGAATGAATGTAGGGAAGCCATGCACCACATGGGAACATTTCATGTTCATTCTCTTGCTCTGGTTTTTTGGAGAATATTTTCCCTGAGCAAGTCCCCCATGTAACCTTTGTACGACTTCCTCATTGTGGCTTTCTTCTTTGGTAAGGATGAGGCTGTTTCTCATCTGAAGGAGAGCATTTATTGGATTTGCCTGTATGGAACGCCATACAAGGGTCATGTTGTGCTGCTCTGTTTTCTGTAAATCTTTTATTACCTTCCCCTCATTTTCTCCTTTACCATGCACACTTTTTCTGTTTAGTCTGGCTTTTATGCACGGCTGTGAATTTTTGTCAATGATTTCCACTTTCCTGTCATGATGATATTGTAGTGTAGCACCATGCAGCACATATACGTGTTGCTTACACAGGGACATTCAAAATAAAACCTTTTTTTTTTTATATACTTCCAGGACTAGTCTGGACTGCCTGGGAATTAAAACATTCTGTTCATGTCATAGGACATGGGTCTGAAGTCCTCATGAGTAAAACAACCATTTTTGCAAATTTGCACCAACCAAAATAGTTTAATTCAGCAGTGTTTATAGATTTTTGCTGTTTTCACTGCTGTTTCCAATCCCATGAATCTTAGTCACTTTGGCGATTTTTGCTTTTTGTATTTTTTGTTGTTGACATTTTCACTCTTTTTAGCCCTTACACCCCCCCCCCCCCCCCCCCCCCCCCCCCCATGTGGATGAAGAGTTGCAGACTCTTGTGATAGGACAGTGAACTCTGAAGCTGTTCCACTCAAGCACTGTGCAGATTTGTCTCTTAATCAAACCACATGGCAAAGTGCCCCTATGCAGATCATACAGATGTGCTAAAATTGCACAAACCACATGTTTGCATTTACACTCACCGCTGAATTGCATTTACTGATAAACTCAGTGCTTGATGTTTATCATGAAGTGGATAGTTCAGTGATTCATGGAGCAAATAAGCACAAAAGTTTATTTGTTGGTGCAGCTTTTAGTAAAATCCAAGCATAAAACCACACGTGTAAGCCATATGCACAATGCAGCCCGCTAAGGAACTTTAAAACACAGCAAACATTCCCCTTTAAAAGCAGATGTGAACAGAAAGCAGAAGACAGACAAAACTTACCACAGTATGAAGCTGTCCAGCCAATTTTCAGTCCCCGCTCATATCGAAAACTTTATAATCGGATGCAAAATCCACAAACTCCTCTCTCTCTCGGTTTCTCTCTTGCAATTGGATCCAGGCCTGTGATCTTTGGTCCTCAGTTTAACAGTTCATTTGGCCACCCTGAGACAAGAGCAAACACACACACACACACACACACACACACACACACACACACACACACACACACACACACACACACACACACACACACACACACACACACACACACACACACACACACACACACACACACACACACGTCAAGCTACATTAAATCCAAACTCACTGAGGCGTCTGCAATGCAAACAGCGACAAGCCCACTGCAGGATACACGGTTCAGCAAGAGACGAGAGGCAGGCTTTTCAGTTTTTAGTGGTTCACTGGTACCCACACTGGGTAAAATGCACACAGTTTGCAAAAGCACAAGAATGCCTACACTGTACATCACAGTGTAAAGAGGCAAAGCAAGCAATTCTTTCAGAGAAAGCCTTCATTTGTAGGAGTTCCAAATGCTCATAACAATGCTTTCATATTCACTTGGTTAGATGTGTGCATGTGGGAACTAATATTGGAGAAATAATCTAATCTTTTACATATTTTAACCCGGATGGAGGATTATCCCAGCAAAAAACAGAATGATGATGTTGATGTTACATTGTGACTCCAATGTTTCCTTTATGTCATGAAACAGTGAACAAAGAACTGAGATTCGTCCTGTCAGCAATTTAGCTTTTATCGTAGCTCAACCCAATATGCAAATACACATGGGATCAGGTTTTTTCTTTTTTCTTTAAGCAATTTCATCTTCAAAACACACCGGTCCTGACAGATAAACTACTGACAGTAAATAGCCAAACCTCTGTGGACCTTTTGAGAAAAGGGGAAGAACATTCACAGCATATAAACAGGGTGCAGATTGCAGGATGAGAAAGAAAGATCTACTCCCCCTCTGAAGATATTTCCTTTTCTGCTTTCTTACTTTCATCACAGGGGGATGAAATCTATTCACCTCACACATTTATTGGAGGTACTTCACCAGCAGAGTGAAATGAGGACAA
Source organism: Blennius ocellaris (assembly GCF_963422515.1). Classification (NCBI taxonomy): domain Eukaryota; kingdom Metazoa; phylum Chordata; class Actinopteri; order Blenniiformes; family Blenniidae; genus Blennius; species Blennius ocellaris. Next base: position 15,848,856 of record NC_137657.1, on the reverse strand, counting down.
TTGTATTATAAAATATAAGTAATATAGATCCTCCAACTCTCCCACATCAGGTATCGGGTTCCTGTCAGTGTTTGGGCACTTTTATTTCAACGACTAGTAACATATCAGCATCACTTCGATGCTCCACAATGTGAAAAAGATGAACAGCTCAAACCACAAAAATCTCTCTAAACTGCAACAAAAGCTCCAGAAAAGCCCCTGGAAAGCTTGCTGGGGGGGGGGGGGGGGGGGGGGGGGGGGGGGTGATTGCTTTACATGCCAGGTGGAGTGCTATGAAATATGCTGAGCTGTGAAGTTTCTCAACTTGTTGCCCTGTTTAGGAAAAGCTCCTCTGCCAGCTGCAGTTGGTTTAGCTGAGCCCCTGTGCTTTCCAGGGCAGATTTTGATCTTGCTGACTCTTGGCAGATCCCATGTATCCAAAGAGGGCCTGAGTGAGACGGTGCTCGGGGGACTAAGTTGACAGAGTGGTCACATGCTTTCCAGGGCCACCCCTGTGGGTCCCCATGGGGGGGGGGGGGCAGAGGAGATGATGAGCCTTTTGTTTTTGCCTCACTCAGCGGGGATGAACTTATGTGCTTCAACACATTTCTTTGGGAAGAAGTAAAATAATGAACAAGCTCATCTCCCGTCTCCTGCAGAGTGTACTCTCTTTCCATGGATGGAGTCTGTTTGTCATTATCTAAGCTGAGCTGAAGAACATTGACATATTTTGCTTTAGTCTCGGGGGTAATTAAGCGAGCGGCTCGAATGACTGCAGTCACTCCTCAAGCCAAGGTCAAAGCTAACGACCGGACACCTACGCTATAGTAACCAGGATCTGTTCACACTGGAATGCAGTGAACCTGAGCTTCAGGACCTGGGCGTCTGTTAATGACAACTGAAGGCCCGTTTAAAGTCTACCTAAACACTAATTATCCTGCCTTGTTGTTCTGTTGTGTTTTTGTTTTACCCAAAGAAGGAAATTATTAGCAGACCCTCACTTCCCTGGCTACTATCCCACGACTTATCCCTCAGCCATTTTCTCCAAGTTGCCAAATTTTTCTTGATGCTTGACGCCACCCATTGGAAGTGAGGTTTTCATTATAACAAATGGTGATGCATTCGTGGAGGTGCGGTAGGAGTAGTTTGTTGTGTCATGTTTTACCCAAACAAAGGACTGCTTTAGTATCTGTGTGGTAACATTCTAAATGAAAACAATAGTCCTGAGATTATGGCTCCTGACACAACCACATATTACCCCACAGTAATTAAACAAAGCAGCAACACATCAAAGTGAGGTAGATATGCATGTGACGAACAAAACCATTGTCTTGATCACATTCCACCCGTGAAGAGTAATCATGTCTGTAGGAAAGCTGTGAAAAATAAGATTGTTTTTCTGTTGTAAACTATATTTTCCAAAAGATTACTGAAAAAAAATGACTCATTGAGGTCATTATTGTCTCTGTTCTTTTAATAAAACAAGAGCAACACATCATTCACATCAACCGATCATGTATCGCAGAAAAGCATAAAGTGAGAAGATTTAGTCTGAACGTGCTGCAGCCTGAGCCTTCGTACCACACCCAAGCTCCTGTCTGGTCTTATTTTCTGACTCGCTTATCATTTGCTTTTTCCTGGTTTCATATCCTCACGTCAAACCTTCAGGCCTTCCCTTCCTGAGTGCTTTGCAAGCTGTTGGAAAAGATTCACCGAGAATTAAACTTTTAAGGGATGCTAAGGAAAAACTCTCAGAATTTAAATTTCAAACTTGAATGTTTGTCTTCAGTTTTGAAATTCAAATCAAGTTAGAAAAATGGTTATTTAGTGTTAAACTGACCAGAATTATGCGTTACGAAAGTCACTATTTAGACCTGATCTTGTATGATACGAGTAGTAATAGTTTAAAAAAAAGAAAATGAAGAAAATCCAAGCCACAATTTGAGTCATCACATCAAAAAATGTATTCCATGTTTTTAAAACATATATGTGGAAACCGGTTCAGCATTTCGCAGAGATGCTGTTGTTTTTTTGATGAAAGGCGTTGACTCGGCTGGCTGCCCATGACCTTTATTTGCAAACTTTGCTGTATGTTTTTGGCATTGCACTCCCTCTTCATTTTTCTGTTCTATTTTTTTTTCGTATAGCTGCTCTTGCTTTTCCCCACAGATTTTGACTGCACAGATTTCTTTTTTTTGTTATTTATTTTTGAGTTATTTGCTGTAAAACTCTGAAAAACAATGTAAAGCACATGCCACCATCATTTGTATGTACATCTCTGCTTCCTCATAATGTAGCTTATTGTGTTATTCTTAGTTGTCATCTGAAAAAAAACATGGAAACCATGCGTTAGTATTGCAATTTAGCATGCTTGCAGGGTCTTAGTAAACCAGGCACACAGATAAGTGCAAAAAGAAAGAAGCTACCAATTATGGTCACTTGCCAGTTAAAGGGCTAAAATAACCAATCGAGTCTACTGGATGAAACAAGTTCTCACTTTTGATCTATTTTTAATGAGTTTTAGCAAAGGGTCACATAAACACAGTCAGCCATGGTTGTATGGTCCCAGAAGAGGCGAAGCGCTATTTTTGATCATGCATTGTGTCCTTTTTTTGGATGGGTGGGCCCATTCCAAGAAACTATCCAAAACTATCATCTTGTGTGATATTTTTGTTGTTTGGAGACAACCACAAATGCTCTTCCTTCCCACAAAGGCGGCCCCTTCCCTCTTGATCAACATCCAGGTCAAATCCTTCCTGCAGCATCACTGCCATTGTCTAAGATAAGTGTGTTACGACAGGGTGAAATGACTGAGCAGTGGACTGTACACGGACGTCAGTCGGGTGATTTATCAGCGGCTGTCTCACAGGAGCAGACCTCCAGAGCTAAAGTTTGACACATAATAGGAAAACTCTTCCCCAGATACTTCACCAGCATTGCTTGCTTCATAAACCATCCAACCACAATATTCACTTTTCCACGAGGAAGAAATCAAAGTCATAACCCTTCGCTGGAATTTACACAGGGAGTCAAGCCACATTTGATTTATACGTGCAACACGAAAAGGTCAAATTACACAAGGGAGCCAGTCTGTTTTATTTACCCGTTGTTATCACACACGTTAAACCACAGAGCGAGACAAATATTTTTAGTACCTCAAATTTCTGTATGGTACCAATTCCTGGCACAACAGACTGTGTTTCTGTGGTTTGCCTGGGACAAAACTTCACAGAATGAAAACAGCCAGTTTTAGATTTAATGACATGCCATACAAGTTCACACACTCTTTATTCCAATAGGATTCATGGCTATCTTACAAGTTGTTGCTGTTGATTATGTTCATTAAAACCTTGTTGCCTTGACTCTGTGGTTGCTGCTGATAAAAAAAAAAAAATCAGTCTGTAGTTAATGATGCACAGCATCAAAGGCTGCACATTGGGTAATTTCATCTCTATTTTCAGCTTGCATAGCAGATTCAAAAACTCTGCAAGTTTCACTTAAATAAATATACTCCAGCATAACTCAGTCCTCACTTTGCCATTCTCCTACTCATGAAAGAGTTCAGGGACTAATGAAATGGTGAAGAATCTGAAACTTGATCACAGAAATATCTCCTGGATATCCTTACTTGTCGTTTATCACACACTGGCAATCAAGCCAGAGAATATCTCTTAGCAGCAGCGGTGAAGGTGATTGCTTTCCATTTGATGAACACTTTCCAAACGGAGCTCTCTGAGGACAACATCTGTGAAAGCACTCATGAATGTCCATAGGTGGGAGGGAATCTTTTTTCAGGAAAGGATAGTCAGTTTTCTTTTTTCAGGAAGAGATAGTCAGTTTTCAGCTCCAGGAAGATTGCAGATGAGTGGATTTCTCGATAAAATCGTTGTCTTGACATCAAGATCTCAGATTTCAAGCTGCTGTTATTTCTGCATCCTGCTTAGCATCGCCTGCCAACTGTGTTCATATTAGGAGGGTTAATGCATTAGGAAACATCAAGCCACCCCGTCCTATTGTTTCAGCATGAGGATGCTGGAAAACAGATGCAAGTGATTGCTGTCAGGACGGACACCAGGCAGCGTTGTTCCTTAACTGGGGCGGCTGCCATTCAGTTGATAAGAGTGGATTTGTCTTCCAATGTTCTTGTGCAAAACAAAGTTGCTCCCAATGATGGGTGAATGCATTGCATGGAATCATCATTAGTGACTAAATGTGTACATGGATTTATCATTTGAACACAGCTTTCTCAGAATGTGTAGACCATTTAGTTTTAATGTTTTTGATCTGGATCGGTTTGGTTCACTGTGGTTAAAATAAAGCATTTCAACAAATAAAGTCAAATCCAAAGCAAGACCTATAAACAAGTCAGAAAGGAAAATGTTGATTATGCTTCATATTTCTGATCTTACTTTGTTCCCTATCTATTTCCAAAACAAAGAAGCAATCTGCTACTCTTTAACTAAACATTAAAACATATGGCTTTGCATCCTGACCTTGGAAATAGAATCTAAAAAAGTCTGTTCGACTTATTGGTGATTTCTAGGATCCTTTTCACGTTCTCTGTACGTGAAAATGAAGAATCTGAACCACAGTTGGCCCTGTCTGAATTGCAGTGTGCCGTCGGCTTCATAGACAAACAGAATCAGTTAATGTAGTTGTGACTTACACAACTTTTATCAACTTTCCTTCTGAGCAATTTGAACTGAATTAATTCAGATCTAAACTTCCCCTGGCTGTGCAGCATTGAAAACGCAGCATTTTGTATTCCATTTAATCGATTCCAACGTCTTCAATATGTCTTTGTATTTTATATGAGGCTGAAAGAGTGCTTTGTTTTATTCATGTGTTGATGTGTTTGGCTTTGGGCATGCACTTTATTTGATTTAGACTCAATGAACAACAGCTTTTCTTTCAAGGACATACACTTTTCCAAGAGTAAACATAGAATCAGTCCAGCCAGGCATCACTGGCTTGGCAGTGTTTGAGTATAGACATAGAAGTTTCAAGCAATGGTTTTGGGTTTTGAATTTAACACAGTCACTGTGCCAATGTGACGCCAGCTTGGTTCAGAGTTAACCATCTCTTACACCAATGAATCCCTTTGTATCCTCACGTCATAAAATGTGAACCACAGTTCACTGGCTGCTCTGTGAAGAGCAAGTTGTGTGAACTATGGCAGGTAATAGGAGGGTAATAGAGATGCGGGACAGAGCTCGGGGTTAGGGCAAGTGGTTAATAGCACCCAGATGTGCTCCTGATGTGAAGCAGAGGCAGAATACTTTACTATGTAAATCAAGACGAGATATCCTGTGTCCCATCTTCATACTGACGTTATCGAGGTATCTTTGGAGAAAATCAAGCTCAAAGAAGCAAGAACATGTGCACTGATGAAAATATAAATTTGTGCATTCATGTGTGTATATAGTATATTGCTGAATGGTGGCGACTGTGAATTTTCTGTCTTATCCCATAATATGAAAGTCATTCAGACGATCTCTCCTCAGTAATTCTTTAAAGCACAAGGAGCCTTGCAGCTTCCTCAATCAAAAGCTCCAAAAATAAACCCATGATCTCATTCTTTTCATCGATATGGGCCACCATCCAGCTGCATGCCAACGCCACATACTGTCTCAATTACATGGACCCTCCAGATCACTGTATGATGCAAAACACGTGCCGGCCATTGCCATGATTGCATCCCTAGAATTTGTTCCTTATATTCTACCCATGAAATCAGTGCAGTTCCTTTAGATTTAGGAAGTACAGAAGTGTTTGGACAGGACTGCGCTTGAGTGGTGAAAGTGAGGGCTGATTGCATGGTTTGAGATATTTAAAGTGTTGTACGGTCAGTGGTTGGGATTGATCTCCATGGGCAACCAGTAGCAATTAGGATCACATAAGCATCTGTCAGAATAGGGCTTGAGTCATTGTGGCATCATATTTTTTCAGCAGGGATGAGCAGAGCACAGACTGAGAATTCAAATATGGTCATTCATCACAACAAAAGGTTTCGAGAGCTCACGCTTTTATTGAGGATCCAATCGAGGTGTAGAGTGACACTTTCTTCCAATCTTAATGCATTGTGAGAGTGTTCATTGTTCTGAATGACGTTATGCATTATGAATCAGAAATACAGGATGAAAAAGCTGATTACAAGATTTCAAGAATAAAATGTGTGTTGGTGGCTTTTAGCTTGTCTGATGGTAACACAGAATAGAAAGAAAAAGTATCATTGAAAAGAAAGAAATATGTTTGTTCTGTTGTTATTTGGATTTATTTAATAAAAACATATATCACAAGTGTCTTCGTACCAAACAATACAGCTAGTTTATTGTTCATTGTTGCATCTGTTGAGTATTACCTCCAGACAATGTCTAGAAGAGTTGGATCAACTCTGTTCATTTAATATAATTTAAAACATCACATGGATTAAATACATATGGCGAAACTTTGTGCCATTCAAACAAAACAAAACGATCCATCGGCATGTATTTACATACATGCACTTTGAGGTTTCATACACGTGCGTGTGTTTCTCAATGTGTAAATCTGACATAAGAGTATAAGCGCCATAAACTGACTGAACTTAACACGACAAACAACCATCCAATCTAAAAACAGGAGAGTGTCTATATCAGTGAAGCTACTATAAGCCCCGATTCCTGTAAGTCATCAGTGGCTAAACCCAGATTGTGAGACGCCTCATTGGTCAAAACAATTTTCTGCATATATCCTTTAGCTTGATGACAATGAGGACAAATCTGCTGCTGTCACTTCTCATTTAAAAGGGATTGATGACAGTTTTGAAACAGGGGCATGATAATGTTAAAGGGAATCCATGTTAGGCCTAAAATATAGATGAACTTTTAAGCACTCCAAACAATGTCTAATGTGATCATCATAAATGTAATAGACTAACAAGTGTATAAAACCCAAATACCAAAAATCTGGCTGCTCTATAATAGGGAAATGTTGCAATTGGCAAAACAGGTCTGTCTTTGCTATTAGCATTGGCTTGCAGTTACAATTGGACACAGATTAGCTGGGGTTTGAATGGACCACTCTGTTCCCGAACTGGTTTTATGTCTGGTGTTCAAAGAAATCTGCTGATGATCATCTGATGTGATATGACTTCATTTCCTAAAACAGTCCATGAAACCATAACCATGGCATCTCAGCAGAAATAATCCATTCACTGTGCATCCTGTTGGATACATACTCTATGCAACAGACTTTTGAATTTAGTGCAGATCACTAATGTTATAAAATGTCAGACTTTTAGGAATATTAATGGAATACACATGCAATAATGCAAATAATTCTCAATGTAGTATACTCACAGTAGAGTGTGTTGTACTCTATTTAAAATGTTGCCAAAAATAAATGTTGATAAGACTTGATAAAGTATCGGGAAATCAAAATAAGGGTACAATGCTTGTTGAGGGCTTAATGAATGCAGGATATTCTCCATGACTTTGTTTCAGTTTCAGTTAGTATATTTGCATGGTAAAGAAGAGGTAGATAAAACCTGGCAAGCCCACTCCTAGTGTAGGCTGCATAATCCAGCAATGCTGGGACTGAAGTGACAAGGTTTGTGCATTTGCATTATATCTAAGCTACTGAAGTGGAATTTTACTGGAACATTATTTTTAGAGGAAACTGCAGAAAAAAAATGGATTCATCCTCTAATCTATTAGGGATTTTCCTATGACATGCACTATATATATATAAGCATAATTTAGGGCAGTTTAATTCAGTTTGCACAAAAAGCTAATTAAGAAGCCCAAAATAGCAGAATTTTGCAATTTTTCAAACTATGGAAAACAGTTGAAAGTCACATTGCACCCATTTACATTTTTTTTGTACAGATTTGTGTTTATTTCTTCTCATTGTGTAGCAATATGAGCACTGCACTCTTCACTGTTATACCAGCTTCATGCAGATTGACACTTTCTGTATCACCTTGCAAACAAAGATTGGCACCATAGTAATGGAGACAAGCAATTCAAATCAGAGCCTGACCTCTCACCTCCAGGTAAATAAAGTACGTTAACAGACCATCCCTAAGACAGATAAGACAGGGTGGTTGATAAGTGAGTCAATGGGGTTTTGTAAAAAGGAAAGTCTGCAAGCTTGAATTGCCAGGAGAGGTCAGACAGAAGTCAACTCTACCCAGTCAGCCTTGAAGGGGTTATTTAACTACCCTTCACACTCATCCTTTGGAGGATTATCTGATTGACTGGAGGAGGCACAGCTCAAGTGCTGCCTGCCCACTCCGATAGTATAAATTAGAGGAGACTCTGGAGAGCAAACCCAGCCCTGTCCAGCCTCCACCTATCACCTCCCAACCTCCCTTTCTTTCTGATAAGAACTGCTAAGCACAAATGTCCAGCCAAGAAGGAGAGAAGGAGATAGACTGAACAGAGCTTAAACATATGGTCAGCTGCTGTTGAGCCTGTAAGTTTCTATAAGCTTGTTTTAAAAAACAAGGGAGGACAGAGTCATAGGCAGCAAGTGTGCATCTTTAGTTGATCCTTTAAAAATCCAGTGACGTCTCTCACCACTGTGGTTTTCTGATGCCAGGTCTTTCTGGCCTCAAATAACACAAAAAGTGACAGGATGTTTGCTTTGAGGAAAGATGAGCATCAACTCACCACAAGGTAAGAAAATAATGTGCAGCTGCATAGGAAAGCCAGTTCATCTATTATACAACCTGAACACACATATTAAGGATGACTACAGTCACAAGCATTGACACCAGAACGATGTGGATGTAGAGCTCAGTTCAGGGTCAGTACTTAGTTGTTTTGAAACTTTTCTGTCAAACTCTGTTGTGCTAAAACAGAAAATGCACACCCATTTAGCCCACAATTCAAGTAAATTAAAAACATTGGAGACCAACAGTAATGAAAACCAGACATTGAATTTTATAGTGAATGGAAACTGTCCAAAACAAATTCATCTCTGAACAGCTTTTAGATTAGCAAAGTGTTTAAGGCTGAGAGTCTGCCACAGACTCTAACAAAGTTCACCCATTGTACCAGCACAGTGGCCGTGGCTCACAGGGGTTTCTATGGAACTGCACACAAGCTCAAACAAACTGTCAAACTCACCAGTCGCTGATGAGAGAAAATGTCCTTATGAGGTTGCTCAGTCCACTCAGAAAGCTTCAGGCAAACTGCAAATCTTCGTCTTCTTTCCCTCCAAATTTTTAAAAACAAACACAGCATTACAAGCAGCACTGACTGTCTCACTGTTGCAGCTGTGGTCAAGTCCTCAACAGCGTGTGTGTGTGTCTATGTGTGTGTGTGTGTGTGTGTGTACAGAGTCTGGGGAAGAGGTGGTAACTTCCTCTCAAAGTTGGAGACGGAGTGAGTAACAGAGTTTTCTCTCTCCCTGGTCCAATACACGAGAAGCAGGAAAAGCTGTCATACTATCCCCCTTTCAGATGGAAAAAAAGAGGAACAGCCTAAAAAGGGCAAGCACGAGGAAGAGGGGAGGGAGGAAAACTGTGGAGTGTGTGTGCCTGAGTGTGTGTGTGTGTGTGTGTGTGTGTGTGTGTGTGTGTGTGTGTGTGTGTGTGTGTGTGTGTGTGTGTGTGTGTGTGTGTGTGTGTGTGTGTGTGTGTGTGTGTGTGTGTGTGTGTGTGTGTGTGTGTTGGGGGGGGGGGGGCTTTCCCTCTTTTGTCGAGGAAAATGCAAAATAGCAACTCCAAGCAAAGTATCTAGACTTTTTTTTTCCTGAGCACAGTCCAGTGTGACATGGGGGAAAAAAAACAAGAACACAGAAGTCACTATATGTTGTGTATATGACTGATGTCTGACTTTGCAACTTTATTTGCTCCCTCAATGCATTTTTGTGCAAGAGAACAAGCTCCAGAAAGATCTCTAATAGCTTATAATGTCTTGTTTGAGTTACGCTTTTCAAAGTTTCAAATTAGGATTCAGAGACAGGAATAATGTGTGATGAAGAATTATATCAATGTAGCGCTACCACTCTGACAGAAATACGACAGGAACTGAACTGATTTTCTATTACTACCATTAGATTCACTCTTCAGATTAGACTAAAGTCAACCATGGAGATCCACAGGGTTCTGTGTTAGGACCCATACTTTTCAGATTATACATGCTTCCCATAGGAAATATCATCTATCTATGAAACCAGACTGTACTGTTCAATTTGTCAAATTAGAAGCTGCTCTTAAAGACAAACAAGTGTGGATGATTTCAGATTTTAAGCTCATGGATTGAGATAAAAACCCAAGTTATTATGTTTGGCACCAAACACCATAGAAACAAATGGTCGAAGGGCATAATCTCAGTATGGTATCTCTGTCACAGTGCTGTTACAGGTCAAAGTAACTGTAACAATGTTGAGAAGTTATTTTTAACCAGGACTATCATTTCACTTTCATATTAAACAAGTCTGCAGGATTGCTTTATTTGATTCTTTTGCACCAACATAACATCACAAAATTAAGTGATGCTGGGATATTAATCCATTTGTTTGTTACTTCTAAAGGGAGCATTGCAATTCCCTGTTATTAGGGGTTTAAAATAACTCTTCAAAAGTCTCTAGTTGGGTACTGATAACTCCTAGCAAGAGACATCACATCATTCTCACTGGTTTAATTGGTTTTGCTTCACTGGTTTAAAATAAAATGTATAATATCATTTCAAAGTATTTTTTTAATTGTTACAACTCTTAACAACAATATTTGTGAGAGCTGTTAGTACCCAGTTTCTGTTAGCAGGATCCTCTCAAGTGGAGCCAGCTTATAGTTTCAGTTAAGGAGGCAAACACAGCCTCTACTTTTGAGATCAGGCCTAAAATTGTTTTATTCAATAAAGCTTAGTTAGAGCTGGTTCCAGCCATACTGGACAATTTTCTAGTTAAGCTGCTATGGGTTTGTTGGGAGACCTTTTCTGCATTGAACTTCTCATCTTTCAATTGTCACTCTCCATAGATTCATATGTCACTATAACATGCCACTACAATTTTGTCTCTCTTATAAAGTCTGTGCTCCCTCTTCTCTCTCGACTCTCTCTTTCTCTCTGTCTACCTTCCTGCAGGATCCCTGGGAGTTCACGATTTGAACCTCCTGCCCCCATCAAGTCTGCAAAGAGTGAATTACTGGGTTGTCTGATGTCAGTTTGTTTGTTTACTTATTACTCTCTGTCTCTGTCCTATCCTTTTCTCCTTTTGTATCCCCAACCAGAACAGCAGAAAACCTCAACCTCTCAGCCTGGTTGTGCAGAGATTTCCTCCTTGTAAAAATTACTTTTTCCTTTCCACCATATGCTTGTATAGTTGTTGTGTTTTTCTCTGTAAGGCTTCCAAGGGAGACCGTGTTGTTATTGGCTCAATATAAACAAAATTGAATTGGACTGAAAATTGAATTAAGAAGCTGTGATTTAAGAAAAAGCCCCCATTTATCAATTTTCCTAGTGACGTGTCTTTAGTTCTTTTGTTAAGCTAAAACGTAGCACAGTGAATGTCCCTGTATAATTATAGTTGGCAATCTTTAAAAAAAAAAAGAGCTAAGGAAGCAAATAATTGTATGTCTCAAAATCCTCCTTGAACGTTCATATCTAAAATTGTATCCTTGAAACAGACAATCATCTTCCCCCATAGTACCCTAATGAACACTTTAGAATCTATGTGGAGTCTGATGTGCAAAACTTAAGTAACATGATTTATAGTGAGAAACGACATTGTTGTCATGTTGTTATGGTTGAGACTAAAGTGGAGCATATCCTACTTTTTAAGTTGATTTATATTTCAGTTTCAAATTAAACACATTTGCAACTTATTACAATGATTTTCCACCCAGCACGACAATATGTTGCTTTAATGAAGAGACTGTATATTTTATGGTGAAAACAGCCACACACAAAACATACCAACATGTAATCATAAGAATATGTCAGTTTCTACCCCGAAGGAGTTGACATACTAATTGCTCACAGCTGTGAGCTCAGTCAACAAAAAAAACTATGTATCTATCTTCACAACAGGCTGTATCAACAACTGATTCCACAGCGAAGGGACGCTGGCTTGAATCCTACATCCCACATATGCTTAAGTTCATGCCACACAGCGCTTGTCAGATTTTCAAATGGTTTCACTCCCAAAATTTCCTCAGCTGTATAATCCATCCCACTGGGCTCAGTTGGAAATCTTCCCGGCCACCAAGCTCCATCTTGACCAGATTTTATTAAAGCCATACGCTCACAAGGGCATAGTGACAGCTTCCATTAGTGTTGCCCATCGTTTTGATGGATGCCAATGGAGGCCTGCACTTCAGCCGAAGCAGCAGGCATCAATTGGTTTCTCATGTAAATGTATTGAATCATGCAACAACTGGTTTACAGAGGCTACATTGCATATGTCACCCATCGGTGGGTCAGATGAAGTTGCTAGGGGAAAAAACAATAAAAAAAACAAAGAACTTTTAATTAAAGTTGAACTTCTTATTGGATAGAGCTGGCACTAAACTGCATGTTCGACCTACTGGAATTTTGTTTTTTTAATTGAAGTTGCATTGTGTTGTTGAGCTATTTCTTGGTTTCCACTTTATTTTGAAGCCGATGGCTTGTCAGTTGATGTTGCACTGCATATTGAACACATTAGCGTTTCAGAATCATCACTCCAGATCCAACATCTTTGCACTTCCTCAAGATACTGCTTTCCCCAGTCATCTTATAAAACAAACTCTTGGAAGAAAGTCAACTAAAAACACTCATCTCTCCCAACATCCAACCCTGTCAGCCTCAACAATGTATCAGAGGTGTAGCAGCGGTTCTGAGAAAAGGCAATGTCCCTTTATTTATAAGATCCTCTGAGCTGCATCAGTAATCACATTCTTGCCTGGCTCTCCTCATGGCTGGCAGATGTCCACCTGTCCCTGGGGCTGATTTATACTCCAGAAATGGGCTGGTTTGAAAAGAGTGGATAAGTTAGGGGAAGCAAAACGAAGATGGGACAAAAGCAGAAGAAAGGAAATGCGATCAAGAAGAGAGGAGGTGAAAATGAGCCTCAAAGAGAAATGAAAGCAGTCTAATTACAGGGCAACTACAGCTATCAGAGCAGACTTTACCTGGATCATGTCAGACAAACCTGAGCCTGCCTGTGTGGCGTTCAATGTAAATACACGCTGTATCATGATAACCTGTTGTGGAGGCGGAAGCTCGGAGGGATATGTGGCTGATGACTGGGGAGGGTCTGTCGGCAGGTGGGGAGCAGATAAAAAGAGGAGCATGTGTGTGTGTGTGTGCGTGTGCGTTGGGGGGCAGGGAGAAGATTTAAACAAGATAGCACTCGTTCACAAAGTTAACTGGTGGGGTGATATGAGGCAGCGTGTGCAAAGTTGGTTTCATACTTACAAAGGCTGAGGAGAGTGTTTAACCTAGATTAATATTTGCAGTGCCTCACCCACTCATTTTCCAAAGGTTGCCATGCAGAGCCATTGTTGATGTTTGCACTCGGGGAGGCTGAAGGGTCAATGAAAACCTTTGATGAAAGGATGGGCTTGGCACACTATAAAGAAAAGAAACAGTAGATAAGATGCAACGTTGTTGCTGGCACTTTGAAACTCTATACTCTACAAATGCAACACTGTTTCGAGAAAAGAAGGACTGTTTTCTTCACAAAAGGTAATAATGTGACAATTGACCTGAAAGTCTAATTATTAGGTTTTGTTTTTCTGTGTCACCTCAGAAAGAGACAAAATATTGAGAAACACCTCCCATAGATGAGTCATCTGTACACTGAATGCTGAAATCAATATCCCCCAAGAGAAATAACATCATCTTTTTGTAAATCAGAAACATACGGACATGTTAAGCTGTAAAAAATGCACTGCTCAAAACAATGTCATGATTGACCGCCGATAACAGTTGACATGAAAATTAGAAGGCAGAAAGAGACAAACGGAGAACATTTTTGTTCTCCTTTTGTTCATGTAGGTTATCATCAAGCTTGTTGACATATAAACACATTGGCATTCACAAACTGCTCATTAAATCTGTCTTGGCAGTGCTGTAGATGGATTTAGTCTGGGTCTGTTCCTCCAGGTATTCTCGACACCTTCTCTCTGGTGCATGAAAACACATGTCTGGGTCTGTGGCCCCTGTGCCCCTCCATAAAAAGCGCACTGGAGGCATCTGCCAGCAGGAGATTCTTTATGGGACAGATGGGACTACGGAGCAAAAAAGCTCCTGTGCACCAGGTTTGTTGATCATAAGTCTGATCCCCTTCCTGCACTCTTTTTTTTCGCTCCTTGTGCATGAATAATAAATCACCTGCACATTTGTAAGCACATGGAAACACACTAGAAAAAGTAGACACAAGATCACCATGTTGTTTCCCTGACATGGGCTGCATAGACAAACTTCCACAAGTGTTGAAGCGAAGAAGAAACTCAATCATATCTGAACTGAACCTTTTATCAATTGCAATTAGAATTATTTGCATTAATATGAAGATATTAATTTGCACCCATTCAGTTAGATATTTACATAAATCAATAGCTGTAATGGGAATATATTGTTGAATACCTCATGAGTGTCACCCTCTGGCAAAGAGGAATCTTTTTTGTTGGCCCTACCATGTTTAAAGTCAATCCCTGTTGTATACCCAGACCCTTTGTTCCATAATTAACAAATGCAAAGTTCAACTTTCTAAAATTAAAACAAAATATATGGATCTTCAGAGATAATTTCAGTCTTATTCATTCACTTTTGAAAATTGCCAAGGTGTGTTCATAACTATCATGTTGGATGGAGTTGATTGTCTTATTTATTTGTGGCAGTATGAGCTATTCGTTGCAAATATTGCTGCACTTTGAAGTAACAGAATAAGACTTGTGGGATTGGTCTTGGTTCCCTTGCCACAATCAAAAGTATTTTGGTTCAAATATGACTAACATAACCAAATAATGATGTGATTTGTGACAAAAATGGAACACATAGGGAAAAACAGACATGAGATATTTCTCTCATCTTACCAATTTTAAATATTTTGGCATTAATTCTGGATAATCTATCTTATCTTTAGTTTAATTTTTCTTTTTTGTCCAAAACTTTTTATTGTAAGGTCCTACACCTATATATTGTTCTGATGGCATGTATGCTGCTGTTGGATATTAAAAAGTATTTTACAGTATGATTCCAAAGAATGCCCTACTGATTCATATCCATATGTTTAAAAACATGTCAAGAAAAGGATGTAATACCTCACTTCCGGCACTCCCATGCAGTGTTGCATTGAGAGCAACTGAAGGGAAGGGTCTGTCTGGTATTAGGCGGGAAGCCTGGGACAGGAAACGGTCCGGAGTTGCACGGCAGAGATTCTGTCCAACAACAGGCAGTAGTCCCACTTCCACTCAAACAAGGCTCCAGTGTTTTGTTCCCTCGCGGCCCTCCCTCCTCTTTGTCACTGGTCATACAGAGGTTGACAGTGATTAAACGAGCGGAGGAGAAACCGAGGGAATGCAAAAGTCAAAGAGGTGAAATTACATAAACATCTGAATACCTTGGCAGCTTGTCCTGTTTCTCGCTTGCCTCCTCAGTGCCTCTTCCTCCTCTCCAGCTTTTCCACAGTCTATCTCTTCTGGTCATGACAGCCAAAAGAAGAGGATCCAAACAAACCAGCTAAACTCCTCACATTCCTTCTGCTCGGCTTATCAGGATGGTGATCCCCATGTCAAGAGAGCTGCTTGTAAAATAAATATAAAAAGCTGAAGTTTGGCACATTATTTAGAAATTTCAGAGCATTCCTTGCAAAAAAAAAAAAAAAGGAAAGGATGCTGTGCTTCATCTGTCAGGAAAGAATGCTGCAGCACATATGATGATGACATTCTTGTAAGTGTTTGTGTTATTTAATATCATTTGTTTGTGCTGATGATAATAAAGAAATGTGACATATCATATGTTTTAGCCATGCTGGAGGAGCGTTTCATCTGCCCATGAAGTGCACTAAAACAATTTCATCATTGACAGACAGAAACACAAGAAGGTTTGGCCCAATATTACATCCAGATATCCAGATACAGAATATCTAACCATCCAATCTTTGTGTTAAAGCAGCTGTTTGTGAAGACAATGTCTCACTTTCTTGTGGAACCAAGCTTGCCGCACTGTACAACACTGCACCCACACACTGTTTGACTCATGTGCTCACCTACACTTCTGACTCCTCAGATGACACAGAAATGGTTCATTGCATTTATTTTTAGGTTATTCTGGTATTACTGGAGAGAAAGAAAGAAAGGTGACCGATCAGAGATTACATATGTTGGCAACGGGAGGTTAAAGTCATTCATTTCACGTACAAGCAAAAAGTAGTTTAAAAAAGTGCAAAAACACAGGGAGAAGAACACAATGGCCAGAAGGGCCAACCAAAAAAAACTGCTGTGTCATCTTCTTATGACTTTAAAATAGGAAAATGAAGAACTATATGTTGTTATAAATGTGGATTGAGCCAACCTTTTATGGAGCATTCACTGAAATATTTAACCCATTGGACAATCATTTTTAAGAAAATCTTTGTTATGAATGTGAGACTTTTATATGTAATACACATCTGTTTGAAGGTAAACAACTGATCTAAATGAGATTGTATTGCACAACTTATTACAAAAAAAACAAAAACCTAACTTGATCTTAACACAATCCTGTCATCTCATCCTAATTACCACACTCTGTGCAGAAAAGTGACACGTTTTGTAATTGTGTTAACTTATAATAATAAGTTGGAACTTTGTGCTTTGTGGTTGTATATCTCCAAGGACAGAAAATTCTAGAAAGAAAATAATAATTGGCAGGACAAATTTGTGTTGTTTTCAAGGAAGGGGGAGACCAGGCCCCCACCACCCCCAACATTATTTCCACCGATGCATGTCTTGTACTGTCGACATCCCAGTGTGCTGTTTAATGCAGTTTTCCATCTGAATAGGTAATGAAGTGAAACATAAATACACTGTGGTGAATTATATAAGCACATGCTTTGATTTAAAACAGAACTGTTATTCCTCTTAAAGAATGTTTCTATTGGAAAAAAAAAACTGCGCAGATCTGAAGAGCATTACAAATAGCCGGCCACAACTGCAACAGCTCTTTTATGAACCCTGCTTCCTTTGCATGTTTGAGAATAGCTCTTTGTGTGCATGCTAATGTCTATATGTGGCTATATGTGGCTGCTCAGCCTCCTCCGACAGTTATGCAGGACACAAGTGAGTAAAGTCCTGGAGGTTCCGCTGCAAATTCAGATTAAATCCTAACAACTTGTCCATTAAGAGCAACTTACATAAATTCACGACCTGACTTCCTTCAGCTCAGAGTCACTTCTTGCGTAGAGGAAAACTGGTCAACTGTAGGCCAAGATAATGAACAATTATTTCCACTGCTGTCCCCTTCTGCCAACAGTACCCCTCCTAGCAACACCAAAACTCCCCTATGTGTTTATGTCTGAGACATAATGATGGGCTTTCTTCAGCAGGGAACCATAAAAGATGCTAAATATATACCCCCAAATAAGCTTGAACAATGCAGCACTGTGTTTATGGCTTCCCTTATAAAGTTACTAAAACTTGATAGGTGGCGTTCACTCACTGAAACTGTGGTTTTCTTCTTTAAAGGGAGAAGAAAAAACACATGGGAGATTTTGAAATTCCATTTGTTATGTTGTTTGCTATGTAACCAGCAGATGGTTTAAACATCGGCAAAGTCAATCATTCCTACAAGAAGTGGAAAACTGCATAGTTTTTCGTGTTTCGTGGTTGAAGTACGCCATTCTTGTCAAAATGTTCAAAATGAGTGCGAGTGCACAACCTCAATACTTCAATTCAAATGTATTCACAGAACGTTTTTTGTTTTTTTTTACATTCCAACTGACACATGACACCTTTCAGTAGCCCTGTTCAGCATCTCTGTAATGAAAAGCCGAGCTGCTGGGGCAGGAAAATTGCAGCCGACACGTTTCCAAGATTACAGCTGCTTTTGCAGAAGAGCAGAGAATATTATGGGGCATAAACGTGGCCACTAACACTTTACACAGCATCAAATTTGAAGCTGACACTAAAAACAGTGAGAGTAGTGATTATGGTTTGATAAAGGCACCGGTTCCAGAGAGAGCTGGAGCCAGCTCCGTTGTCTGTCCTGCACACACACAAACATACAAACACAGAGATAGAAATAAACACAGCAACAGAGAAAAGGGCGAGCAATCATTATCTGTCTTGTGTGCTTTTTTTTTTTGTCACAAGATTTGGAATATTTTGTTGAAGAATATCCTGCTCTATAACGACATCAGAAACCTATAAGCATAGCATAATATCGACTCTAATATTTTAAATTAATAATGATAAAACATACAAAATATTATACTTTGACAGTGATTATATAAAGGTAAATGCATGCATTGGTGAGGAGTAAAATTAAATATTACAATATATAAAAATGTTCTTTTTGATGTTCATATGAGCTGTGTTGTCTCTGCTTTCATTTGGAGAAATGTTTGTGCATGTGGCATAAAGTCGGTGGGTGAAATGACACTACACAGATTCTGGTGTGTGGCCATTCATTTGTTTGGTGTCGGTGTTGTGCTTGGAGCAGGTGAAAATGGGTTATATATTATTTTAGCTAAGGCTTGTATGTTTAATTTGATGTGTCACATCCCAACAACATTGTATATGATCGATGCAATGTTTCATGATGATTGTGGCAGGACTTTCTGCCTACGCCCTAAATGTTCAAATCTTTTGACTATTTCTTATATATTATCTATATTGTTCACCAGACTGCAACCAAAGCTACACTGCCTGGCTAAAATAAAAGTTGCCACCAAAGAAAGGTCACACACGTTAATATTTCATTGGCATTGTTTGATTGTCGATAAGCTTCTACAATGTCACAAGACTTATTTCCATTCAGTGTTGCATTCATTTTTCAGTTATTCATGTCACAGTAGTGTTGATCATGCTATTGAATATGAGCTGTTTTTGTCTCAACCCACTTTTTAAATGCAAAAATTGATTAGTTCTTGATCAAATACAGCACTGTACAGAACCACACACCCACTGATATATTGTTTAACTATTGTAACTTTTAACTATTGTTCCATTGTGGACCAGAAGATTGAGAAGTCATGTAAAGGAAAGTTAGAACCAGAGCAATTTGGGAGTGTTTAAAATGAAAAATAAAAAGTAATCTTAAAGACTAATTTCAACATTTTCTGCAAAACTCTTTCCTCTGATTGTAAAAGTAGTACACAGAACTGCTTTATACACCTTGCATTAATCAATTATAAGTAAGGAGAAACACATTTCCTTCACATCTGCTAAACATTTACACGGAGCAGTTCTTCTCATACAACTGCAAATTGCCCCTTAACTGATGTGTGTTTTTTCCATTTATAACATTTGTGTTTTATGTTTGATTTGTTATTTAATGTAATGGACCAATATTTTAAGACTAAAGAACTCTCACTTAAAAATATATATATTTCCATTTATTCAAGTAGTGTTTAAAGACTAATTGAATGAGGTCAAACATAAACATGCTATATTTCCATGAATTTGTACAAATATTTGCAAAATGTATGTCATATCATTGGAATGATCACAGTATGCATGCCTAATGGAGAGATAAGAAACATCCTCCTTAAAGTTCATTGTTCAAGGTGGTGCTTTCGCTATGGCAAGAAACCAATTGGTATTGTCTCTGGCAGTCTAGACTGATTTTAATGTGGTCTTAAATAAGATGGTATTAAAATTGCCCCTCCATAAAACAAGAAATAAAAAGTCTATGTGAACCTTTTATTGCTTGTTATATCTGTTTTGTTCAAAGTAAGATTTCTTGTGCCAACATTCATACCCATATTGTATCATTTATCTGTTGAGTGGTCAATCACATCCAGTTTTTAACCTTGCATGAGATCATGTCCCACTTTATCAGAACAAAATCAAAGCATTTCGAGTTTTACATGGTCCATTAGAGGAACAGTATGTCTCTGTTAACATGTTCTTTGCGGGGGGAAAAAAAGAAAAATGGTTTAGTTTCTAAATTAATGGGTCACTTGTTCGAGTGCAATGATCCTCCACCGGCCTCTGGCCTGAAAGCACTGAAGCATGTCATCAGTTCATTCCGGAAAATGTGAGGTTGTTGGGGTCCCATGATGATGTTCGAGCAGATGAAACAAACCGATTCCAAATAACTTGAATCCTGATTTTCTTGCATTGAGAGCAAGCCCAAGATTCTTTCCATTCTTTTTTTACGCACACAAGAATTAAATTCACCAAGATGCTGGCTATAACAAATGGAAAACATGCTCTTATGATAATAATAATAATAATAATAATAATAATGTCTTTACATCCACGCTCATTCTTTTCAATGAAGTCTCTGTCTTATGCCACTCCTACTGTGGTACACATTTTGTACAAACTCTTAGGGATAGAACCAAAATGGAATTATTCCACAGAAAAAACTACAAATACAAGCCGTTGTTGGTATTTAAGGCAGCTGAGAACAAGTTGGATCGAAATATCAAGCAGAATTATATTTGGGTGTAATCCACAAGCAATCTACAGCCTTTGGAAAACACTGTCAAAAGCCTGCCATAGAATAGAAATTGTCATCAGTCAGATGCCAACAATCTGCTGTCATTTAGACTTTTTCCACAGTTGTTAACCAAGCCACTATGTTTATTAAGGTAACGCACAAGAATATGGATGGTTAAGGACAACAGAATGCATGTACTAGAGCCAACATGAGCATATATTCATGTGTAAATGATGCACACAAAGTCATTAGATACTGTCTTTTTCTCTCTCCCTCTCATTACAGTGGGGCCCAAAAGAGTGTTGCAACAGTGTAATCGAGATAATAACATGGTTTCACAGCTTCTGATGGGTACTATGGACCTGAGCCAGGCCGTAAGACCGTGTGCTGAAAGTCGGAGTGCAGGGTTACCTGACAGCACATTCTGCAGGCAGGACCCAACAGGTCAAGATGGAGCAGATGTGAAACAGAAGGACACGCCTTTGCAGATGATGCCTTTTGGGACCGCATGAACTAATAAATCTATGCTCACAAACCTACCAATAATACAGACTGAAAGACAATAGACATAGTGACTAAATGTCATATAAATGCGTCTGGCAGAACAAGTTCTGAAATGTTTCAAGACTCTGGGATCTAAATATGGATTTTAATTGGACTAGTGCTAGTGAAAGTGAAACACCTTCCAGTGATAACATTAAGACCTTTCATAATATAGTCAAGTGAATTAAATAACATTATTTATCTTTTGGCATTGTCAATGAACAAAGTTGATTTGTACAAGCTGAATTAAATATAAATGAATGAGTTCAAGGATCTCAGTGACTTTGACAAGTAACAAACTACTACAAACCGGGTATCTCAAAAACAACAGATCTTAGGAAGTGTTTCAAATATGCAGCGGCTACAATTGGATCAAAACCGGATCCAAAGAGTGGATCGACATTAGGCTCATTGCTATTGCCATGAAGGGGACATGAATGTTCTGCTGGAAAACCTTTGGTCCTGGTGGTCATGTGGACATTATTTTAATGATCCTAAACTGCCCAGATGTTGCAGAGCTTGTAGATCCACTGCAGTCCTGGGAAATCAGACCTTCGAGGCATAAATACCTTACTGCAAAATCAGCTTGCTTGATATTAAACAATCAGGTGTCAGAGTGGTGTCTGTGCTTCAGTGAGTCAGAAGTATTTGGTGGCACAAGGGGTGAAACAATATAAGCCAGATGATTCTATTGTTGTGGCTGAAGGGTATATGTGCCCACGTACCCACAGACATGCACTTGGCCACACACCAACAGCACAATTACAACAGTCCACACCCGCATCCGTCGGTACTCATCACATACATTTTAGCCTCTGACACATTCAGGCATCTGCTTCCTGTTTGCCCCCACCCCAGCTTAAGCCCCATGTAATCGTTCAACACCACTGCACTTCCTCTCCTCTGTCCCTCCATCCTGCTGTCCCCCTCTGCTGGGAACTGTTGACTCATGGTTGACTAAATCAACAGCGTTGGAACGGACGCATCCATCTGGACTGTGGTCAGTGCCGAGGCCTGCTGGTCATTTACCTCTTCACTGGAACAAACCCCTGCGGTTATTGTCAACACACAGTGACACTTGTGATCACAAGCTGAGCTGCATTTCATTTAGAAACAAGCACTTTGGCACCGGCACACAGTCAACTGAGAAGAACAGTTTCAAAAAGTGAATGAACAGCTTGAAATTATGCCAGAACAAGTTTGCCATAAGTTCTCTAACGGGGGTGCGGGGTTCAGCAAATGCTGTTTCCATATCCTCATCTCAGCGAATCCTCTTGCATTCTTGCATGGAGACCAGTGTGACCTTCCTTTATTCAAACTGAAATACAAAGAACAGCAGGAAATTTGTCTGGTTGCAAGCCAGTGACTGCATGCCAGAACACAGGAGTTCCCCCCCCCCCCCCCCCCAAAGAAAATAAAGAAATGATGATGTGTCCTCAGTGCATGCATTCGCATCTTCTGAGTTCACAACTAAAGTACTTAATGATTTGCTCCTCCCTGTGAGGTGCTGGAGCAAGAACGGACATGCACACTGCACACCTCATTTCAGGTACAGTCAGATTAAATCAGTACATGCTCTCACTTTTATCTATCACTTCTTCCTTTGGGCAGACCTGAGAATATATTTCTGTCAGTCAAAAAATTGGAGCTGGGGAATTCATTCTTATCCCCAGACAGTAGCAGTCTATCACACAGGCAGGTCAGAGAAACATAAAGATAATCATACACAAAGAAGAACCTTAGCTCCAAGGCTCAAATATGAACTTCAGTGATTTATGAAAAGTTGAACTTTCTCATGGTGAAAGCCCCAAGGATTACAATCAGCATTCAAAGTACAGCCAAGTAATCCACCCTGACAGTCTCTGCTGAGCACTTTTCACAGTTGATACTTTGTGATGGAGTCTTCTCTTTAGTATCCAGAGCATTTCATCACCTAAGAGGTCTAGGAATAAAGTAAATGAACCCTGCACGTATGTCTATGTGTGCATTTCTGCATTCTCCAAGTTCCCCAGATAGGAGAATGTAAAAATATGACTCCTTCAGAGTGGAAACCATCTGCCTCACTTGTAATCACCCCGTGCAGTGTCAGGGTGTTTACATTGAAGTTGCATGCTTGGGAGGAAAAAAGAAAAAAACAGGCAAGACTTCATAAATCAGTTTCCTGTTCAAGCCTCCAGAGTTTCTGCGGTCTCAGCATCAAGTGATGCTTATCACTGATGAAATGAGCGACCTGCAATCTGGGAAACAGCCCAAACAGTTTGCCCACATGCCATATTTGCAGAAGCTGTGCATTGTAGTCATTGCCCAGCGCTGCAGTGCTTTCCAGATGTTTGATGTTTGACACGGAAACAAAAAATGCTTCCAAAACATTTAATCAGGGGGTTTTCTTTTGAGTTGGCTAATGTGGAAAACATCCCTAGAGAATGATCGCCAGTCTTAGATGTGTATCTTTAAAGGAGCTCGATCTGTCGCTGCAATACAGCAGCGTATTTGCGTTGCTATAGCAACACCTGATGTTAACATCCATAAATTTCTGATGTAATTATTTTGTTGTTTCTTTTCAATTGTCATTTTTGTTACTTGTGGACCTTGAATAATGCATGTCATTTGGCTTGATAATTATTATATTCGTGGGGCAAACTTTAGCTTGTTTTGTTGTTTGAGCTCAAGCTACCGGTATTCTGTAAATTGAAACCTTTTTTGATTTCAGTTTTCACAGTGGCGAAAAATGGAAAAAAAACATGTTTAGTAAGAAACATGGACTTTTTCCATGACAAGTAACCTTCAAAAAGGTAGCCATGTTGCAAAAGTTCTCAATTTCTTTTTTAAGTCAGGCCTGAATAATGGGCTCCAATGATGTTGAGAAAAAACATCTTCAGACACTTGTGTTGTCTATGAGCCAGGAAATATTTCTGCAAAAACAACCTGGACGCTATATCATTTATAAACATATCACAATATAACTATAGTGTTCTTCAGATATTTTTGTCAGTAGATCAAAGTTTTTTACTTAAGTGCAGCATCATGTTTTGTTTTGTGGTTTCAAACTACATTTAATATTTTCGGTTAAATTGGGATTAAGATGTGCAAATAAAATGTCAACACATTGAAATGTATAAATGCTGATTAAATATTAATTAATTCCTCTTTTGTAATCTGGATTAATAAATGTGATAATAGGATTATAGCTCTGGAGGAATTAATAGACTACAATATTACGTTCATATGTCCAATATGACTATACATCATACAGCAGCTTCAAACTGCCTTGAACACTAATGTTTCCAGATTTATTCTTAACTAAGCAGAAGTGAGAGAGGTTGGTGTCAAATAATAATTTTAAGAGGCTCTGTGAGAGACATTAGGCCAATCAGAGGGAAGTCATCTTTCAGACATGAGGGTTTTAAAGACAGCCACATTACAACAGTTTGCTTGAGCTGCTGTTTCAGGGGGTGAACTCAGTGACTCCAAACCAGTATGACTTAGAAGAAAAAAAAAAGGTCAGGTATATTTATGACTTGTAAATCAGAGACCTTGAAAGTGTGATGTCCGATTCAAATTTTATGCCCCCTTAAAATTCTGAAGCTCACCATTATCCACACTATCTCTAAAAATATATTTTATTTTTCTTTAAGCTCCATTGGGCAAACAGTAATAAACATCTCCTCCAAGAGAATGAAATTCCAGGGCTGCAGCTGTGGGTTTGACTACAAAGGAAGCAGGGCATGACAGCGTGATTCCCCCATCGAGACGGCTCACCTCTCACACAGCACGTCGCCTCCTACCAGTGCTATTAAACCTGAGCTCTCCTGGATACTGTCTCCAGAGCCGCAGCATTTGGCTGCAGCGTGAGGATGTAGCACTTCTATAAAGGGGAAATTAAATAGTTTGAGCGAAAGCTCCTTTTTCCAAGAACATTTTCGATTGGTCAATCTTATCCTCTGCACAGATTCCAAGACAAACACTTGAATCTGATTTGGATTCAACACTAAGTGGTAATTAGACGTAAAAATTTTATGCAGCAGTTGCAGAACATCTTGTATTTCACTTGACTTTTCCGCCTCCAAGTGTTCTAGTCATGGATCCCCCCCCAAAAAATGTTTTACAACAGGCTTAAAACAAAAGTTGAGTTTTTTGGACAATGTCAGTGTTTATTTTCAACATTTTTTAGTCGAGGCTGACTCGTTGTGTAATTATCAACATCCAGAAATAGAAGCAAGTGTTCAGTTTGGCTGGATAGTACAAGTATGAAGAGCAATGTTTGGCCTGGAGGCTCAGGGAGGCCAGACGGGCATTCTGAAGAGCTTCACTGTTGAGTTCACTCCAGGACATCGCAAGCAGAGAAAATAAACTATTATGGCTTCACAAAGTACTCACTGGACCATTGTGTGTGTGTGTGTGTGTGGGTGCATGTCTGACAAAGAAAGAAAAAAACAGAAAGGCAGAGGGAGAGGGAGAGGGAGAGAAAGAGTGCCAGTTTTGTTTCATATTTGAGCATAAACACAGCGGACCACCTGTCAAAGTAGAAAGTAAATCCACTGAATTGCCAGCACTTTGTACCCTCTGAAAATATGCAACTTGAACATGGCACCACTTGAGAAATATCTTCATGTAAATATTTGCAACTATTCATCTTATCTAAAAAAAATAAAAAAAAAAAAGGAAGGAAAAAAAAACCTGAAACACTTGATCCGTCTCTGTAAGTGAACTCTCAGCGCTCTCCCCGGACATTAATCTCTCCCTTTTGCTGCCCGCTGTGCGAAATCCCAGCTGCTGTTTGTGATGGACCAGGTGTTTTAAATAAAGTGCCTTGACCTGTCGCTGAGGTGTGTAAAAGATGGAGGAGTGGGATTGTCGAAGCGTAATAAATAATAGAGCTCACTTTAAACCTGTTTCATAAGAGACCCTTCACAACACCCTTGTGGTAAAACCATCACATCAAGCTTCACTATAACTCAGGTCAGTGTGTGTTTCATTGCTGCTCTAACTCTTTACCATTAAAAAGAGGATAATATAATATTTTGATGAGGTAGGTAGGATGGAATTTCAAGTTCTTCAGCCTAAATATATAAAAGAAGAACTTGGGTAATACAATTACTCATTGCAATGGTCAGTGAACACTTTTGGATCTCCAATAGGACATTTTTTCATATTATCCAAGTAGAACAGTTTGCTATTGGAATACTGCTTAATGTTGATTAACGAGATCTATCAAAGGTCCCAGTTTGAAAATCGACTCTACTTTTAGGTCGAAGTTTAAAAGTTTACTATTTGATATAAACTATGCTTTGGGTTATACACAGTCACCCTGGTCCTTTTTAATTTCTACTTTAAGAGAGGCTAACCAAAATACTGAGCACTTTTCTCTCCACTTCAGGCATTTACAGTATTTGTAAGCTTGTCTTTTCATTGAGGTTTTGTCTTTTTCTCTCGCTCATGCGGGCTTTTCTCATTTCTCCATTTCGAACATCAAATATAGAAGATCCTGGTCTCATGATTGAAATTTGGATTGAATTAATGCAAGTTTGTTGGAGATTCAAAAATGTTAAAAAAATAAAAATAAAAATATTGCACAAATGTTGCACAATCCCCCCCACAAAATTTTGCTCAACAATTGACATGGAATTTACATGTCAAGCAACTTACACTTCATACTGATGATACTCGCTTGAGATTAACTTGACATTTGCCAGGTCAACAAGTTGCAACCGTTGATACACAAATCTTGTGCAAGTCTTGCAAAGCAGTTATGCAAGACAACAGAGAATTTGTGACAATATACAGACAGGAACTGTCCTCCATTTGAGCAATTGTTCTGTCATCAGTCGCTGAGTAAAGTGAAGCTCACAGGAAGTGGACAAGTTGTGGGTGAGGACATCAACAGACAGGACAAAGACCAGACTGACATGCTGAAGCATTTTCTCTCATTTCTTTCCTCCCACATTTGATACTGCTTCAAACATTATGAGACTATTTTATGGGCAATACAAGTCACACAGTTGTTGTTTTTTCCCCATTTATTCAAAAGTGACACATTTGCGAGGCTCTGTCACTCAGGCCAGGAGATTCTGAACTCATTCGAATGAAACACTGTCATGAGTTCTGTTCAAATTTTGTCACAGAACAATGATGCAGTGGAAATAAATGAAAACTGATTTCTGGGTCTTGTGGTGATTAAACACTGAATGAGTGTGACACGAAACACACCAATAGGTCAGTCGATTGCTAATTCCAATTATTCAGAACTGTGTGCAGATTAATATTTGCAGGACTGGAATTGCTTCATAATACTCTTTTGATTTTAAATAGTAAGCCTGCAGTTACCCCAAATCAAAATTAAAGCTTGGATTTCCTTGATGTCCAGTTTTGGATTGTGGTCTTAGCATTAGCGATTATACCTAAAGTGGGGGAATAATTTCCTGCTGTGCTTTGGCCCGTAATACAAATGTTTTCTGCTTTACAATACTTCATCTCAAAGGAATTAAACACAATGATTTACTAACCACATGGAACAGCTGTGGGCTAATGATCGCAAATTAATCATTTAATTATTTAAGAAGAGCATAAAAAAATGGTTGTATCCAATTTAGTTTCACAAAGGGGCAAAAGGTCAAAGTGTTCCCAGCTGAAGTGAATGTCTTAGTATCTGAATTTAATTAAAACAGGAAGAGATCCTATCTCTGTAATATTCAGGCTTCTGAAACTGTTCTTTATCTGTGTTATTTCAGTGCACCTCCCATAGAATGTGCACTACATCTAGAAAAAAAAAAACGATTTAACCGTGTTGCCACATTTTTCAAATACATTCATTTTCTCCAGGGAAATGATAGCCTGTCAAGACTTTCTGCCATTGCAGCCCCTAAAAGTAGCACGTAGGAGAAAGAACGGTGTTTTTATATAAAACAGATCCTGATTTCTTCAGTCTAAACAGGGCTGGCATCACATCCTATGTGTGCAGAAATCAAACCGTTGCTGTCAAAGTGTTAAATTGTTTTCAAACATCAGAGGCAGCGTTGACTGTTCATTAATCATACACTTAACACGGTTTAGGGTTTGAAGAGGAAGTGTTAACACAACTGTGATAACAGCGCAACAATTATGTTGTGATGATAAAGGACTGCAAGCAACGCTGAGCAGGAAATTATAACATTTTTAGATAAATTAGCAGCATATTTATTTGAAGCAACACTTTGAAGATTCAGCAACCAGCCATGATAAAGTCCAGACTGTTGCCTTCAAACACCAAACCTCTCAGCAGTAACCTAATGACCAAAAGCCCAACAGAGCCAGAAGCAGCTTGTTCAAGTAGCAACAGAGTTCACCTCCAAACATGGACAGAATTTCTACTGGTGACAGACCTCTTGTGCCCTGTTTTCTATACCCTGCTGCTATAACGCTTTCAAAAATATGTAACTGCACAACAAACCGGCAGTCAGGATGGGACAGTTCCAAAACCCAAACCCCAGAAGAATTCACATCTGGACCAGGATGTAACCAGTTTGGTCTAGACGTGCTTCTTCTCCCTGGGTGCCTGGCACCACTCGGGAAACCTTGGTTTGGTTTTAGTAAGTGGCACTCCACCCATGCCTCACTGGGCCTGAAGACAAAACCGCAAGAATTACACCCCATGCGAATGTTTGTCACCCAGTGTCGGCAATAGGAACCACTGTGCAGCCACTTTAGCCTAGCAGAGCGAGAATAGACCTGAGCAGTCAGTCAAGCATCACATGGGAAGACCGTAATGACTACCTCGGACCCTTTTTGGCTTTCTGTGGGAAGCATGATCACTCTGAGGGTAACAAAAACAGCAGGTTACAAAAAGGATCTGTGCTACTGCTATTGCAGGGTCATCGATTCCTGTTCCTGCTTTTTCTTTCTTATAGTTTTCGTCATTCGGCAAAGGCACAGCCAAAACACACACACAGAGTTTGACCGAGGTTATTATTTGCGGAGATCGTTACGATAACTGAGAGATACGATCTGACAGAAGGCACACGGTCAAATTTTGTAATATATCTTCCATCCACAACGATTAAACATCTACAACATTAAAATCATTCACGTCATCGACGGGCAGGATTTTAACTTGTTGTCAGTATTAAAGTAATACAACTTTAAATCAGAAAATGTTTATATATTTTGGGAACCAATTAGACTGACACATTCCTCAAGAGCAGTTTCTGCAAAATCTTTCAAGGTGTCAGCAAAATGGGACAAAACTATTGAATTGGGTTGTACACTCCACCCTTTCATTTAATCACACTGTAAAAACGAGACTTGTGATGTACTGGTAGGCTGGTAGAGACGTGGAGCCAGCTCCAGTTCAACCATTTATTGCTTATTTTCAACGCAGTCTGCTGCCTTTTCAGGCCGCTGTCCTCCCTCCTGATGCATCCTCCTATTGACTCCCAGCCTGCTACTGTGAAGGAGGAGAGAAATAATTAATCTCTGATGGGACTCAGGTGTACTGCATTACCTCTCTCTTTTGCGCCTCCCTCGAACCGCCTCTTCACGCTCTCCACGGCAGCTCTGTTTGGCCACAACCCGCTGTCACACATTTATCCAGAGACACACAATCACCCGCAAACTGATGTGAAGTGGATAATCACCAGTTTAACTATTAAGAGTGCTTTATTGGATCGTGGGAGGAACCTGAGGAACCTACGCATGAACCTGCACACAGGGAGAACATGCAAATTCTGCATGGGACAACACTGCTAACTATGATACAATTGTGTTCCTGGGTCTTTGGTAGGCCTTCCCTAGGAGGCACCAGAGAGCTTTGGGGAAGCTTGCCGAGGGATAGCAGGGGTCTCGGGGATGCCTTGCATGAGCCAGATTTATTCCTTTTAAATTTTGAAAATAAATACATGAGGTGTAATATTATTAATCAGTTTGTTAAAATACAACAAATGTGTCATACAGACACTGGCCACAAGGTTGAGCACTGGTTACCATTCATTCCACATAGTGAGAAGGTTGTGAGTTCAAATCCAAGCCAGGCCTTTCTGTGTGTAATTTGCATGTTTTCTCCATGTATGTGTGTGGGTTTTCTCCTATTACTCCAGTTTCTTAATGTCTGTGTGTGTGTGTGTGTATGTGTGTGTGTGTGTGTGTGTCTCTGTGTTTGTCCTGTGGTGAACCGGTGACCTGTTGACTATTGGTTCAAAACGCTGCGTAGAAGTCAAATAAACCCTATGCCAAATTCTAAACAATCACATTTTCATGAGAAATAATATTGTTGACATTTACACAATGTGCCATCCTGGTCCAGAAATGTAATATGTTCAGATGATGACTCAATGCAAGTGGTTTGGTTTAGTAGATCTCGTGTTATTTGACGTCAGGATAAACAATACACATTAAAAAGAGATGGTGTAGTGGCAAACCCAAGGGTTTAATATATAATAAATAAATAACAGATAAACTGTGGGATCTTTCAGACATTATCATCTGAGAGGTCTGTTATTTGCATTAATACAAAATACCTCCCATAGAAATCAACCCTTGTTGCTATAATCACCATTGAAAACAACAAAGACAGGCCTTGACTCTCCCTCCATCCTGTCCTTTGATGTGAGCCTCAGTGATGAACTTCCACAGATTAAACTCAGCTCTGAAGTTGGGCTCTTTGATTGGAGAAAATATTTACAGCACACAAAAAGAGACAGAGAGATGGGTGCCGACCGCCCACACCAAAGCTCGCTTTTGAATGGGCACAGGGAGGAAATCCAGGGGCTGCAAGCCATCACAAGTTAAGACCATGAAAGAGTGGGAGGCACTTTAGAAGAAGACATGGGAGGATGTGAGAGTCAGAATTGATTCAATGTTTTTGGTAAATCTGGTATCTTTACTGGAATCATGATGAACATGAAAGCTCTGAGGCCAAATCTCTCTGCGGTTTTAATCGTGACGGATTGATGGCCTGTCCAGCTTGTCTGCAACCGAAACTAAAGCAGGTGAAGAAGATGGATTGACTGAAAATGTATCACATTAAACTGAACAGAGGAAGGGTTTGCTTCTACTGTTGTGCAAGTTACTGCAAAAAAAAGTAATTGATTACAGTTATCCTCACTGGCAGTGCATCTGACCTGGGTTAGAGTTGTTGGGGGAGGAAGTGCATCCAGTTTAAAAACTCCCTCGCAAGCCCTGTAGAAACAAAGCCAACAAAGCCAATAAACGTACTACCTTATAGGTACTAGTTTGCTCAATGAGAAGTTGTATTCACAATATAAGTTACTGCAAAAAGAACAGAATCATTAGTCAAGAAACTGCAAGGCAGCTCAAATAAACTACAAACATACTGATACAGATAGGACTTATAAATTAAGTTTTCCATGCATCCTGGATGATATAGATAAAATCTGATGTATCATATACAGTCAAACATTGAATGCTATTGTCATCACACTTTGCAGCTTTGAAGGAATTAGCTCAGGAATAATAATATCCATCAATAAACAGGAGTTTACCATTACAGTAACCTTTAAGACAGTGAGTTTGGTTAATGCTGAAGGTAAAAGTCAGTTTGGCTTGAGAACCAAGAGCTCCACAGTTCTTCACCTGTTTTCCTGTGGAACAAAAATAACAAATGACCAACCCCACTGAAGCTTTAGTCACTGTATTGTATTCATGGTTTATAAGTGTGCTCTTCACTTCACTGGTTGTAACACAAAGGTACCAAAAGCACATTGGATTGGATTAAAGTCGGATTAAAAACACTGAGACATGTTTCTGTGAAGGATCCAAGTTGGTGTGTGTGCCACAAATATGGGGAAACCTTGAGAAAAGTTCAGTTGGCTGCTTTATTAGACCAATTTCATTGTGTGCAGGACATTTGGCCTCACGTATAGAAGAAAAAAAATTTTTTTTCCTGTATTGAGAAGAACATAAAACATCAGGTTAACTATGACAACTGAGGACTAAATGCAAAAGAAATCACAGAATAACTCAACGAATGGTAAGTAGATAAAGTGTGACTGTGAATAATTTAATTGTCCAGCATTCACAATCTGATTTAATAATGTGCTTTGACTGTGCCTGAGAGAGAATGTGGTCTGAATCCAAAACACCATTATGGACAAAGAGGTGCAGACAGCTGAGTTTTTCTGAGCTTTTCCACAGTATTTCACACCAGCAGAGTTCCTGCAGGTTTCTCTGTGCTGACTGAGCTGAGTGGGGACAGCTGTGAGAGTCATGAGCGCCGTCGTTACAAAGCAACGGTACTCCCCGGAGAACCAAACCTTCTACCACAATTGGTTGAAGCGGGATCCTTTTGTAGGATTTGTTCACATTCACTCTTGGTTTTTATTTTATTTTCCATTTGGAAAACGTGTTTAGCTTCCCTGTATAAAAACATCCCAGAGGCCAGGACTATATGCTGTCATAATTCAACATGTGGAATTTGCTCTCATAAGAGTCTGTTACAATGATTTGATTTCACATTGATTGAGTATTGTTTATTTAATTTAAAGAACCACATTAAGTCATTAGACAAGAGAACCATTTCACTTAATGGTGCACCAAAAATGCATTGTAAAACCTTACTTCTTAAACTATTTTAGGTAGCCCATTGCCCTATCCCGGTTGAAGATTATAACTCAAAATATCTATTTTGTTATTAACAAATTGTTAATGTACCAGTATTTTTGTTGACTTTGATAAACAATTCCATTTAGTTCATTTCCAAAAAAATCTAGCAATTATAGCTTGTTTCACAAAAGTAACAGCCAAGATACTCATTTTATTTGAATTAAAGCAATTTAATCCAACCCTTCCATGCCATGTTAACATGAAACCCCCCCCCCCCCTTTTTTTTTGGAGGGGGGGGGGGTTTGGAAAAATAACTTTCCCAGTTAGCAATGTTGCACAAAAATATGGATTTGTCATGCCAGGCCATTAGCTGCCAATGTGTTTTTCATAGAGCAACAGCATGCAAATGTATGCAGATACGCTGATGGTGTAATAAATTGCAATAAATGCACATTTTGTTGAAGAATTACTGTACATTTCCGAAGCATGAGGGGTTAAAACAGCTATTTGGTGTTATTGTTATCAATCTAATTGCACATGTGGAAAACATATGGACATATTTGCAAATATCAACTTTGATTTGCGTTTTACATGTTTTTAAAATTTTTTTTCAAATTTCACTTGAACACACTGTGTAAACCTGACCTAACCTACCCTCTCTCCCTTCTTCATTCCCTTCCTGACATAGCAGCACACATAACTCAGGGTCGGATCAAGTTTTGACAATTTAATTACAAAACAGGAACAAACAGATCTCAGTATGCATAAAGACAGTCCAAAGCTCCAAAGTGATGGAAACCCAAGACAGGTGGGGTCAAAACCAGATCTACTTTGGTAATTAATAGATAAGACTTGATGAGACAAACTGAGAGCTGGGACATATCTACCCTCCAGGAGGGTTTACACGGAACAGCTGACACAGACGAGGGTGAAGGACCACAGAGGAGATGGAGTACAAGAAACATACGAGCAGACGGATCAAAAGAGCCGACATAAAACCACAAAACATGATACCAAACCAGAGGAGGGACTCCACAACTCCTGATACTCCCTTCTTCCTTCTTTTTCCTCTCATATTTGTAAACTTGAGTCTGGGGAAAGTCTTTTGTACTTTCAGATTATTGACAATTGATGCTAACGAACATCTTTAATATTTCCTACCTTATATAGGGTGTTTATTTATTTGGATGGTTTACACTTAGCAGCTGATTTTGTAAAATTGTTGATGTTTTCGCCACAAACAATTATACATGTTAACATTCACCACTGTGTGACATTTTAGAGTCATTAATGGATCTAAAATTAGCATTCTTAGAGGAAACTATGGCGCGCAAAGGAAGAACATGCAAGGTGCTGTTTCTCTGCATTTTAATTTGAATGAATTAGCAACATTAGCCACTCTAAAGCTTGCAACAATACAATTTACCCTAATGTGTTTAAAAAAAAAACTAAAACGTATTTCTAACTTATGTCCACAATGAGTACCTTCTGTATATTCCCAACATTCAGATGTGATAGTTCTCTCAGCCACATTTGCATTTTTAATATATTGTAATATCTATGTGCAAATATATCACTTGTATGTTAAATGTTTGCATTTGTGCCTCTTACATTGTTATCATTGGTCTATCTTATTATGGTAATATGAATATGTTTAAATGTAAATGTTATGTGGCTTTATATAAGTGTAAGTGTCCTTATCTATTCTTATTTTTAATTAATGCTGCCAGTAAAGCGCAAAACAAATTGCTCTTGTGCTGAACATACCAGGAAATAGAAATATGTTTGATTCTGATTCTGGGCTTTCTAAGATAGATTGCTGGTGTCCGTTTGAAAAGACGTCTCGATATTACCTAAAAGAAACAAGCTTTAGCAGATATTTTGCTTGTAAGTCATCTAAGTTTCCTATTACTTTACAATAGGAAATGCTAAAAGCTTCTTACTTTGAGGTGAGGAGGAGGGAGTACAGTTAAGGAAATTACAGTTGCTCCATCTAGAAATCTACATATCCATGAATCTGAAGGAAAACTGTTGGAAATCATTCCAGAAGGAGCTGTGTCCGTGGAAAGACCCATATAACACATGGCTCCTTGTTCACCTTGTGGCGGGGCGAGCGAGCAGCGTTGACAGAGGAGACAAGAGCTCCCATTGACGGGGTCGCCCTCCTCACCGTGGGACCAGATGTTCAGAATTAGCGGGCAGTTTGAAAATGACACACTCGGCCTTGCAACAAGTTGGGTTTCCCACTCAGCTCCTGATGGACGAAGCAAGGAGGTGAAGAACAGTGGACAGACAAGAGGAAACTCAGCCTGATGAAGGTATGCTGGAGGCCAGTTGAAGAATTGTTTATAAACGATATAAAAAGCTGTTTGAAAGGAATCAAAACATTATTAAGTTTTAAAAAAAAAAAAAAAAAACATGCCTCCCATGTGTAGGGTCGACCAGAGCATCACAAGCCTTCTGCTTCATGTCAAACTCCGACACACCAAAGACTAATTGAAGAATGTATGAAGTCCCAAGACGTTGTCCTGAAAGAGACAAGAAACAGAGGTTTTTCTCTCAGAAACCAGGACAAGGTCACAGAGAGAAACAGAGCAGCTGTAAACAATCTTCAGGGCACACTGATGGCTTTCAGATGATTATGAGGAAGAGGGGTTGTGCCCTGGGACCTCATGAAGCGTCAGTAATGACAGCTCCTTTAGCATTTATGCCCACGTTGAATACCAGACTGCCGAATGTGAATCACATAAGAATCTTAATGTAAATTGTGAAATTTAAACTAACTATTTTAGCTCTTCAATTAAACAAAATTCAAAGATATTTATTATTTGAGTTATGATTTTTTTTTTTTTGAGTTAGATCTATTGAAGTAACATTTCACCAGCAGATATTCATTTAGCTTAGCATAAAACATACTTGTTGGTCCTTTTATTGTTGAAAGCAATGAAATTGGAATGGCAGTAACTTTCTTCGCAAATTTATTGCAGGTGTAATGGGGAACCATTGAAATAATTAAATAACATTTTGTTAAAAAAAAAAAAAGAAGAAGAGTAAAGGCTTGATATTTCAAACAGTTATGCTTTGGGCCCACAAAGGCCTTAAGATTGACAGTATATGTTGAATTATAGTTTAACAAAATGTTATTATATTTGAAAATATCCGACATTCAACCCTAAATTGGGGGGTCCTGATCTCACCGTATGAAAACCTAGGAATCAATACAATGTGAGTCACTTCTTTATTACATACCAAGAGAAAAAAAAAACAACCTAATATATCATTGGTTGACTGGGGATTAAGTTATACGAGCTGGAAGCTTAAGCTTTCATTTAAAAACTATCAATCTTCTGGTTTAATTCTCAGAAGAGTGAGTCAACATGTTTCCCAAAAGTTTAACAACTTCTTTGATTGAGAAATTCAATTTAGCCAAACTTTATAGTCGCTATTAAAACCAGTGAAGTCTTTCTGTGTTGAAATTCCCTTGAAAATTGACCAGGTTCAGTGTTCCATCATTTCTGTAGTTTTTATTAATGTTCTATAAAGTCTAGAAAGAAATAGATTGGTCATCCTCAGAAACAAACGTTTTCTCCTCCTCATTAGCTCTGCTGGGAGTATCTCCGATCACATGGCTGTTCCATGGGTCTCCAGCCACAACAAAGTTTTCTCCTGCTGGCTCCAGCGTTGCAGCCACATCCAAGTAGCTGTCTGTGACTGAATTAGGTGGCTCTCTTTCTTGTGGCGGAATTATTACAAGTAGCGGTTTTGTTACCTCGTTTGTTT
The DNA here is from genome assembly GCF_963422515.1 of Blennius ocellaris. NCBI lineage: Eukaryota > Metazoa > Chordata > Actinopteri > Blenniiformes > Blenniidae > Blennius > Blennius ocellaris. The sequence goes on along the minus strand of NC_137657.1, from coordinate 15,812,458 downwards.
TATTGTGCTCAATGAATGTTGCATTAAAAGGCCTCTTCGAGCAAAACATGCCACGGGGGGATGATTTGAAAGTCACATTACTCACTGCAGAGTGACGGAAAAAACAAGAAAGGAGTGACAATATGAAGGCTCCTCTGACAATTAAATTGTATTTTGTGGCCACTGCGACAGTGTGCTGTATGTAAATAGGTTTGCCATGTTTTCTCATCTGTTTTAAGGCCAAATAAGACTGAAGATAAAATAATTAAGGGAAAACATCTTTCATATGTTTCCCCTCCTTTCTACTCATGTGGGGAGCGTATGCACTCTTTCTGGGCTTTAGCTCGCTAATGAAAAGGGACCTAGCTGTCGATCTAATTCTGTTTATCTTCTCAACTCCATGAAGAGTCAGAGGAATCAGCTGGTAAGAAACATTAATGTTTACTGGTCTGTAAAATGGATGGGTCTTACTTTTACATGACTAATAGGACACACCATCATCAGGGTAAAAGGAATGTGTCTCACAACCTCTAGCTCATGGTCTAGGTGATAAACAATCCCAAAATCTTCTACACAGCTTTATTTCATTCAGGGTCATTGGTGCTGAGGCTGAGTGGAGGTGAAGAGATGCACCTTGGACAGGTGAGCAGTCGACTTTTGTTGTAATATAACAATATTTCAACTCAAAAACTTCATACTACAATTCAAGAAATGCAAGAAAATTATTGTTTTCTGTAAAATCTATGTATGAAAAGGAAAAATTCTGACAGTGATCAGTCATCAAAAAATAAATCTAGTACAGGAACAAATCAATTTGTCACCTCTGGTGGAAAAAGTGTCAGACAAGACTTTTGCAGAGATTTGCAGGGTTGCAAATATCCACCAGACACCATTCACATGACTCTGAGTCATGATTTATCAGGTTGTTGTAGGTCTACTTGGCCTTTTTCATGAGGTTGTTTGTCAATGTTGTAAAGTCACACGTTCTTTTATGAACAGGGATGTATCACAAATTGGATTTGGTGTGTGTCTGGGCTGGATCGCCCGTAAAGCCTCAAAATACTCGATGCAGCTGGAGTCCCACGTTCAAACGTTCCAACAGACATAAACACGAGTTATTGCAGCAATGCTGATGCAGCTGTGCACTTCAATCTGTTATTCCTAATACATTTTTTGAACCAACTAAATACAAAGCTACCAGTGAAATATACACACACAGAGCCATAACAATAGGGCTGAGAAAAAACACACACACACACACACACGCACACACACACACACATCTGGAAAAGTGGATCCCTGTTTTTCCCTGTTATCCATGTCCAGCTGCCTTAATCCTGCTCGTTTCTTGTGAAACGGAATACGTAATGCTCTCCAAGGTAATTAGGCAAGGGCATCGCAGATGTCTGACGTAGCCCTTAATGAACACTTGTTTGCTGGAAACACACAAGAGTGCAGGATGGACCTCCTCGAGGCCAGCTGGTTGCAGTTTATGAGGACAAAGCATCAGTGGAACTTTGACCCCTGGAATGTTTTGGGGGACTTTTCCGCCGAGCTTGAGTGATGTTCTAGCAAAGAGGGTTCCACGATCCAGAGAAAAAGTAGGGAGTGAAGGGTAACAATTTCCCTGAGTCAGCAGATGATTTTTTTTCTTTTCTTTTTTCCAAAAGGCTTCAGTAAGGTTTCTTCGGCTTCTGTGCTCTTGATCAGTCCCAGTAAATTGCAAACACTCTGAACACTGAGGTGTGTTAACGCTGCAGAGCTGCCAACTTCTGAAACCAGGCACCCACAAAAAGCTCAATTTGATCTTGAGTCAGACTCACTCCCAATAAAATGGCTGCAAACTATGGAAATAATGGAGCTTTGTTCGACAAAACCAAATGGTTTCAAATGTTTTGGTGCAAAGTGGTAAGAAAGAAGTTATATCTCAGGAAAAAAAACAACTTGAAAAATGAAAGAAATATGTGCAATTAGAACATTATGCCATTTTTAGATACGTCCTCTGGTGCAAAGAAAAAAACAAAAACAACAAAAAAAAAAACACTACACCCCCCCCCCCCCCCCCACCCCCCTAAAAACCAAACAGAAAAACAAGTCATTCATTTGTTTCAGCAGTATGTTTGTACAACTTCATTCTATAGCTCTGATGTTAATAGTACTTTGTCCACAGCTTTCACTATTGAATCACTGATCCACGTTTGTCTGGTCCCGTCCTGAAACACAGCAATCACTGGTAAATAATTGAGGTACTTTTCATTAAAAAGCATTTCATTCAGGTTGATTTGGTCATTTTAACACCTCATGTTATTAAATGTTGATTTTGGTACTAATAAGAATCTCAAAGCAAACTGGCTGATGAATCGTGTTTAAGATCATCCCTACAAAAGTGTTTTTTTTTACACAAAAAATTATTTTGATTAACTGTCTGATCAGCAATTAATAATGATTGTAATATCAATAATAATGGCTAATGCTAATAATAACAATGATAATTGTTGTTCCTGTTATATTTTGATTTTTGGATGACCCCTATAGTTATTATAGTTATGTGGTGTTTTTGGTTTTATGTGTTCTTTTGACAGATATGTTTCATTTGGTTTAACAGTGTGTGACTTTGTATGTAATATTTTAAATAAAATTTGCAATTAAAAAAACAGCGATCCCAGACAGAATAGCTAATGGGGCTCTCAATAGAATGAACAAATTAACTCCATATTGTCTTCACTCCTGGTTATGAATTAAGCCCATTTCATCGATTTCAGCTTGTTCTTGTTGCATTTAAAAACCAACGTTTTATCAATACATTTTTAGCTCAGCTTTACATATAGAACTTATTCAGTCATTCAACATCAGAATCACAATCAAACACAAAGCTGCTCTAAGTTGCAAATCAAAAGTTGGCAAGTTATAACAAACTAGCTAAAAGGCTGATTCATGTAGCTCTTTTACATATACTTTTATTTACAAATTTAATCCGATGCGTCTGTGATGCCTGCTCTTATTGGGGTTTCCGTGCGTGTTTTCTGGCCCGTTCCAACGTTATTTCTAATGGAGTTCATGCTGAGCTCCGGTGGCCATGCGTGTGTTTCAAGACCTGAGGTGAGGTGAGTTGGGGGCAGCACTGCTGTCAGAGTCAACAAGAGACTTCCTGTCTGAGCATGTCCACCTCAGCCAGGTCCAAAACCAAGCTCGCCACAAGAGTGAGGCAGCACAGACGCACAAAGACTCACTTATTCAGTCCATCCCTCATAGCAGCACACACACACACACACACACACACACACACACACACACACACACACACACACACACACACACACACACACACACACACACACACACACACACACACACACACACACACACACACACACACACACACACACACACACACACACACACACACACAGACAGAGAGAGGGCTGGCACAGATGTAAGGCTGGTTATTCACATCTGGTGGAGAAGTTATTCCAATACAGAGAAGCATTCAGTCACGTCTTGTTTAAAAAAAAAAAAAAAAAAAAGTCACCAGAAACCATTCCAGTTGGCTTTTTAAAGAAAGTGCTCCACCTAGTGGGAGAAGCATTGAAACTCAAGAAGTGACAACGTTGTACCGTTTCCATATCAAAGTTTATTGCTGACATGCATGTAGAGATCTGATGAAGTAGAAAAATATGTTTTTTATACAAACGTGTTTTTGTCATCTGTACAATTACGCAGTTCATTTTTTTTTTTTTTTTAACTGTATTTCGATGCCCATGTCCAACCAAGCAGCTTACAACACATTGCCCCATTGGGTTTAAACTACACCACATTTCACATCCTACACCAAGTTTCCAGTTGAAACAGTCAGCAATATATCAGTTATATACTGACAAGTTTAAGTTCTGAGTGAAAAATCAAGAAGAAAAAAAAATAAGAAAAAACAAAACCCAAACAAAACAAAATAAACAACTAAAACTACTGATCCAGTGGGGGGGGGATAACTAATTCTTAATTTAATTTGACCTTTTTAGGACCCGAAGACGCAATCATTCTTCAATTATTATTATTATTTTGTAGCTCTGACACACCTTGCAAGCTCAAAATCATGCAACAGTCACATGTTTTACAAAGAGTTTCAACTCACACTATATCCATGCTTTTCAGTCCACAATGCAGTCTACCAACACGACTCCGTCAAACAAACATTGAATGTGGTACAATCCACTAGCTAGGAAGTGAAACACTTTCTTTGATTTGTGGGGACAGATAATAACATCTACGTTAAACTTCTCGTTTCTAATCTGTGGCTGTGTCTCGTAGTTGATGGCGCTCGACACTTCCCACAGACGAGCACTTTGAAGTCAGCGTTCGGCTACGGCGCTCAAAGACACCCTCCTCTGATGAACCTAAGACTACTACAATACTGCTGTATACCCATGGAATTCACATTGAGGTGGGAGAAAGCCTGTGGCTCTCTTTACATATTATTTTAGCCTCCAGATGTGGTGGTTGTTGGCCAACGTGGCCTAAAATACACGTCAATCGGCAGGTGTTGAAACATAGTCGGTGTCTCACTGGGTGGACCTACGTACAATATGACTGGCGCAGTCACAATGGTAGATTATTTACATACTGACCAGAGTGCAGCCTTGTGTGGGGGGCTCTGACGGGGCTATGACAAAAATAACAAAGACAAACTACAAAAACCCTCCCCATAAAATCAAGTTCACATGCGAGTATCTTTTTATTTTTCGTTTATCTTTAAAAAATAGAACTATGCAAAAGTCAGTCTTGTTATTAGTGTAGCTTAAGGTGACCACAAATCTTGTGGCACAATGGCAAGAAGATGATCGAAATAACTCCTACGAGGGGCGGGGGATGCTACTCGTTCACAAACGTGACTGAGGAGGATCAGAATCGGATGGCGAGAGTAGAACCGTTGTTGGAAATAACATTTAAAGCTGAGAGAGCAGAGAGCGATGGGGCTTGTTTCACTGGCATAAGTTACACCAAGACACTTTCAAGGACATTTGGTAACTGTCTACAATCAATGTCTATGACACAAGCCCCAGTGGTTTGGGAGGAAGGGAAAAGTCCTACACAAGTGAATAAATAAATCAACATGAAATCACAAAGAAACAACAACAAAAATTAGGAACATATTCCCGAGCCTATGTCCATGCAATCAGTTTGGATATAAATAGGAAGAAGTCTAAAGAGCCGAAAGCAGGTACCAATACGCAAAGGCAAGTTGCAGTATACAGATGCCTAACAGTCACTGGTTAGTAGCTTTGCCATGGTTTGAAGAAACACTCTGATAACAGAGAACGTATCAAGAGTGGCAAGAAAACCCACCGACTTAACTTAAAAAAAACGGGAGTATTATCATTGTTCTATGAAATATTACAGTATTGATTACCGACCACCGGGCTCCTGCAGAGCCTGCATGGTGAGATAATACAAGCATGTACAAGTTGAGCTGAAGAAAGGGCTTGAGAATGACAGATGTGACTTTTTTTTTTTTCTCTCCCAATCTTAAAGCATTTGAGTCATCCCCTGAAACACTTGCTCAAGCCCCGTCTTAGCAAAGCCTGCTCTTGTTTTCACAGTGTCTGCCACCGAGGCAGGCCAGATAACAGAACACGATGATTGGAGGATAGCTCACAGGGGGAGGGTGGGGGTGAGGGTGGGGTCTGAGGATGTTGTGGAGTTAACAGCTCAACAGCTCTGCAGACCCATTTTGCCTGACTCTAAAAGACACGACATGCACTCGTGTGGATACTGTGGGAGTATCGAAGCGTAGAATGACAGTTCACATTCATACTGAAAAAACACTTGTCCCATGAGCTGTCTTAATGAGGAGAAACGGGGAAGTCGGAGTACCTGGAAGCCATGTGATTCTGAATGAGCCTGTGGGTACCAGTTTCCTTGGCTGAGAGTGAATTTAAGACAAGATTTTTGGCAAGAGAAACGTGACAGTGCCTGATCTTCACTTTAGTGGCACACAGGGAAGCGTTACCATCAACATGCCTTGGCAGGGAGGAGCCAACAGGTTTTCTCCATTCAGTTCTTGGCATTGTGACTTCCAGGTACCTCACACTAGCTGCCTAGATGCTAAAGATAGATTTTCCACAGGGATGAGCGAAAGCAGGAGACAATGCATTCCACAAATATCAAAGATTGCCTGTACACACACTTTGATATTCAGGTCTTTCTTCAATGCAAATATAGGGATAAAATGCTACTTATTAAGGTAAATATGATAAAAAAAGCTTATTCAGATTTTTTTTTTCTCGAAACCACCAAAAAGGTTTCAAAGCATGATCACTCTGACAGAAAACATTAATGCTTTATGTCACTGGTGGCATCAAGACTCAATTGTTACAATCCCTTGTCTCAGAACAGTGAGCATGGTTTACCAACAGAGAAGAGAGACAGAGAGGTAGATTGATTTGAAGTCAGAGTAACTAACAGGACCAGGATTATTCTCAACAGAAGAAAATGGTGGAGAGGGAAAGGGAGGAGTGACAAGAGGAGAGTGGAATGGAGGTGGAGGTATACAGGAGTGGCATCTGTGATCAAGCGATCTGACTTGAGGCATTACCAATCACTACAAAGGGAGGAGGGGGGGGGGGGGGGGGGGGTGCTACATGACTCTGGTCCTGTGTTGCTCAAAGGACCCAGAACTGACAGGGGGAAGTGTTACACCGGGGAAATCTTAAAAAGGAGGAGGCGGAGGAGGAAGGGTTTAATAGTTTCTTCAACACTGCAGGCGATGCCTTGTGTTAGCACTGTGAGTGCCTGTGCCTTCAGGTTTGCTGCACAGTGAGATCTGACGGTGGGCCGACCGGAGGGCGAGGAACCTTTGGTTCAGGTCTTCCTGCAGGCCGATCCATCCTTCACCAGGAGGATCCAGACACGAGGAGTCAATTTCTGGGTTGACCGTGTGTCTTTGTGCCCACCTCGTGTCTGATCCACCGCCTACCACCCACCTACACATGGGAGCGTCTGCAGCCCAGCGCGAGCTGGACCTCATGTTTGCAAGTTGAGGTTTGGGGCTTATACTGGCGAGCCCTCTCTGGACTCTGCAGGGTTTTGTTTTTTTTTTTGTTGTTTGAACATCCTGGGGAGACCAGAGAGGCTGGCATTGGTGACTGGGGACTACTTCCGGAGAAATCGCTGTGCCAGTATGGCAGCATCTAGCGGGCTGACAGGCTGGGCATCATGGCCCAGACGCCTTACAGGTGGGAGGCTGCCAAACTGGCGCTTGGTGAAAAAGCTCTTGGCTTCATGGATAGTGTTCTTCTCTTCAGCCAGCAGCAGCTGTTGGCGCATGTAGTTCTCAAACTCGTACTGTGAAGACTCTTCTATCACTTTGGCCTGGGGAAAGAAAACATATTCAATTCAATGTGCTGCAGTTATTGTGTTAACAAAATAAAATTGAGTAGGAATAATAAGAAGTCAATGCTAAGCACTAGATTCAATTATTTGAAAGTCATCATTATCCACGAAAACCTGCATAAATTGATGATATGGTGCAAAAGAGCAGATGCAACGTGTCATTTCTCCATCTCTGACCTTACCTCTTGCAAATGTTCTGGATGATTGACCTGATCATCAATATCCGGAACTACCTGCAGAGGGCCACTCATCGATGACACCGACTGCCTGTAATTACACAAACACAAAGTTTAAATGGTGTGCAAACATGCTGTGACCAACAGAGGAATAAAAACAAGGTTGACAATGTATATTTTTCAAATAATCTGCACAACATATTTGTTGCAGTTTTTCAGACGACCAGCAGAGGGAGGAATTACCATGAAGCAATGATGGCGCTGAGAGACTCCAGCACCTCTCCTGCTGTCAGTCTCTGCTGAGGGTCGAGCACCAGCAGCTTTCGAATGAGACACACCGTGTTTTCTGACACGCGGCCGTCCCTGTGAGAAGGCGAGGGACACACAGGTTTAATTCAGAAACTCGGTGCAGCAATTGTTTGAAGTGCATTCTGGGAGATGAGATAGATCTGTTAAAGTGTAAGGGAAAACCTAAAGGAACTCAACCAACCCTACAAATGATTTAGTTTGTGTAAAGGAATCTTGCTGTCAGAATAGCAGCATCTACAATTATTTCCACTTAGTGTTACAAATTTAGACTGAAAGAACAGGCTGTAAGCCATGCCCTTTGGATTTGTTGTGACGTCAGAGCAGTGCGATTCAATTACCAGCGGGACAAACACTCACTCGGGGATGGAGTACTCCGCAGCTTTTATCTTGCGGAAGAGTTCTTGAGGTATGCTGTCATAAAAGGGGAACTGGCCGTAGAGCATGGTGAACAGGACCACACCGAGAGCCCACATGTCACTGGGTTTACCGCGATACGGCCGACCTGCAGGGGGAACGGAGAGGGAGAGTTGGGATGTGTGGTTGACACAAGTCGATGGCTGCATAGTAAAGAGTTCAGCAGTGACAGAGTTCACCCTGTGTGACTCAATTGATCAACCCTTGCTCAGTGCATGCTCAGTTCCTGTTGAGCCTGTCGAATGATGAACAACATGAGCAAACGCAAACAAGCAATGACTCCTCATCCATTGTATTTCTTGGGAAATCTCACCACATGCCTGAAATTTGTCTCAGCAGAACTGCTTTAAAAATGTAGAAAAATTTAACCCCGACACAGTAAATGGAGGAGGAGTTGTTGAGGGTGGAGCATCGCGGCTGTGCATGACCATAGGCGGTGTTGTTACAGCCACGGAGGCAGCAGCAACAGCAGCAGGCAATTACGTTAAAGCTTGTGACACACACGCATACACACACATGCACGCACACGCGGGGGATGGGAGGGGAAGGGGTAGATGGGAGTAGTTTCCCTCCAGTGAGTCATCAGTGCATGAGTCACCGAAGCTCTGTTTAATTGTGTGCCTGTCACGTTATGCTGATATACACACTGTGCTTCTATCGACAGCTTTCGCCTGCGAAACATTTTCCATTTCTTTTCCATCTTTAGCTTGTCGCTTTGGAAATCACCGTTTACATGGATGAGTCAATGCTCGAGCTTTATGGAGTGCAATGCTCAGGTGAAAATGAATGACATCAAAGAATGTGTGTGTTTTCTTCAGACAAAGGCAACGTTTCACAAAGGGGGAAGCAGCTTCCTGTGCAAACACGTTGTGTATATGACAAAGTGCAACATCACTGTGATTACAACAAGAAAAGCAGAAAAAAAAAAAGAGCCATTTCTTGCTTTTGCTAGTCCGAGATTGCAACATCGCCTCGTTCAGGTTGCTTAATAACTGGGAAATCAAACAAGACCGACGGCTGAACGTTACGCAACACAATTACGAGAATCTCAGGATCCTGTCTGTAATCCAGCCCAGATCCAGGATCCCTCTTCTCACCAAATCCCTCACATTTTTTTTTTTAGATACATCGGGCATATGTGCAGTTAATACATTTTATATTTGGGCTGTGCTTTTAACAGCAGGTAGTTATAAATCCCAAACCGTGTTGATTGTTTTTAGACCGGTGTGCTCATGGTCAGCCACTGAGAAAAGCAGACGCAAAAGTGTGACTGCTGAGGTTACTCCATTGAAGTGACAAAAAAACCCCAAAACAAAACACTTGATAACATGCTTTCACTCACCACTTAATACATCGGGGCTGATGTAGGCCGGACTTCCTCTCTGGTCTTTCAGCAGGTCGTCCTCGCTCACCAGGTGCTTTCCCAGGCAGAAGTTGGTGATGGTGATTCGATGCGTCCTGAGCACACACACACACACATATACATATCTCATAATTCTGATCCAAATCCCTCAAAAATACTCTATAAACTCTGGTCCAGTTTAATGAAAGCATTCGGTTCCTTTTTCCCCCCCTAAATGTCCTAAATCTTTTCGAAACCTTGCCCGTCTTCACACTTTGCTTTTATTTGATTTAGCTAATATTTTTTTTTAAATAAGCTTCACATTAAGCATGAAAAGAAGATGAAAACTACAAAAGCAGACAGACTGGAAAAGAACAGAAGCCAAAATTGTTTCTGATTTGGAAAAAGCCATGCGTTACGCACTCAAATACCTCCAAAACTAAAAAAACACACCAAATAGTATTTCTCCACTTTCACTGGATCCAGCAGTCTGGCTCATCATGCAAAAATCTAAGCGGAGAATGTGAAACACTGCAGCACGCACTCGCAGCTGAAAGCATGAAGTAAACACAGACTGAAAGAGGCAGGGGGGACTGGCTAGTATGCCTTGTTGTTTTAATAATCTTATGGTTCAGTGAGCCTTAGAAATATGTATTGTTATCTCATAGCAACCAGATGCAAAACAGAGCGTGCACACATCGTCTCATTGCACTTCCCCCATCCACTTTCATTATGGTTGAGTTGTTCAGTAGCTCATATGTGTAAATTATATTATTGCAGAGGGATTATAGACTTCTTCACACAACGTCCCTAGTTATAAGTAAAGTTGCTTTGATTTTGTAGAACTTTGTCCCTCGCCGAGTGCAATATGTTCCAGTGACAGCTGGCAAACAAGCGAGAAAGTTCAACTTCATACCACCACTGTTTGTCAATTAGTATGAGAGAAAGTCCATTTTCTTGAGCTTACAATTTGACCCATGAAACTTATACAAATTTCAAATAATATTGGTGTTGGGAAGCCTCTGTGGTCAACATACAGACATTGCAGTTCCTGCCATCAACCCTGTGTCTCCAGTTCATCACAGGGCAAACAGAGAGACAAACATTCACATGTGAAGACATTCAGAGTCACCAAATAAACACAAATATATGTTTTTGGACTGTGGGGGGAAACTGAGGTACGCCACACATACAAAGACAAAACCTGCAAAGCCAGCACATTCAAACTAAAGATGCACTTGCTATAATGCAAGAAAGTTAACCAGTACAACACTGTATGCATTAATAGTTCAATTTTCAGAGATTGTATTGAAATGCAACCATGGTTTTATTTCCAACCAGAGGTTTTTGGATTTATTTATTTATTTATTTTTACATTACACTTCAGAATTTTCTGCAAAAAAATGCCTATGTTATTGAATATAGCTGTATATAAATATCTCAACTGGTAACAATTCCATGAGAAGCCCTCATGTTTGTATTTCATGTCCTCATTTGTATTATATTTCTACAAAACACACACACAAAAAAAATTCTAATCACAAAATACCAAAAAAAAAACCTGCCATGCACATCAACACCCAGGTTTAGCGGCCTGCAAATGCTATGAGATGACCAGGCGCTTAAAAACATGAAACTTGCTGCTTTCAGGAAGGGCTTTTGATGAATATAGTTTCGGTGTAAATATGCTTTAAAAGTCATTATGATGAATTTAGTTTGCTTATGACGGAGTGAAACTTCACTGTACTGAAGCTGGGGGTCTATGGACGGGAGTTCTTGCGGGGAAATTGGACAAAGAGTAAAGCCACACTTTGACAAACAAATGAGTCAACCTGTGGCTTAGGATAAATGTCTCGATGACTAATGCCTGCATGGTGACAGGCTGGCAAATGAATATATGAAGCACAGGAAGATTTAAAATATGTACTCAAACACGAAACTTCAAGAGCGCCTACACGTTCACGCAACCTACCCAGCAGAAGCACATGCACTATGAGAAAGAAAAAAAAACAAAAGACAAAACTGCAGCCATAGTCCACAGCCTGGATCCTCTTTGGATCATGCTCTTCACCCACATCCGCTTTCTAAAAGGCCTGAGGTCAACAGCTTCCCCTATTCTCTCTCACTTTCACACCCTGCTCCATCGCACGCGCGCACGCACACACACACACACACACACACACACACACACACACACACACACACACACACACACACACACACACACACACACACACACACACACACACACACACACACACACACACACACACACACACACACACACACACACACACACACACACACACACACACACACACACACACACACACACACACACACACACACACTCTCTCTCTTACTGCACCCATTAGAGTGTCTGGAGCCAATTCCTGCGAAACACTCAATTTTCAACCAAAAGCTCTAATCTCAAGCTGACTCCGAGAACATTCACTCCACATAATTTCCAGCTTCTTATGTGATCTGAACCCTTCACCAGCTTTTGTCACTCAAGTCTCTATAAGCATACGGGGGCCTTGTGATATGCACAAGGACGGACGAGAGGAACAGAGCGTGATGCTTCAAGGACCCTCGACATAAAAGCTTCCTTTATGGAGGAGTCTGTTCCTTTGTCCATGTGCATCACGGCCCAGGATTTCTATTCTTGCACCGGAGATTGCCTAAATGAAATTTCATGTTTGCCTCGTGAGGCAAGGATCCCCGAGGACTGAAAAGAGGCCGCGCCATCGCCGCTTCCTGGTCATGTGATTGCCGGCGAAGTCAGGAAACCAGAAACCTGAACCCCCCCCCCGTGACTTGTTCCATCCCCGCAGCTGATGAGAAGGAGGTTAAATACAGGGCAACTTCTGCATAGACTGGCTATTTCAATTTCCCAGAACTGTGAAGAACCAACGAGTATGGTTGATACTTTATGGCATATTATGCTTACTGCATGTTTGAACCATTTTTATATGCTATAATAGATCATTCTAACATAAATTATTTCACAGAGTGCGTCCCTGTGATTGTTTTAAGTGCCTTATAAATTAAGATGAATTGGATTGGTACACTATTACGAAGTGGACGTTCATGTGTGGTCTTGAACCTTTGGGATACTGTTGTGCTGAGGAAGTCAATGCATCTCGCACATATGTCATCAGTGACCCTGCAGATTGATTTATGACATCCTGGCTTTCATAACTGGTTCTGTCTCTGCAAGAGGAAATTGCATCGTTCTTGCATAAACTGCTGAGCTGTTTGAGGCTATCAGAGCATTTTCTCAGAATGACGACAAGTAACAAGGGAGGAAGAAAGGGGATGTTCGAATCTGTCTGCCTCAAAATTAACCATTTTCTTCCCACTGAGGCTGTGGATTCATGCACATAAAGGGTGAGGCTGTGAGGAAGTGAGGCTGTGAGGAAGTGTGTGAGAAGGTGAGTATGATGTATGCAAGAGAGGGTCAAAGTGCAACAAGACAAATAAAGGGTTTGACAAATGGGATGCATCAGAAAGAGTATAGAAGCAGGAAAAAAAAAAAGCTGTGTCTCAGGTAAATAACTCCCGAGTGGGCACGTGTAAGTGTATGTGTGTGAAATGTATTGTGGTGTGAGTCAGCTCGGAGCTATGAGGCCTTTGGCAGGCCTTTCTTTTGTCTCCAGCTGGGACGGAGTGTTCCGCTCGTCTGCTTCTCTACTCACTACCCTACTCCCCTGGCCAAAACACTCCTGTTTCATCACCACCACTTCTACGAACTCTGCTGCTGGTGCAACTGGGAGCTATGGGTACAAGATGCAGAGTCCCTATGCGGTAGAGAACATAGGCCTGGGACATCTCAGTGCACACACTCCAAACATTGTGACAAGACAGTCTGTGGGTCATCTGAGGTTTCTCACTTGTGCACAATGCAAGCATTCTCCATGTTTGGGTGTGAAGGTGTTAGTAAGTGAGTGTAGGAACATAGGGTCGATATGTCGGCTTTAGTCATTCAGCCTTTCTAGATAAATTCGTGAGACATTCTCCAGGAGTGCACTTTTGTTGGGAGTAAAACTGATGCCACCTTTCTCCATTTAGAAATTATTCAGCTTTGAAGAGAAATGACTGGGCTTTCTTTTCACTAAATGCACAAGGTGGTGAGAAGGTTCATAAAAGAATTTGGTTATATTCTCCTTGGCCCATCTGAACTGCAGCGCTTTGACCCGAGGTGCACTCAATGGGGTCCTGTGTGCACCGTAACATTGCTCATACACCCTCCAGTTCTGAACACAGTCCTGCTGAGAACAAAGCATTGGGACACTCTGTTGTTTTTTCTCTCTCTCTCTCAACAGAGTCGTTTGCCCTCCAATCCAAAAGTCCAACCACAGGGAATGAATCATCAGCCTTTACTTAACACACACACACAAAGCCAGAGTCAGGCACAAAAAGAGTGGTGCTTCAACTTCCTGAGACTGGTCTCACTCTTCGTCTAAGAATGTGACCCCTGCTTGGGTTTAAAGCCAAACGCACACTGGATACATGCAGGCTGCCGGGGCCGGCTGAAGCCTCTAACATGTGTGAGCCGAGACGGAATGATTTGCTGGGAGAATAAAATGAACGACCGTGTATAATGAGTGACCTTATTGCCTTGCTAATTGACTAACAAGGCCTCATACATGACTGAGAACTATCTTACCGTTTATTCAGCACCATGTTTCCCAGCTTTAGGTCTCTGTGCACAATGTTTTTCTGCGGGCAGAAAGAACAGGAAAAAAAAAAAAAAGCTTGGTCATGTTGTGCTTAGTGAATCATTTGTATCATAACAATCAGTTTGTTTCTGGGAGTGGCACACTGGCACGGGGAAATGAGTAATCAGAAGGATGTGCAACTCGCAAGAAATGGCAAAACAAATTCTCCTTCTGTTGACAGAAGCTTTATAGTACTCAAGCTTTCAGAATTGATGAATGTGTGGAGCCCATTTTTCTGTGTTTTGCAAGTACGCCGTCAGGTTGTAAAAGAGACAACATTCCTTCAAGACATTCTGCTTCTCAATAAGCTTAATTCTGGACTCACCTTATGAAGGGCCTCCACCACACGCACCACATCGTAGAAGATGACAATGGCCTCACGCTCACTCAGCCGCTTCTCCTTGATAACATAATGCTGGAGGTTTATTAGGTCTGCGGTTTTGTCACTGAAGTCGTGCGCACACAGGCAGTCCAGCACGAGGCAGATCCGCTTCTTCATCTTGCGCACTTTGTTTGCCTCCATGTCCTCCACGATTTCATAAGCTCGATCCTTGAAAAAAATACCAAAAAAATAGTGTGAGACACAAGTGGGGAGGATTTGTGTTTAAGTGGACAAACTTTCAGAAGCTTGCAATAAAAATACGAGTTGAAGTAGTCATACATGCATCAAACAGAATTAATTTCTTTGCCAAGTTCATGCGGCTTGGAAAGACCAATTTAAGGAGCCCATCAATCAACAGCCGGCATGGAGCCGATGGGACACTCCACACCAGGTGGTGGAGGACGAATGACAAAGGTCATTCCTCTCCATTCAGATCCAGCCTAAGCGGAGTCACCACTTCTCGTTTATTGATTTCTGTATCAGATAATCATGTTTCTATTTCTTAATTTTTTTAGAGGCAGTCAGTCGCTCTGGAAGAGCACATTATTAACTGGTTCTCTCAGTGGGTATGCACTATAAAAAATCCAATCAATATCGCAGGCCTAAATGAATCAGAGTACATGGTTCAATGTTGCTATTCTGAGAACACCGGCAGGCTGGAAAGGGAGACAATGAAGGAAAACAGAGTGCAAGAGGGCAGATGGAACAATAATAAAGTTAAAGGAGGAGGCAGACGGGAAGACAGGTGAGGGGGGAGGGGTTCATTGTGAATGGATGAGGCTGTGAAAAGAAAAAGAAAACGACTGTAGGTAAATATAGCTTTTATTGGTACTCCCACTTCGCTATTGAAACAACCTTGATAAGAAAAGAACAAGCAGCTGGTTGGCCTAATGATGAGCTCACTGCTGCTATTACCAAGCTGATAAGAGCGGCTTGTTTCTTGTGCTCGCGTGGTGAAACCATATTCTAAACTGAACGCGAAGCGACAAATAGCAGTGTCACCATGGAGAATTTTCGATCGAACACAATTATACAAAACGCTCGCCCACACACTGCTGAGCAACACACCATAAACATGAAATGGTTTTCTTTCTCGCCAATTATATTAATTGGTTGGAGAGAAATCTATTACAGAGCAAGGATCTCTGTAGGTGGCAGTGTACCTGGAAGAGGCCATGGTGGTGAACCACACCGTCCTGGTTATGCAGCAGAGAAAGTAGGGAGTATTCCGTGTGAAGAAGCATCTTCCCTTGCCTCTCCTCCTGAGTCTCCCCAGCGGAGTCCACTCGTTCCTCCAGCGTCAGGATCTATTGGAACCACAAACAAAGACAAAGCAAATGTTAGAGGTCACAAGCTACTACGAGACAAAAGTACACTTCTGAGTCTGCATTAACTTGAATATTCATAGACTTGAACAAGGAGCTATATTCTGTCACATGAGTGACTGAGTGGGATGGCAGTCTGTAACCGTTTAATGTCCGTCTGTGAAGTAAACAAGCTGTGCAGTAGACACCGAGGCGCTGCAGACACGAGCTTGAGGAGAGGGTCGATCAGGAACTCACTAACATGGTTCTGGGGGTTAAAAGTTGACATTCCAGGTGGAGAACTGCTTTCCTCTTTTCTTTTATGCCATTCTACAGTTCTATAGCCATCTCACTGGTCTAACAGAGGCAGGATACCCCCCAGTAAACAGACAGCTTGGCTGAGGTTTTGTTATTTGTGCTAGACTGAAATGGGGGGCAATAAAACGAACACCAACAATGAAGAGTCAAAGGTTCAGAGGTCTATACTGACATCCTAGCTATGTTTTGAGTAATATAATCATGTTTCTTCTGACCATGTGTTAAAAAAATTCACATAAAGCAATTTTTTTTTTTTATCGTGACAAAATCGTGACAGACTTACTTTGAGTTGATAAAAATCATCGGTGCCGTCTTTCCTGGCCAGACATTGCACTATGCTTGGCACGGGTGAGTTGCCCAGGCGAGGCCCTGTAAGGATCAGAAAAAGTAACAGCTGCATGACCAAAAGGCAGGCTACATGTGGGAGTGTGTGCTCTCACTGCAAGTCATTAAAGGCTGCATGTGCATCTACCCATTAACACCCCGAGCGTAATGTTTTCTTTGGCACTCTGCATTGCAAACGATGGAAGGGTTGCATAGCGGAAAATACTGATGTTTTGGAGTATGGGAGACAAACAACCTGGCTCATACACAGACCTTTCTGACCAATGTCATGGGGATCAGCAAAATTCTTCACATTCTTGTCTCAGGCGGGTGCACACACACACACACACACACACACACACACACACACACACACACACACACACACACACACACACACACACACACACACACACACACACACACACACACACACACACACACACACACACACACACACACACACACACACACACACACACACACACACACACACACACACGATTCATCGAAACAGATGTTTTTTTGGACAGACTTTAATTTCCAAATGTTTCGGCAAACATTGGTAGCTTCCTTACCGAGGATGAAGGGCCCAGCTCTCTTGGCATTACTGCCAGATATCCCAGGACATTGGAGCTTGCTGGCCCTGCCTGATGTCTCTCCAGCCCCCCTCTCCGACGAACGCCGCTTGGACATACTGGAGCACTATGGGGGCATAAATCTGATTAGTACAAGGGATAAAGATAGCCAAATTAAAGGGAAAGTGCATGTGCCGCAAGATACAAACACTCAATCGATGTCAATAAATAACATCAGTAATTGGCCACCCACACCACAACAGTATAAATAGACATTAACAGGACTTATAATAAAGACTACCCAGAGCTTTAGCAGTGGTCCTGCAGGGTGATTAAGAGCACAAAGATTAGTGAAGAGGTGGAGGAAATTCGACTTCAGGATGGCTCGGCCTCCGGCCAGCTTCTTTTAAATATCCCTCTGTCACTTCTACCGTCACCTCAGTGTGAATGTGAGGCCATTACAAGTCCATTCAGAATAATGACTGTTGGTGTCAGGAGTAACACCTCCGATTCAATCTTCCCAACAGGCAACATGTATGTGCCACAATCTGCAATTTATGGCCAGCACTCCCATGCAAATGCATAGCACCAGGCAGCACAAGACTGTTCTAATAGGAGACTTTATATTGAATTCACTAATCTTTAGCTCTTCCTGTTGCAGCGGCCATGGGTTGACAAAATCCTTCCGCTCTTAATCTGCACATTTCATCTCGGAATCTGTATAGCCAGCTTATCTGGCGAGACCTTCCTCTGAAGAGACATACATGTTCGAACAATGCTGAAACAAAAAACAACAACAAGATCTTACACTATGATAACAAACTAGATTTACATGCCAGTGAAACCAGTGACACATCATCATTAAACAACCTGCTCCAACCGCCACGACAGATCAAATCTGACTCCCAAAATTCACAGAGCAAGAGGTATGCCTTGTTTACCGAGTTCCTATGTGATGAAACCCCATCTGTTTCCCGTAACAGGGAAGTAGTGCCCTGAACCGAGAGTGATTCACCCTGCTGTCGTCCCGAGTTTCCAATGGGCAGATATCCTTAAATGTCCAGGTGATGACACCGATAAGAAAGTGGCCTCAAGGCTCTTACATGTGCATCATTCCGACTGATAGAACACAGCCCCCGGGAAGCTATGCATGACAGATCGAGCTATGCAAAGTGACATATCTCAATTTAAAATATCACGGGTAGTTGTGCTGTGTATATTTCAGCCAACGACGCAAAAGAAGTGAGTCAGACTAATGAAATCCAAAGCGCCTCATAAACTGCAAACGATACACTGAGCTGAGACCTGACAAACAACATAAACCCTTCAGAATATATAATCATTCTTGAGGGAGCAACTAACCCCAGATAATGTGTTTTTTTTTTTTTTTTTGTAAATGAATTGGGAAATTCTCCTATTAGAAAAACTAATTGTACGTCGCTCGCCAGTTGGCGTTTTTGGGCAGAGAGGAGGCAGGACAGTTGGCAGTCAGTATGGGCTGGTATGAATTCTCACTTCCATGAGGCTTTTTGTGATCCCAGACAGCAGACAGTGTCATCATCATGTCTCTCGCCCATCTGTCTCCATCTCCACTAGTCATCACCCACTGAGTCTGATGAGCTGAGGTTTTCTGACAGCATTTATGGCACAAGCCAGAGTGACACCAAGTGACGCTGCCAATAGTAAGAGAGCATCTTACTCCAGAGGACGGTGATAGATAATCAGCAATTCATGAAATTCTTGGGTGGAAAATTATTTAACTTTTATAATCATCCAGGCACCAAAGTGAACAATGTGCAAAGAGTTCTCATTGCCGTCTGACAAATGCATTTTAAACCATTGTAAGTGCTACAAAAGCTGCAAGATGGAGTTGAATAAGCAAGTTGAGTCAGAAGTTACAGGCACTGTGCTCATGTGCATTTATTTTTGTCTACATATTAATTTCACAAAAACAGGGCAATCCACACACCTTGGGCTTGCAACACTAAACCGAGTCATTGACAAAAACTGCCACACAACGCACAGCAAAAGGGACTAATCTCATCTCACTACCAACAAAAAAAAATAATCCAACTGCAGTGCCGTGGAGCCAACCTTAGACACATTTAAAATGCAAATGTCAATGTTACCAACTAATGTAGACTGACCTAAATGACATCAGTGCGATGACAGCACACAGCTATCCTTTTCTGACAGTGCTGTGCCTCTCTGCACAGCCAGCGATCTGGCAAGCAAGGCTGCCTCTGCCTGTGACTGTACCAGAGGGAGGACAAGAACAGATACAACCTCTGAATCATATCACACAAAAGGAGGAGAGACACGCTGCCTGTGCCCACGAGAAATGTGGGCTCCTTAAATAGTATCAGAACAAAACAACCACGTAGGTGTCTCAAGATCAACCCACCCAGACTCCATGCGACTTGTCTGGCTCTGCAAGACAAGCTGCTTGACAGCAAAAATAAATAAATAAATAAAATAATGCAAACTCATATAAATATCGACAAAAAAAAAATCCTAATGGCTTTAGAACAGGTAGTAAACACAAATGCCATGGAGATGGTGTGATCCACAACAATAAATTCAACCGAGGTAAAAGTCAACGGGTGGGAGGTAAACTGGAAGGTCATCCACATTTCAATCCCTCTGCTTTAATGAAATTCCACTTATGTGAGCTTACGTCACGTCGATAGCCCCATACTACCAAGACTGTGGACGCAAGGTCACGCTGGATATCACTCCACCAAAACAATTACAAACGTTCACCGACTGTTGCACGTTGTTTGGTGCCATTTTGCGACCACAGGGTCCTGGACAGCGTTGATATTTAAGCAGCAGGTAGCTTGAAAGAGACCTGTCCGTGGAAAATGATAACCTCACCGGATTAAAATTTTTTTTAAAGAAAACATTCCACAGGCAGCTCACAACTTCTGCACCCACAAGACAATGTCTTTCACCCTCTACGTTAACTGACCGGCAGGCTTCAGGCATTTCATAACACGCAATAGTTTTCACTGGACGGCGTGCGTAAATATCAACGAGTGGGGTGGCTATTTAAACAGGAACGACTTCACGTGATAATTCACGTTGTTTATCTACGTAAAGGAGCCTGAAACGAGCTTGCGTGCGCGCATAAACTTGGTTTAACTGTGTGGTAAAACGTGATTAAATCCCTCGGCTGGACGCGCTGCTTCAGCTCGGGGCTCGCCGGCCACACAAAGAGGTGCACAGCAGTAACAGGGAGTTGGGCTTTCGGTGCAAAACTACGCACAAGACCAGCTGTTAGCCCGGCTGCGACCTCTTCAGCTCCGACCCTCGCGTACCAAAGCGGTTTAAATGTGGTTTGCTGGCAAGCGGCTGTCGCTTAACGACAAGCCGGAGGGCTCGGGAGCAGCCGGAAGGCCATTTAAACAAAGTAGGTAACATTACAGCTGGCTAGCAGAGCCAGGGAGCTAGATAGCAACGTAGTCCGCCACCTCGCTTACCTCGAGCCGAAACCGCCGGGTTTTAGTCTGCGCTGTCTCCTCAAAACACGGACATTTTCTCCGGGTGAAGGCTGCGGTGGGTGCGCGGAGCCTCTCGCTCTGCCGGGAGAGACCGCAGAGGTCTGGTTTCGGGTTGTTTAGCCTCTGTTACTGAAATGAGCAATTAAGGAAAAGCCTCCGCTCCTCGCTGATCGCATCTTTCCACAGCGACAGCGCCACCTGACAACGGAAATGACGCACACGCCATGTTTGATTGACAGCCGCCGTCGGCCAATCACAGTGGTGCTCCGCCGGCGAACGGCCGCAGTGCACGTTGATGATGAAATGCCCTGCATAATAAAAGTTTCAAAATGAGACGCATTACATCATAGTTGTCTGCAAGTTTATTAGAGTGAAATGCAACTGACTGAGCAATCACAAACTTTTTAGATGCCGCTGCTGGAATGCAAATAACGCCCCACTAGAACATTGTATTTTAACTCTGCATCACATAAGCATATTATTATCCACAGACTCAAAGAATGCTCAGCCATCTTTTTTTTTTTTTTTTTTTTTAACTAAAGCACATGTTCAGGAATCAGAAACAAAATAATAAATTGTTCCTGGCACAGCATATCAACTGGTATTTCATGAAAAGTACAATACTTGTGGTGCCCATAATCAGTTTAAAATACAATTGAAAATAAACTGATATTCAACAAAACATCAGTGATGTTTTCCAAAAAACTGAAAAACTCATCACACATGTGTGATTAAACCCATAAAATTAAACCCATAAAATGTTTTCAGCTAAAACAAAACCACTTAAAAGAATATTAATACGCGATTCCTCACCATTGGCTGCACAATGTGGCAGTGATTAGTGCTGTCACTGCACAGCAAGAAGGTCATCAGTTCAGATATTGGCTGGGCCTTCCTGTGTGGAGTTTGCACGTTGCATTCCAGCTTCCTCCCACAGACAAAAACCTGTGAGTTAATCAGGCAGCCTAAATTGCCCTTATGTGAGATTGTGTGTGGTGGTTTGTCTTGTGATGGACTGGTGACCTGTCCAGGGTTTACCTTGTCATCACACATAGCTTGGATCCCCTCCAGCACGTCACTACTCTGCACATAATAAAGCAGAATAGAAAATTGATATATTCCTTTCAAAAACAAACCTTTTTCTGTAATGGGTCCATTGATCATGAAGGCAAAGTTGGGCATAATGCAATACAGCTTCAGATGTGTCTAACTCTATGTTTTAACGAGAGAAATGTATGCTGTAAAGTTTTTGTCAAGAATACATATCGTGATTGCTTCAGCGGTTATCACTCTACCCAAAAACTGAGATTATCTTTAGTTGGAATCTGTGCTGAAGCGGTTTTCTGTGTGTTTGCCCAGTGATGGATGGTCATTGTAATGCTTGGAAATGTGAGCAAATGTGCATTTCCACAAGGTTTCTATTAATTGATACAACAAGCTCATAAAAGCGTCAGTATCACTCATTTACTCAGCAGGGACAGTTCTAAATGACACTGACATTTAGGGGAGTGCATCTATGTTTCCAAATTAGATTCACTGATTAATCTTGAATCCCACCTACACCTACCAGTTTCAAACGAGTGGGCAGATGTGACAGTCACTGAGAGGGAAACCTAAATGGCAGAGCCCATTTTGAGTTGCACAAGTCTTCCTGCTTTGACTCAGCATAGCATATGCCCTGAGCCACATGAAACACATGTCAGTCTCTGGGTTTACAGTGTCCTGCCCACAGTTTCTAAAGAGGAAACTGAATCATAACTCGAATGCGGGGTCTGCGAGAGAAATGCATTTTAGCGCTTTCTTCACCAAGCCTCTCAAGTAGATGTGGAATACACATTTTTGTATTGCACACTTCCATTTTTATGCAAACAAAATATTTCCATAGATGATTAAGCACAATTATTTGTTCTCATAATAATCTAAAAAAAAATATACATATATATATTGTAAAATCAATGTAGACTAGAGGGAAATTTGCAGTGTCAATGGCTGTTGAGGAGCAAGCTCGGGTGTCTCCACTGACTGGCATGAATATCTGGTGTCAGTTTTGTAAGGAGGCTGTATCCCCAGGGCACGTAGTGTTTCTTGTCTCTCTTTTTGCCAAGAAAATTGGGAAGACCTCACTAGAATTCTCCTCCCCAAGATCAATTCAGAGAATTGTCTGAGCATGTTTGCCTGCATGGTATGTGCGGTGCTCCAGTGTGTGTGTGTGTGTGTGTGTGTGTGTGTGTGTGTGTGTGTGTGTGTGTGTGTGTGTGTGTGTGTGTGTGTGTGTGTGTGTGTCGTACAGGAGTGCAGATCACAACCCCACTTTGTCTGCAGGCAGGCTGCTCACAGACATCATATGTACTATAAAATGCTGTTGCCATAGTAATTATCTTTTTTAATTATCGTCTGGAAGAGGGGAGTCTCTTTGCAGATCACATTGAGACATAATGCTTCAGATGTTCCACTCAGGTAATTTAGTGTCTTCTGTGAATATAATCATGATGAATAAGGAATGTTTATAAATACATACTTCACCCATGCTACCGTTTTGCAAAAATAAACTAAACAGAACAGAACAGAACATATTGTTGCAGCATGAGGCATTCACTTAACTACATCATGTTGACTAAGGTTGACTAGCACCACCTACTGTTTGATGTTGTAAATTACAACAGGCTGTAAAAAGGTTCACGTCATTATGAATACTGTGTTGCATCATTATTATCGACTGTTCTATACAATTCAGGGTTTCAGGGGGATGGAGTGAGTGAAGGCATACAACACCCTGAACAGTCAGTCCATCACAGGGCAAACACAGAAACAGTCATGCCACAGTCTCATTAAAACTTTAGTTTTGATTGCAACCTCAATGAATGTTTCATGGACTGTGGGAGAAACACTACATACACACAGTAAGAACTTAATGTTTAATATTCTCCAGTGAGACTTGAACCAGAGATATTCTGGCTGTGAGGCAAGAAGGCTATAACCATTACATCACCATGCAGCCCTGCAGCACACCACGCTCATTCAATAAGGTGTGCACAGATTTTCACCATCTATTTATTAAAAATACTACATTGCACATTAAACACTTGCAGTAATATGAAATATGCTATACATACAACATTATACATTCAATAAATAAAATAATGCAAGAAACATATTTACAGATTGCATTGCTATATATTGGAACATAGTCATGAGGGAGCACATTTCTGGGTCCTTCGCAACATTCAAAGACATCACAAAGTAGTGGAATACATTTTACAGGTAGCTCCTCATACGCTTTTAAAGGTACATCAGCACAATGTCAGGTAATTGATTACCAAAATAAAGATCTGGGGGCTTGGTAATCACAATAGCAAGAGCACTTAGGTGTCCTCCAATTCATCCACAATATCATTGAATCACCTTCTTTTTTTTTTTTTTTTTTTTAGAATACAGGAGGGTAACAAAGTACCTTTTCCTAAACACTGTATAAATATAAGGTATTTGTAATAAAATAAACAACCATGACCAAGAGTGGTACTACAATTATGGGCTTAGTTTCTGAAAATAAACTCCACTTGTAACACAACTGTAACTGATATTTTAGGTTAGATGAAATTAAAGGAATGTGCTTCACACACTGCGCCTTTCTAAAAATGGAACATGTCAACCCCATGTGAACATGTGCCAGTATAACAGATATCGGTATAGGCCTACTGTATTTATATATAATCTTGTTGCCCTGAAACTTCTGTCATTCTTCAGCAAACACACTATCATAGCATGCTATGACATAAAGTTGATCTCACCACAGATTCTTTGATGGTAAATGTAAATATGCAGGCAGTAATCAGAAAAATGAGGGAAATAATGGCTCGCAGCTGCATTAGAAAACACCCCAAGAAGAAAGTCTTGAGGCTGTATGAGAGGTTGTTGTAGTTTAATTGAAGGACTAGACAGCGGACAGGTCTTCGGGAGTACAGCGCTGTTCACAATGCATTGTGCTCCACCATTGAGGTATGTCTGTCTTTGAGCGTGGGCGTGTCACAGGCTGTCCATCATGGCCAGAAGGTCGTCTCCTTTGCTGCTGGTACTGGGAGACTGATCTCCGGACTCACTGAACTCTCCCATGATCTTAGCCAGCTCTGCGTTGGCCTGCTTGTCCTGAAAGATAACAACGTTATCCACTGATCAAAGTGCACTCGTGGGCATCATAGGAACTTATAGCTCCTTACAGTAAATCCAGTTCGACTGGCAAAGCACTGACATCCCAGATCATTGACGGAATGACTCGAAAGCTTATTACTGAGATAAGCAACATTTGGCATTTAGTTCTGTCATGTGGTTAAAACAGCCCATGAGTAATGAAGTTTGGGCAACTGCAGACAGTGAGGTTGTGCTTATGCGAAAACAAATTGAGGAAAAAAAGCCTACAGTCTGAAAGAAATCTGTGTTTGTGCCTGCCACAAACAAGATCAAGATGAGCATGCAGCACTGTGGACCTGTCCAGATCCTATATTTGATTTGCGGACTACCTTAGGGAAATTGGAAAGTATTCAATTAAAGAGCAAAAGGGGATTTGAAAAAAGACATTAGAACTAATCCTAAATTAAATAAAAAAAATAAAAAAAAAGACCATATCAGCAAGGTAAAAGTAGGTAAATTGATTTTCCTATCGGAGATCATGCGAGACAAGTAGTATAAAACTCTCCTGCAAGACTTTTAGACTCTTACTATCTGCGCGAAAATGAAATACACGAAATCGTTCCCTCATCAATGAATGTGGTGTGAAATCATTGAGCAAAGATTTGAGCTCTACAAAGTCTCAAGATTAACAGCTATAATTTACCTTTGTTGCTTGGATGTTTATGACGCCATAAGAGAGCTCATCAGGCCTCGTTATCAACGCCTCTCTATGTCAAAGAAGAATCAACTGTTAGTTTGAGTCTTTACAAGTGCGGTTGTGTTTTCACATCAGAGGGTTAGTGAGAGCATGCTCGGACTCACTCTTCTTCTTCATCTGTAGCAAACAGATTAACTCTGAAGCCACTGTCTGTGTTTCCTGCTTTCTGAACTTCTAACCCTCCCATCAACCTGGCCAGCAGGTTCAGTTCCTCTTTGGCCAGCGGGTTGGGGGCAGTGTTGACCTGTTGACACATAAAAGCTTGATTACCACAGTATATTTATACCAAGCCTATTGTTTAGAGTGTGTTCTTTCCACTGCAGTGTCACCTTTGTGTGCTGAGTAGAGCTTTTAGATGTGCCGGACATATGAGTCTCCACTGGGCGGCTCACACTGTACCTGAATGAGAAAAAATAATATAGAGGGGATAACCATACAGGTCCTTGTACAAGCCAAGATGCTTTGCAATTGCTAAATACAATATACAAGACGTTGAAGCGTCGCAGATATAGTGGTAATGATTAAAATGACAAAATAAAATGCATTAATCATTTGATGATGATAATAATAATAATAATAATAATAATAACAATAATGATAATAATATCCAAGATTTCAGTGAGAATATAAAAATGACGACATTACATTAATACTATAATCTGGAAGTAGCTTTTGTTTTGAAGGTTACATCACAACTTGACACTCGTTTATGTTCAGAAATGGGACGGTTGAAGTGCCTTACATGTTTGTGCCTAGTTTGGTAACTCTGTCTCCACAGATGTCAAAACATCCTTCTCGCAGCGCAGAAGAGTAACTCCCTCCATTAGTGAATTGCAGCCTGTTCAGCTCCTCGCCGGCACAGCTGAACGTCCTGAAGATTAGAAACAAGAGTGTATTCAGAACCTTTTCCATACAAAATGTCTCAAGTCAAAGTCTGCAACTCGGATATTTCAGTGACGAGAAAAAAAATAATACTTGAAAAGAATTGAGCCAAGAAAATCTCAGGGGGCGTCTAAAATTAGAAGGCAAATTCTCGGTCAACAAAACCTCTGTAATGCAATTAGCTGCAGAGAGGCCTACGTAACATACGATTAGTGTCTGCAGTGATCTGTAATGCTTGCCTTTTGGTTTTGCCACTCAAAGTTCTCAGACTTCCGAGTGAAGAGTGATTGAGTCTAATGGACAAGAGCTGTGTACTGCAGTAAGTATTTATCTATCTTATCTACCTTATCAAGCCAGGGACTTGTGTTCCGTGAGGCACAGGACCACTTGTGGGCAGTACGAAACGACCGTTTGAGTTCTGCACTTTGTCTTTGAGGAAAATTGACACCTAATAGACAAAGATTCATAGAGAAACAGAAAATTGACACAAACAAAACAACGCTGACTATTCTCCAAATTATAATAACACAAAAAATAAAGGCCATCGACTTACCCTTATATGCATGTCTTGAAAGAAGATGAGAAGTGTTTGTCTAATCAGTTGGAATTCACCACTGGATAAAGGTGTATACATCTGATAAGTAGAAAAAAAAGTGCGGGAAATAGTAATTGGTGAAAAAAGAAGATGTGTTGCAACTTTTATAATTGAAAGTTGTCTAACTGAACAGGCTTACATGGGTGCTACAACATAATATGCTTACATATATATAAAATAGATAAACATGAAGGCAAAGTTTTTCTTAAAAACATTTAAACTATATCTAAAAAAAAAATACAGCTACACTATACTAAAATATTAAATGGCTATTTTAAAGGACAATCGTCAAAAAAGTACAATAGATAGAAAACATAAATTTTCAGTTTGTACTATGCAAATTGGCTTGCCGAGCCATATTTTAAGAAACAAAAGTGATGCAGCTTGTTAATTAGAGCTCAAGTTTCTGTGAGTGTGACCACTTCAATCAGTAACGTTTCTGACGGGTCTTCACTCCATGTTGTATAGATACATCCGTTGATGCTCTGGGACACATCGTCAGTGATGTTTCCTGAACTCATTGGGTGTTTCGGGTCACTCAACTTCAGACACCCTCCTTTCGGTGACCCATCCAGGGTTGATCAGACCCTGACTTGTGTCCCAGCAGCATTGGCCCACATCTCGGACCTTTAAATGCCATCAACACTGTATTTTACACAGAACTAATTGTTGTGGTAATCAATGTGCCTGTTACTTGAAATGCTTTTATTAAAATATGTTGTCGTTACGTTGGATTGGTTTATCACTCATTTTAAGAGTTTAGTTAATGTTAAGATTGGAACAAAGACAGTTTTCTTTCCAGCCAAGACACCGGATGAAAGTTTTTAAAATCTAGCAGGGGTAAAAGAAATGGTTAATAATGACAGTATAAAAAACAAGGTCATACAAAACAACTAGTCAAAAGCTAACAAAAATAGTTGTGAGTGTAATGTGAATATTAATCAGCTGCTTCTTTCATTCCAGATCATCCGATTAAAAAACAAAACATCAACATCTTGGTTGAAATATCCTCAACAGTTCCTGTTCCTATGTGAAGCAAGTGAGATTTCACATGCTGTACCTCTATGAGCTGTTGGTAAGTCTCGTCAACCTGAGCAAGAATGCTGGGACTCTCTCTTGCAAAGTCTTTAATTGCATCCATGTGGTTGAAGGAGACAAGGAGGATGTCCTTCGGTCGGGGACAAAGAAGCACCTGATACTTGAAAGCCATGGTCATCAAGTCGTAGAGCTGTGAAAAAGAAGGCATGCTCAGTGCCGCTGCTATTCAGTCAATCAAAAACACAAGCATGATGTATTTGCAGAATAAACAGCAGAGGGAGCCACATACAGTATTGCCACAAAGCAATATGGAAAAGTGATTACATTTTATACTGTGGGTTAATCCAAAGCAGGCACATCCTTTTATTGAGCCATTTTAAGACGCATAAGGAAGAGGCTATCCAAGACATCTCTGTGCAGTTTAACTCCGCAAATCATTTCTGAAAGATATTTGAATCAGCATATTTGCAGTTGTTGGTAAAACACGCAAATGTGAAGGACTGCTGAGTATGCATGTTGCCAGTTTGAGCTGATAAGTGAAGCACAGTGCTGTTGTTGCACTTCTTTTGGATGCAGATTTTAGAAACACCCTCAAGGGCAAAATGATTCAGATATTCAGATTCAGAATCAGATATTTGACACAGGGCATACAAGAAGGAAGGTGGGATTATGGGATGTGGGATTTGAACTAGGATTTGTTGACATAATTTTTTTTCCCATACTCACCTTGTCCATGCTAGCTTGATTGAGTCTCATTATGGAGGCATGAGCCAACCTGTCGAACACAGTCCTCAGGGTCTTCTTGGAATAAAGCTCCTGTGGCTTGAAAAGCTCCTCCAGGAACTTTTTGTGGAACATAGTGTTGATGATGTCATTCATAACTAATCAGGCAGAGTACAACAGAAAAGTGTACATATATTTCATTAGGGTTAGTCAATTACTCTAGTGAAATAGTCATCCCAGAAGCAAGCAGATCAGCATTCTACACTATAGGCTGGCCAAAATGAATCCATCCCGAGCTAACTTAACCCCAAGAGGTCCAAACTAGGCAGCGGCATTGCAAGCAAACAGCAAGTTGTCATATCTGTAAGCAGGTCACTTACGACATTAGAAATAATTTGGTTTGAAAATACTATTCTGGATCAAAGCTGTAACTCATTTTATTAGATTAAAAATCTAATTCACCCTTAAAATTTGTAAGATTGTTGTCAGCCTTACTTACCAATAATGCAATCCCAAATACAAGTCAGAAAAAAATTGGTTAATGGGAAATAAAGATTCCTAGTATTGACAGAGCAAGCGAGACACTGTAATCCTATATAGATTATCATATGTACATACTTGACCAGATGGACTCACACTGGTTCATAGAATGACAAGAAGTGATGCAGGTCAGTTTTCATAGACTTTTGCTTAAGAGCCTCTTGGGAGTTTCTTCTTTTACTAAAAGAGCCACCAAGGTTTGTGGCTCAGATGTGACCCTGTGAGTGCCCTGACCTCCTGTATGATGTTCATGTATGTCATGAATATGTACACACACAGTCTCTTTTTGTTTCAAATCCAGTTTTTTTGCAGTGAGTTCCGACTAGGCAAAAGCAGAGCAAAGAGCGACTAATGCATTGGTGCATGATTACATCAGATCTTGTAATGATACCTCTCTTTCTGTCGTTCTCTATCCAGCCAGGTATTGTGGAGACTTCATGAATTAAAAGCAGATAGATAAATAAAGGTGTGTTCTGGGAAAATGACATCGCTGAATTACATCAGAAGACGAAAGACTTGGATGTAATCAACATATCCATAATAACTGTGGAGCATTCAATAACATTTAGGGGAATTTATGTTGTGTCTGACAGAGTTAAAAGATGTTTTTTGTCCCTCACAATCACCAAAACTCACGAGTGCAATAACTACCAAGCAAACAAATGAAATTAACTAACAAAGTTTGCAGTATTCGGGAGAAATCTAACCTCTTATAATAATGTTTCTGTACAGAGCGTTTACTGGTCGGCTGCTAAGCTAGCTACCTTTCTTAGCTTTGTCGGCAGGTATATTCTGAGCTCGAAGTCTCTGGTCCAGGATGTACAGCATCTCCCCGCCGAGATTAATAAAGAGCAGGGGCAAAGTCCTCGAAGACATGATGTTATCTTGGCGACAGGGCTTATTCCTGGAAACGCAGCAGGCTAGCAACAGGAGCTAGCTGGAGTATTTACTGATGGGAGCCCGTCTGTTTAATAAAGACTTTTCTGGTTGCCAGGCCACGGAGACACGGTCAATGGCAGTATCGTATTGCTATGATGTTATGTAAGAGGCGGGGCCAAATTGTGACGTGTTTTAAAGAGACACGACGCTACAAAAATCACAGAATAATACTAACTCTTATCTATTATTTCCAGCAGTCTATAACAAACCAGTTGATTGGTTTTATGCCAGATAATGCTAATATTCACGATTTTGTATTTGGCAAAAATGTTAATAACTTCTCAGTAATAAATGGAAATAACTAATTAAGGAATTACGTAATATTAATGTTTATTTGTTTATTTATTTATTTGTTCATGTTATGTCATGCCATTTCACAATATATATGTACATTTGTCATCCATCCATAATGTCTATGTAGATGCAATTAACTGAATGACAAAAGAACTGAATTGTATGTATAGCAAAATTATTATTAAGATTGTTATACAACTGCTTTGGATCCAGCCAACATATATTTAATGGTTTGTTTAATGACATTCTGTGCAATCTATTGTTGATCAGGGATATCAAACACATTTTAGTTATGTAGTCAAACAGCCCAATTTCATCTTGTGTGGGCTGGACCAGACTGGTTTAGAGGCTCTTGTGGGCTGATTTTGGCCCACGGGTCTGGTCTTTGACACACTGACATGTGCTAAAGAAGCGTGTCAACTGCCAAAATCTGCTTACGGCCTGAACACTTTCACAATAGCATGGAAACAGAGTTCTAACCATAGCTTCAAAATATTTAAATTATAAGATAGAGAGAGAATATATGACCCCCCCCCCCAAACAAAAATAAAAAAAATAAAATGACATCAAACAGTACAACAGTTTGCAATGTAGATGTATAGTATATTGAATGGCATAAACTGAAATAAGATTTAGAATTACAGATCTGACAGGCATTCAGAATTGTTTTGATGTGATTGGTCAAATAACAAATGCATGATAATAATCAATTTATTTACAGTAATGTAGACATGGTCCATTGAATTGACATCCAAGCAAATCACTCATTCTTTGTTGTCTCTTTCTTTGTTGTCTGCATGTAAGCTGCTCAAAACAACTTCCTTTCACAATATGAGGACATAATCAGAAACTCTTGTTACAGCGTTATCTCTCCACTCCTGATGCGGATTTCTCTTGCCATCCTGCACAGGTCGCAAAGTCCACAGAAGCAGGACATCAGGGCATCGTTACAAATGGTTCCCTGTATTTAAAAGAAAGGTGCAACAAAATTACATGTGGCCAAGTTCACCGTTTATGTGGTGCAATTCTGGTTCCTCAAATGTTGACAAAACCTTTTTTTCAAAAACCTTTCTCAAGTTTATGAAATCTCTGTCTTTCATAAGTATTGAGATTAATTTTCTACTCCAGTTTCAGATCCCAATTATCATCAAAGGCATGAAAAATGTATGTTTATTATTTAACATTTTGAGTTTCCAACATTGTCATTTATGGTGATTTATGTGAGTTATATACCTGTATGCCATAGGTCAGCCTCATGTGAGTTCGCATGGCTGTCAAGCCTCCTGGCACACAACCCAAACAGCAGTTCTCTCCATACTTGTTTGCAGTGTAGCAGCTCAGTGCCATTGGGCACATGCAGCCGAGGCCACCTAAAACACAATTGTTTGTTGAGCTTTTCTGACAAAGAAAAAACATCTGTCTGATACTTTGCATGTGCAAGTTATGTAAATCATACTCACAGATAAGTAAGTCACTGCAACACGAGCATAAGCCCGTGCTCCACTCTCCTGTTTGGACATTTGTCCCATAGCCACCAGTACCAGGTTGATGGGTGACCACTGGGTTCGACATTATGATGGCTGGATCTATTTCTTCCAAAACAACTTCAGCTACCTAGATGAAAACAGGTTCAACTATAAGAATTTGTAAATACAAATCGGAGAAGAAATCTAATTTCATTTGTGTGTGACAGTCATGACATTCATTTGCAGAGTAGAAAGAGAAGAGGGTTATGAATTGGACAATGACACAGAATGGAAGATCTTCATCATCAGCAGTCATGAATGTGACCACAAATGTGTCATGAACTTTTGAAAAAAAAAAATACAGCCATATGAGAGTCTGTGAATTGCAGGCTGTTCAACTATTGTGCATATAACTTAATCAAAATAGTGTTTTGGTACTTGTTTCAGGCAGGAAGAATCTAATGTTGAATAGAATAAAAAACAGTAAAATGTAATGGAGCTATGAACGTCAGCTTCAAATAAAAACAAAAAAATGAAGAAATGATTGCATTGATTACAGAAATAAGTGAAGAACTATGTCATATTCTTACGCTTTAAGCACACAAAACATTGAAGATTTGTAAAAAAAAAAAATTCAAAAATCAGTTTAACCAAACCAAATATACATTTTTGAGTTACCGTGAGAAAGGAAAAAAAGTTGCGACTTACCAGAAGAGTCTGTGCAAACTGAACTCCTCCTTATCAATCTGTCAACCTACACACACCACACAGGAAGCTGTGACGAAGTTGAGCTGTGAAATGCTGGTTTGCAACAAACGGTTGATTCTGAGGATGACAAACATCTGTAGCAATACACCGTCAAACCTGGACCATCAACGAAAACAGCTGCTTTGCTTCGAGGCTAATAGTGGTGACAATCAGCAACAGTTTCAGGTCAATGACATGCGTAAAGAAAACTGATTTATATGGTGTTTCGACATACGCATTAGATAAACCTGGTTTAAGGAAGTCATGAACCCCACAAAAGTATCAGATCACTGTTCATATAATCTGAGGTGTGCATGAAAAACTATTGCAGCTCAGTAGGTTTTAAAACAAGGAATAGATTTAGCACAAGATTTAAATCTGTATTAAAGAGTACATAGGTTGAAAAGTGTGCTCTAAGATTAAAAGGTGCTCTAAATTTCAGAATTATGCATTATAAGCCCATCTGAACTTTCTGTACATTTCTATGTTATATTATGCATATTTGGACATAGAAACCATAATCGTGGCTGCAAAAAAAAAAAGGTTTTCATTGAAAAGAAGATTGCCAGATATTATATTTTAACCAAAATGAGACAGAGGAACTTATGCAATGATGAGACTGATATGCAAGTTAGGTCAAAAGTCAACCCAACTGCCCTTTACATTATGAACAAGACAAGATAGACTATCAGTGTTTGAATTTATCAACATAACAAAGTTTTGACTCTTTATTATACTATAATGATACTTCCAAAAGCATCACAACAAAGAATTTCCACCACAATCACCACAATAAGGTTTTTGTTATACTGACTATATTTTAACTATTTCATCATTGTGTTGTATACAAACAAGGATGATTTGTCAGATGATGTTCTTTTAACCCATTTATATTCTATACCACCGTTATTCAGAAAAGTGAGGCAATCAGACAGAGATACACCTATTAAGAGACACCGATTCCCCAAACTCAGACCTTAGATAAATGGAATGGGATCAGGCTGGTGACACACTTTGACTGACAAAAAAGAATTTAAAGGTTCAAAAGCATTCTCTTTAGTGTCACTTTCTTTTTTTTTACCACAATGTTCAAAGTAAGACTGGTATGGAAAAACACTTTTTGTTCAATAAAATTTGTAATAAGGTCATTTCACTTGTGAAAGATTTGATTGTGACAATCCTGAACAACACACTCCACACATTTGGCACAAGTTACTGTTTGATGCTCTGGTTTGTTGTGGTTCTCTTCAAAATCATGTCCCAGAAAAAGATTTAACTTGGACTAAATGACATTGACTTTGGTTGTGGTTTATCAGGGTGCCCCTGCTCAGTGCTTCGCACAGTGATGTTGCTATCTGATTGGCCAGTGAGCATCGATACAAGCGAATTGGTCAACGTGCTAGCAATGGTAACTGGGCTACACAAAAAATGGAGCGTTGGCAAGGGTATGTACTCTACTGAGTGCGTGTTCTCATTTACAAAGTGTTCTGCATGTACCATCAACATGACAAAAAAGCTGGAGGAGATCCATCATCATAGTGAATTAGTTTCATGGCAGCATTAAAACGGCAGTTTGCTTCAAAAACAACCACATAAAAGAAGAATGTTCCACTTTGAAATATGGTGAGATGCTTCTGAAATTGAAGGAAGTTGTAGAAATGTGAACTTCTGACCACTGCATGAATCCTGCACATTTGAAGCATTACTGGAATGGGCTTAAACGTGCGATTGCATAATATATGAAGATAGGCAAGAACTTGCAGGAAAGAGGAACACCATCGTTACCCAAGCTAAAATACTGCTGAGATTGAGAGTGTGATCAGAGAAGTGACAGGTTCAGGCCACAGATAGCAACAGTATCGTAGCTCTCTTTAAAAACAAATTTCTTATCCACAGAAAATTTGCTTTAAAGGTCATCAGACCTGAATTCGGAATGAATTACCGCGAACACAACAAATGTGTTTTTCACTTCAGCACATAACTTTAAACAGATTTTGCAGGGGACAGTTTATTTCCATTCAATTAAACAATTTTCACACAATTCTGACATCATCCAGAAACCAAAAGAAGTATTGTAAAATGGTATGATAAAGTTATTTGACTGTCATATTGATGCATGTTAAAGGCATAAAAGTAAATATTTTGGTCAAAATGAGTGTGTAGCATGAATAACATAGTTTATTATTTCATCTCAGTTGCTTTCGACTCGGCCACTTGTGTTCCAGTAGAGCTTAACCCTTGCTTCATTTTCAGCTTCTGCTCTGCTTTCTGCTTCTGTACTGCTTTGAAGACCTGAGAGGAGAGACATCCATTACTAAGTGTTAGTGGTGACACCAAGCAACACCTTAAACGTGTTAGTGTGACATGAACATCCACAAGGTTGGAGAAAATCAGTTAGACACTTGATACGGTTCCACTGGAACACAATGATCATGTGAAAAGTTCTTTAACGGATCTTTAACATCATCATGCAGTGAACAGCCAAAAAACACCCCCAAAAAACAAAACAGAAAACCAAAAATTAAATTTGATAAATGGAAACAATCAAATGAATAGAATTAGTTGTTTGTTACCTTGATACAGAATGCCTTCTTGGCCAACCAGCGCCGGGTGGCTCGTCTGTAGTACTCTGGGGGAAAGGTGTAGGTGATGCCGAGTTGCTCACACACATTCTCGAAGGCATCGTATCGAACCAATCGAAGATTTTTCAAAAGCTTTTTCCTTCTGTCGATGGCCATGAGCATCCGCCTCTTGTTAGCTTTGTCCTGCAGAGAGAATGAAAAAAACAACAACTTTGAAAGTAAAAATGTTAATTCATTTACTGCAAATGGCCTTCACCATTAGTGTGTTTTCACCACTTCAGCAGTTTCAAAGAGCGTCACAATGTTTGTACTTGACTTCCATTGGGAGCAACTTGGACTTCAACGTCTTGCTCAAGGACACATTGATACGCGATCAGGGTGAAACAAGGAATTGACCCACAACCCTTGGGATGTCAACTGAGCCACAGCCGCCCAATGCCGCAGCTTAAAAAAACTTTCACATGTGATGCAAGCTGGAAACTTCAGAATGTGGTCACACTAAGCATGTTTTCAATTAATGCGGTGGAGAATGAGTAAACAGGATATCCTGTAGCGCATACACGCTTCACACCAGAGGAAACGAAGAGATGTGAGGAGATATATTAAAGCATGGTAATAGCTTTCTAAATAAAACATGCCCATGTAACAGGGCTCCTACCTTAGCTTACAAAACACCCAATAAATATATAATTAGCTTCTCTCCTTTGCTCACCTTATGATGTTTTTGCAGATGCTCCTGAAGATTTCGGATTCTTGTAGTCAGAATCGCCACTGAGAAGATTTAAAAGAGCAGTTTACTCATCATACAAGACATATGAGCTGTATCTTATGTGAGCGTACCACATCCTGTGTGAAAATTAATGAAAGGCCCCTGACCTTGAACCTCCACTGAGTGGCGATCGCTCTCATCCCTCTGAACTTTCCCAATCAGTTGTTCCGTTTTCAGCTGAAGCTTTTCACTCTGGCGACAGGAATAGTTAGTGCGATTGGTGCGGGAGATACTTTGTCATGACTACTTTTGGAATGACATTTATACAAGATTCAATCTGTCGAAAATGACAGAAAAAGTAACGCGTCAATTCATGAAGACTCACGTGACTCGCCAACTCCAGTGAGAGCAGTCGTTTGACAACATCATCTGTCCTGCACGGGAGCAAGAAAAACATAGATGAACGTACTGATGTGTAATCATTTCGTGATTCATTGAGAAAAGAAATGTGAATTTGATTTGCAGAGTACACATGGTGTGGATTTACGTTTGAGCAAGAGGTACAGCTGCGTAATCCTTCTTCAGTAACGTTGGTGGAAGATCACTCAGCTGGCTCTCAGGGCCTGGAAGAGAATATCTTGTTGAAAACAGGTGGACTTTTGAAAAGTAATGAAATATAGCCAGATCTTCACACTGTCCAACAAAGTACCTGTCTTCTTCTTCTTTGCAACTCGAGCATAATGCCTCACTGGTGGTGGAATGGCGAAGCTCCCTGCAACTAAAAAAAAAACAATGCATAGTTTCACATTTGCAAGAATGAAAGACAAAAACAAATAACTATCCAATGAAAAAGGGTATTTGTGATTGTACCCTCAAATATCCAAACTATCCTTTCAACACAACTGTAAAGATATACAAAGCTGCTTCAAAAATATATGCCCCTGCTCAATTCTTATCCAACTATTATCAAACAAAAGCATCTTGCATACATTCACAGACTGTAATGAGTTCTATAATACACAGACCATGAGGTTTGTTAAGTGATGTTTGATGGCAAAATGGCAAAATATCTGAGTCCTCACTATTAGTTTTCTCTACGTCTTTATCCAACTCTATACCATTACAATCAATTTAGAATCACAAATTATTCTTAAATGCATTTGTTTTGGACTGTGGGTGCAAAGTCAAATACACAAAGAAAACTCACGCAAACAGAGGGACAACAAGCAAACTGAACACATAAAGACCTTTGAGCCCAACACATCGTATTCTGAAGATATCTCATGCATCAAACCAACCTTAAATGTTTTACAACAAGCTTTCTATAGAGCACCAGTGTTTGTTTTCTTGATGAGAAATTTAAAGAAGATGTAGCTGATCGAAAGACTAGGTCTGTAGATCTGTGTGATTTTGGCAATTCTGAACCTCTGAGAAAAAACAGGACGACCCAAATATCGCAGGGTGGGAGGATGCTGGTTTTCGCAATTATGAAATCAACGTATGATCTCACTTCCTTAAGACAAAATGGCTGTATATTTCCATCACAAGTCAAGACAGAGATTTCAGTATAGATACACATGAAATCAACTCGTGCGCTGTATTCTACATTAAATGGATCAAGTTATTCAATAATACCTTGAATATCTGAAATACTTTAAGATGTTGGGATTATTCTCTGGTCACCAGTTGCAAATTTCATTCTGCACAATATGTTTGATATTGTAAGAATAGAAAAAAGATGTTATGACTATATGTTGATGATAAGTTTCTGACTTTAAAACTCAATTTTCAGCATTTGCCAAGGTGCTTTTAAAAGAAATGGTCAGAAGGCCAAAGCCAAAAAGTTGTTTCACGGAAAAACTGGTACATGTGTGACAATAAATAGGATGCTCCATCAAGAAAATGTAATACATCAAATCTAGCCAAGGAAACACATTTAATTATACATTAACATTATGACACAAGGCAATTCACAATGCTTCACAAGGGAATACATTAAAACAAAGTGATTAAGAAATGCATATTAAAGAAAGTAAGAACCTTATTTAGATGGAGGTAATAAAATAAGTAAAATAGATTGTTCAATTAAAAGTCTGAGCAAATAATTGTGTTTTGAAGGCTGATATAAAAGAAGCGAGTGTGTGAGCAGTCCTCTGGTGTTTAGGACGTTTGTTCCGCGGGTGAGGAGCATTTGAACTAAAAGCTACTTCACCTTGTTTGTTTCTGACTCTGAGAACACTTGGTAAACCTCTTCCTGAGGACCTGAGGGGTCTGGATGTTTCATATTCTACAGGTAAATCAGGCATGAGACCATTCAAAATTTAACAGACATGAAGTTCGATTTTGAAGTGGATCATTTGACACACAGGCGACCAATGGAAAGCTTAAAGCTCAGGTGTAATGTGCCAACTGCGAGGCTTTCTGGATGAGCTGCAGTTTTCTAACAGATATTTTACTGAAACCAGGACACACAGACTTTAAAATAAACCAGACTACTGAAATTAAATGCATAAACACGTGTATCTGTATCTTGTAGAGTAAGAAGTCATTTAATTCTTGATATTCCTCACGTGGCAGCAAGCTTTAATGTTGATATTGTCTTAATGTGGTTGTTGAATTTCAGATCTGAGTAATCGCGTGCACTTTAAATGGAAAGTTTTCAGACGGTGATGATATGATAAACTAGAAGACAGATGAAGGTTCAGATTAAGCAGAAGGAAGCTCAACACAAAAACATTTTTTAGACGCAATCAGCAACGCGTTTACGCATTAGACAATTTATCAAACCGCAAATCGCAGTTATCAGAAACAAACACAATAAACACACTGTTATATTTTGCAGCCGTTTGCACCCTAAAATTCACCAACAGTGCCCACTGGTGTTAGTGTCAGCTAACTCACAATACTCAACAGATACAGAGTGTCAGCAAGACATGGGTGGGCACTGTGGAGAAGGTTACGTTGGTATTTAGTCCACGGAGCTTCACATTGTGTCCTCCTCACACTCACCACGGCTCACCGACGGCCCGGTTAGCAGAGGTTTGACTGACAGCGCCGAGCTCACCGCGGAGCTCTCCCGCAGCACACAGCACGACGACCGCAGGACCGTCCTCAGGCCTATGCTGGTGAACATGGCGCACAGGTTTAAACAGCGCAGAAGAGATTAAATAGCCGAAAATATGACAGACAATCACACACGACCCCTACAGGAGGGACGCCATTTTGACCAGACCAAGCCAGTTGAGGAAGGAGCGACAGGACTTTACAAGATTGAGCAAACGATCCCAGAGTACATCGATGAGACCAATAAAACGAGACTTTTCTTTTTCATGATGCATTTTGAGCAAATTCTGCTGAGAAATCCCACATATAAAGAGTTAATGTATTTGTATAGACAGCAACAATATTTACCTTAATGTCTATTATCTGTATCTTAGCCGTTCCTTCCGTTTTATCAAAATTGCTACGTACACTTTCGTGACTTTATTTCTGTTATTTATGGTATAAAGCAATTTGCGATCTCTATCTATGAAAGGTGTTATATGGATGCATTTTTTCTTTCTTTCTTTCTTTCTTTCTTTCTTTCTTTCTTATAGGTGACATTTTTTGTTCTCAGCCTGAACCTTATGTCTAGTGTGTATTTTCTTGTCCCAGGTAAACTGGCTTTCACACATTCTGAGAAAAGGTGGAGGCCCTGGGAGAGCACACTGTTTGATTTTGGTCCAAAATATACAAAGCAAAAAAAACAAAACAACAACATGATTTTTATTGAATTTTATCAATTTGGAAAACTGCACGACATACAACAATCATTTCGAGGTGCTCGGTCTTGACTAAGAGTGGAGCACACCTTTTACACACTCACAAAAAAACCTGGATGGTTTAAATTCAGGGTTGGTAATAAAGCAGGTCCTATACTCCCTCGAAGTGGGAAACTTTAGTCTTGAAAATCTAACTTTGATGGATGTGATCATGTGTTGATTTTATAGCTCATCACACAGTGTGCAAACCTTTTTTTTTTCTGGTTGTATGCTGCATGTTTTCTCAACATTTCTAATGATCATTTTTGAGAATGGGAGTTTAGTTACCTGGATCTACTAAAGATATTAAACTTATAAGGGAGAAGGAATCTTGGGAAATATGAATCTGTTTCTCAAATCAATTCGTTTTTTTCTTGTGGTCATTTCTCTTTTATAGGTAAAAAAAAAAAAAATTAATTAATAAATAACACATAACTAAATGTTTCCTGGCCATCAGATTTTTTTGGGGCGATTTGTTTTCTTGAATTGTAAACCAGAATTATTCATACACTCAACTGATAGAACCACAGATAACACCTTTAACATCAAACTCAATTATAGAGTTGATAGTGAAAGGCCCTAAGTTATCACAAAACAACAACAACAACAACAACACTACAATTTCCATTTGAACTTTTCTTAATTATCTCAAGATGAGATTGCAGATGCAGGATTTGTTTTGCCGGAGTTTCTTGAATTCGTTTGGTCTGGGCTTACTTAATTTATTCATAGAAATAACATTAGTTCTGAGTTGAATGTTCATTTCAAATAAAAATAAAATCTTGTCCAAACAAATCTGTTGGAAAAAAAAGTTTATTTTCTAAAAATATGACATATCTACAATTTGTGGTACAGACAAAGCATAGCTATCATAGAGATTAAATGTCAAAGTGATTTCAGTGCTAAATCTGGCTTACATTTACAGCGGTATGCTTCATTTAATCAGAGTAAACTGATCATATAAACATCACGTGAAGCAGTTGCTCTCATAATCAACAAAGAACTTTCAATCATTTTGAATATCATTCATGGCTAATGCTCGAAGAAAAGGAAAGTCATCCCAAACAACGAATGGATCTGCTCCTTCCTCAGGTGCACCGTCATGGCTTGGTCCGAAAAAACACTGCTCCACCGACATGCCATCCATCACCATATTCTGGTAACACTTTGGACTGAAGGATTCTTGTCTCTCTAAGAGAGGCTGTGTGGATTCAGAGCGCAGGTACATGGGAGGCTCTTTGGGTGTTGGGCTGTTGCTCGGACCGGAGAAGATCACTGTGGCATAAGGGACGGAGTCGCTGTTTGAACCAGAGTATCCAGGAATGAATGGGGAACCACAGATAGACTCTCCCAGGTCACTGGTGTCCTCTGCACTGTTCGACCAAAGGTCCTCCTCTTTGTTTTGCTTCATAGGAAGATCCAGAAAACTGAGGTGGGACAAGTAGACTAAATTTGGTTCCTTATCGTCATAGCCAAGATAGGTGTTCTGGAAAACAAAGGAAACATTGTTGTTTTTAATATTTTACATTCTGTGACTTGGGTAAGAAATGTTCATTCTGTTCTATTTCATTAATTCATCATTAGATCACTTTGGTATAGTAGGATGAGTAAACATCCAATATAAACAAAGTACTGCTGATTCAGAACTTTCATTCGGCAAATACAAAATCTATTTTACTGGTTGAGATTAGATTTACATGTAAAATGTGCAAAAAAATAAAAATAAAGCTTTAATCTAAAACCTA
Organism: Blennius ocellaris; assembly: GCF_963422515.1. Classification (NCBI taxonomy): domain Eukaryota; kingdom Metazoa; phylum Chordata; class Actinopteri; order Blenniiformes; family Blenniidae; genus Blennius; species Blennius ocellaris. Next base: position 15,770,780 of record NC_137657.1, on the reverse strand, counting down.
TGCAACAGTTTCAAACGTGGATGGCAAACCTGCGTTGACTCTGATGTCCATTGTGTAATACTGCTGTTTGCTGGATCTGGAACATTTGGCCACAAATGCCTCTTCAGCCTTGAAGTAAAATAATAGAAAACATCTTGAGAAGGAGCATTATTAAAGCTGCTCACCTTTAGACAGTGTGGTCATAATTTTACCTTTTGTGTTTCGAGAAACAACTCAGGACAGAGAAAATGATCAGCAAAGAGAGGCCAACGCCTGTTGCAATTACAATCATAATAATGGTAACTGCATCTGAGAAAGAAAAAAAAACCCAGCATTGAGAGAATTCCGTATCTGATGTGGGGATACAGTCTGAATAATAACAACAAAAACAACAATTAAATTCATACTAACCAAAGGGTTCTGTTTTAAAATGAATTGTTGATCCATTCATGCTCCCACCAAATGTGTTAACCATCATGAAAGCTTCATACAGTGACACTGTGTCAAGGTCTTGAAGGACAACCTTCCTCTCAGCAGGATCCACATATACAACTTCAAGAAGAGGAGACATTAAAGAACATAAAGTACATCAAAGTGGTTCAGCAGTATAAAATATGGCTATTTAACATACTGTTAATGGGTCCTTTTTCATTCCAGTAGAATATTTTGTAACTCTGTATGATCCCATTCCTTTGGTCCAATGGTATTTCATCCCATGTAAGCTCAATGTGTGAACCCCATGTCTTCTTTATTTGTACTTCAGGAACCATTGATGGCGCTATATTAAGAAAAAGACCACACAAAATTATCATTACAATTACACAGAAGTATAAAATTACAACATCCAAGGTCATTTCAAAGGATTATAATACAATGGAAATGTTTTGTCATTATTCCATTCATATTCTGAACATTCTATATCCCATGTTGTATATAATAGCTATGATATCTAAACTAAGATACTTAAATAATTTTTTGTTTTGTTCTTTATTTGAACCCGAAAGTCATGAACATTCAATACAGAATAAAGTAAGACATTACATACAGTGATTACCACAATTGCAACCTCACAAATATTTAATATTTTTAGGTTGTATCTTATAAATTTATAAATAACTGACAAGAAGGGACATTTTCAATGATATTCTTATTTGTATAGATGCAGCTAAAAGAATCCATCTCATGTCTTCTGTCCTCCAGTGGACAAAAAAAAAAGGTTTTATTCCTTCCACAAGAGGGCATTATTCCATCACGTATCAGCTGCTTCCTGGTAGTTTGCACAGTATATTTCTGGAGCTCCTGTTCCAAATCTTTTCTCACTTCTTTAAAGTTAAGGCGGCCTGACTCTCACACCTCTGCTTGCTCTTTGTGTGATCCTCCTCTTGTCTTTGGTGACTTACCCTTTTGTCTCAAGTAGGCATTAACAGTCTGAGGAAGGCCTATCCCATCCTTAAACCTAGGATATACCGAGATCCCGTAGGGCTTGTAGGGCTCAAAGCTGCCTATTGATGAGAGTGAAGAGGTTAGAGTGGATCAGGGCCCACAAGCTCCAAACAGTGAGTACTAGAGGGTTGTGCGCAGGAAACAGACAACGCTGCACGAAAGTGACTGTTTGAATTTCTGTTGTAAGGGATGATGAGACGATTTGGGAAAACCAAATGAAATAAAAAGGAAATAAGAACTGCACAGATCTTAAATTATGTAATACAAATACTGGAAAACACACCTGTTAGGAGAAGGCTGGATTGCGTTTTGCCAGCAGTTTCAAACCGGATGTAAGAGAGGTCTGTTTCCAGCAAAGGTCTCCATTCAACGACATAACCCATGAGATCAGGAGTAACTGCAGTTTTCCACTGGACCTGTAATGAACTGTCATCCTGAGGAACAGCTGCGAGGTACAATATTGCTTCACGATCTGCAGACAGAAAAGCACATTGTGCATGTTTATCAGTACTCTATATTAAATACTCTTAGAAGAAACTACTTCACTGATGTTGTTTTACCTTTATGATGGCGAATCCGCACTTCAGTGGGGGAGGATTTCCCTGCTGAGTTTACTGCAGTCAGATATACTTTCTTTGCTCTCCTGGGAAGCTGCAATGTACAGTGATTTCCTCTTGTAAAGCACACCATTCCCTTTTCAGCGGACTGTTTTTGTATGGAGACGATATATGACACACTTTGGCCATTGGCACGGAATTGTTTTGATGGCTAAAACAGTGGAAAGGAAAACAAATGTGAGAAGGCAGACCTCACACCGCCGCAGAGCGACAAGAGGAAGTACATCAGTGTACGACAGGTGTCAAACAACGCATGTTTACCTTCCAAAACAAGTGTATGTTGAGTTGTTTGGGCATGTTTTCCCTCGATACCTTCATCCATGAGTCAAGGTGTCCAGTGGGCGCTGAAAAGAAAGCGATGGGTGTCAGCATGGCAGCTTGTCAAACGCCTGCACTTCTCTCTCTTCACAAAGTAAAACTTTCCTATACAAGACAGGTCTATGGATTCACTGCCAGAGTGCACGACAAAACCCAATACATCAATTCAGCCTGCGCTATAGAGCAAAGCAATGGGAGATGCAGAACATGACATTAGTATTTATTGAAAAGACCAGGAAATGGAAGAAAAGGCAATAGATTGGAAAATGTTAGAGAGACTGATTGTGTCACTTTTAATTGATGTGGGCCCTACCGCTCTCCAAGGTGACTCCAGACTGGCTGCTGCTCCACTCACTCCAGGGGCTCTGCTGGAATCGGACTCTAATCTGAGCGAAATACTGAGTCCAGTGAAGGAGTCGACACTGGTCCATATGCCTTGATGGTCTGACATTATTCACAGCGATCTAATACAAACAATATGAATTTGAATCAATATACAGTACATTTACTCTGTAAACTTTAGCTCCTGATACACAACATTAGGCAGGGGAATGACTTGAACTCACTGCTTCACCCCACTCCCTGCTGTCAGCAGTCTTGAGTCGGACTTCAATGTTCAGACGTTGATCGCGCATCCAGGTCTGGTGCCGGGACAAACACCAGCTCAGCCTCAGGCAGCCGTACCTTTTAGGTACCACTTGGATCTTCACAATCTTGGGAGGGTCAAACTTGGCTGAAATAAAACAATCAAAATAAAACAAGGCTCAGTAATGGGGATTTGATAAGATTTTGGGTTTTTTTGTCTGTTATATACAACAAACAGAAGATATGATCAACAAATATCTAATGTTAGTTCATGTACTGATTAGAACTGTGGTATTCATCAGAGTCACTGTTGGAGCCATTTTTATAGAGTTGCGGTGGTCAACTAGAACAGGGGTGATTTGACATACCAAGTTGCTCAGCAGGTGTATGCAAAAAGGCATAATGGCTCATTGTCTATGGAAGCTATGTGACCTTTTTAAAATATTGTTTTTGTTGTGTATATCATGGGAAACTAAATTGCTATGCATACCCAGTTGATGTTTTGGCTTGACATTTCTTTATTAGTGGGTTCATAGAAACACATAAAGTAAATAATGTGGACACATTATAGATGTGCTTTCTTTTTTTTCTTTTTTTTTTAAAGAAAGACATTTTAGGAGGAAAAATGCTTTTGTCAAAATCAACAATTCCCACAACTCCATAAGATGTTCACCTTCTTCTACTTTTAGAAAATTATAAAAGATGTGTGACCCACTTTTAACTTGCTCCACCAATCCCAAAAATGGTGAGCTACAAAATACATATTTATCCATTTTTATGTAATTTACAGTGTAAATTAAATGAATTTACAGTTTCACACATGAGGGCCTGGTGTCACACATCTGACTGTCTCTGTGTTTGACCTGTGATGGGGCCTTTGCACAGAGTCGGCTGGGATCAGCTGCCATAAACCTGAGATATAGAAAGTGGCATAAATAATAGATTAGTAGTTTCTCACATATATGTTGTTTCTGGGGAACTGTGAAGTAGTGTCAGTTTGAAAAGTTAGTGTTTACTTCCTGTTTCCCAAAACCACACAAAAGGTTGTTTAATTTACATAAATGATTCAACAGTTTTTGAAGAGTCTAAATATATTCCTCCAAAATAGCACCAACTGTTGATGAGTCACAGTCTGAGTAAGCTGTTAGTTTCTCAAAAGCATGACAATCAGCCCTGTGACGAAGGATTTGGGTCAAACTGAGCCATGGAAGCATAAGAAAACACTAAATGGTCAGGAATTGTTCATTTAAAGACCAATCGGATGTCAACAGAAACAATTATTGATGTCTCACCTGCACTAATAGGCTCCAAAGTAATCGGTGATGAGGTTGCCTCTCCAAGGTCATTCACACACCTGATATATACACTCATTTCAAAGAAGAGGACAAAGTCTGAGCGAGGGATGTTGAGGTGATGGACTCCTGCAGGCAGTGTGTAAGTATAGGTCTTGTTTGAATCCCTGAAATAATGAAATCACAGTGTGGGAAACACTGTTTTGCAACGTGACAGACATATTTTGCAAATGTCACACAGAAATGATGTTATTGCAACTGTTTCCCAGTTGCAGTATTACCATATCTCCGTGTGGAGGGTGTATTTGGTGAGCAGATGTGTTTCCCGTTGTCCGGCATCCCAGTTACAGGTCAGGGTGTTGGGAGTGGTGAGGTTCGTCTGACAGCTGAGGTTTTGTGGTGCTTGTGGTGGATCTAATGATATATAAAAAAAAAACATGGTTTATTTTTCTCAATGTATCATTTTCTTTGGAACCTTTGGAACCTTCAGTATAAAGTCAACAGACTTTATACTGCAGTATTTGGTAGTTGATTGAAAATTGTATGAATAATTGCAATTAATATATGTAGTAAATTTGGATTTCATAAGTATTGACCCAAGATGCCAAATTTGGTTCAGCAGAGGTCTCATCTTTAGATTAGTGGCATGTAAAAGTGTGAGAAAGTAATCAAACAGCTTAAAGAAAGAGTCAGTAGCAAGAAAATATGTGGATCATGGTAATGCGATTTCCTAGCATTGTTTTTTTCTTCTTTTAATTTTTGAGAAGAAACCACAATTTATCTTTAGACACACATAGTTGGAATTGAGTTAATTGTTATTGTCATGGAGAACAATTCAAATGATAAATTAAGCTTTAGTGCACAACTTCAGTGCACAACTGTATATGAATCAGCTGTAACTGTGAGATCACAGTTACAACTGATTCATTCTAAGATTTGCTGGACATTTGAGCATCCAACTCGCTCGTGCAGACTTATGTCTTTCATTGTGCTTATGGATTTACAATAATATGGTATAACAATGACAGTTGTATTATTGTCAACAACTGTCATGGTTATTTCATAATTTGTTGTTTAAAACTTAAGCGTCGAAACATTTCCACATTTTACTGAACAGGCAAACATGCAGAAGGACTTGAAATGGTTCTCACATCCAGCTCGGAGCTCAACACCAGCGACGACTTGAGGAGGAGAGCCCTGGATGCTGCAGGTGAGGAAAGCCCTGGTGTGATTGAAGCTCGATATAACAGCCTTGGACACCCTGCCGCTCATATTGGCCACAGGGCTGCTGGGAACTAGGCGATCACCAAGGTGCCACTCTGTATGGACGGCTTGTCCAATGGCCAGAGGGCAATCCTCACTAATAACGCAGGTGGCTGTGATGGGTGATCCTATGGGCACCACTGAGCTGGACGTCAGGAGCTTTGCACATGGCCGTATGTTATTCTCTGTAAAAGCATGAATGAATGAATGAATGGCTGGATGGATGGATGAATGCCTGAACAAACAAATCAACAAAGAATCAAAATGTGGTTAAGAATTTACCTGAGGGACACCACCGTTAAATAATGTAAATAATAATATTTTGATAGAAAAGAAATGCACTGAAAAATAAAACCTGACAATTATTTCATTAAAACAAAATTTCTATTTTAAGTGTGCTGGAAACCAGTCAAGAATATAAACCAGATGTTATTGCATAGATGATGGATTATACATACAAAGACTTCCTTAAGCATTAAACTAGCACAATAAAGGTTATGCTATTTTTTTGACGATAGAGCACGACGTCATTAGACCATAAAGTGTGAAAATCTTTTAAAAGTTTGGCATTGAACCATTAAAAGATTTCTACTTGGGCTTATCCTCCCACACCTTGAAATCCCCTAAAATACACACATTTTGAAGAGGATACTAAATTTGTGTCACAAATTTGTCATTGTCCCGAGTCTTCAATACAAAAGAAAGAAAGGTGTAATGAAAACTGTGCAGGTATTTCCATCAGTGCTGTGACTGCTTCCTGAGAGCAACACTCACCACTCTCTGCTCCATTCACAAAAATCCCCAGCATGATAATCGCAGACACCCATGAGGATATCATGATGACACAACCTGTTAGACAGTCAAAAACAAACTATTTCATTTCAAAATTACAAACTATGATGCACAATCAGAACATTTGAATTGCCATTTGTTTCCAAGAAATGTAACAGCTTTGTGCGAGAGAGGAATTTAGAATTATGATGTCTGTCGCTTCAAAAGACATCATCAGCGTGGTTGTTTCAAGTGTTTGGATGAGATCTACATAATATTTCAGGATAGACAGTTTGCATTTGATGCTTCCTGGAAGACTAACAGTGAAACTTGTCGCACTGTGTGTTTGAAGAGTACAGTGAGAACAAATCCAAAAACTGACACTGGACACACTCAGGAATAATCAAACTCCCCATCTATAGCAGCTTGGGTCCATATTTTATGTCGTAAGATCACACAGAGGGACGTGTCAGCACATAGCAATGCAAGCTGATGGGAAATGAAAGACAATTCTCTTTAGATGGACCATAATCGGGGGTTTTGTTTTCCTTTTTACATTTTTTTCAATTAGTAGACGAGAACTCCTCTGAGGGAGCAGGGAAATTGCAGTTGCCAGTTGTTTGACGGCAACTCGCCTTGCTGGGCATGCGCTCCATCGTTGATTGGCCATGTATAATGAGCGGTGGATGGGAGCTCATGGGCCCAACAGATGGAAGCAATTCTCAAACATATTGTACTTCTGATATTAAGTCAACAACCTGCTACTTAAATTTCAGACTCAATTGGGATTTCACATTACCAGCACAGGTGTGAGGAAACTTGAAATGAGTTTTGAAAGCTGGGGTTTGGAGAATACTCACCATTACACGAGCATGGGAGTTTATAATTCACAGAATTCAGGCCGCTTGCTCACAAAGCACCAATCAACAAAATGTTGACATGCCTTCAGAGCAGGACTGCGTCTCCCTGTGCTGTGTGGAAACAAAGATAGTTTAAAAGATGTTGAAACAATTGATTTGTTCAGTAACAGTAAAAAAATGAAAGTTGTGTATTATAAAGCACTTGAAAGAAAAAGGCCACCTGCATAACTGCACAAAGCATTCAAAATGCCATTTTGTTCTTTTAGCACTTATGTCCTGGGGGTACTTTGACTTTTGTGCTGACTGGGATATTTTCCCAGCAACTTAAATAAAGTGGGTGTCGAAGAAAGTAATATACATTTTATATGGAACATATTTGGGGGTTGGGAACGGAGTGGCATTTACCTAAATGAGCTATTCTTTATAATTCTTTCAAAAGAAATCACAAGAAAACTGTAGGGTGCTGTAGTGGTGTAGTGGCTAGCACCCTCGCCTCACAGTGAAAATGTCCCCAGTTGTTTTGTGTTGGATGAGCTCTGGCTCCATCTGACTGTGACTCCAAATTGGATGCAGCTGTATAAAAGATGGATGAGTGATACAAATGGAATAAGTGGAGTGATTCAGAAAAGCTTGTGCTTGGAAGCTAGACGTTGATGTACATCCTGCTTAAAATTTGTGCCAAATCAAAAGTGTATCATGATAAAATAAGGGTTAGCAAGAGTAGTAGTTTTAATGAACTTTACATTTATATATTAATAAATAGTGATTAGATGGCCTGCAAGTGAATTTTACCAACAGCAGGTTCCGCCTCCCCTGGAGTGGAGTTCAGTCCCGGAGATGTGCAGGTGAGATGAGTTGTTTGAACAGAGGGAGCGTGTTGTCTTATGTGGAGTAAGCAACTCCTTCAGATAAGGAGGAATGTTTCCATGGAGCCAATAAAGGGTGGTGAGACAGATTTTGCCCTGTATTTTAGCAAGAATTGAAAGTGGAGGGAATGCAGGGTGGATGTAATGTGGTCATTTTTACGAACTACCCCTGAAAGGAGCTACTGAAAGATGATGACGAACATAATCACAGTGATAAAATGACCTGTGGGACGAAACCATGCATGTAAAAGATCCAACAGCTTGTGTAAAGGCAGATTTCTGAACAACATGAAACCTCTCGCAGGGTTCATACTGTTCATTCTATTCACTATAGATCCAAACAGCTGTTAACAGTTTTTTTTTGTATTGTGGAAACACAAAAGTCTAATTTTGTGTGGCATGTGAGTTTAGAATTAACTATAGTTGAGTTTCAGTCTTGACAAGCATAAGCCCCATTTTAATTCATTTTTACAATGAATTATGATGAATTATGATTATGCTGGTGGTGAAAGCTTCAATTGCAATGCAGGGGAGATGCATTTTAAGTAAACATTGAGGTTTTTTCCTACCTTTCCCCAAACACACTACACACTAGGCATGTATGCCTTGTGAAGCAACAACTCACACATGATCTTTAGAGACGACACTGATATTTCCCTTATGAAAATATATGAGACACATGCACTGGCTCCCTTTGTCTAAAGTTAACTGGGATTAAGCCCTCTGCAAACTTAACATGAATAAATCCATGTATAGAAGATGGATTGATGTCATGTGACACATTTCATATCAAACTCAGGTGCAGCTACACATTGCAGAACAACATTAAATAGTCACATTAATGAGACCTGGCTACATAATTGGGATGCTCACTTGTGGTTGGCAATTTGTTTGATCCATTTCATAATACATAATAGTTTATTGGCAAGGTGATAAATTAAAAATAACAAAAAAAGGTAGTTCTTTGCAACTTTGGTCCTTAGTACATGTATAATTTTTAAATGTATACGAGGTAGTTTGTCCTTCCATAACAATTTTGATAAACAACATTCAAGAGAGTTAAACCAGGTTTTTGGAGATTTTGTTGGGATCATTAAGAGGATGTAATTGATTTAGGGTAAGACCATTTTCTTCTAAACCATTTTAGAAGATGGATGGTTGCACATTTGACTTTTACACCGCTGTTAAACAATTAAGAGACATCCTGCTTCTCCACAAATAGTTTAACCTTTCATATTGCACTTCACGACAGCAACTTATCAACAAACAATGAGCTTCAATAATCCCTCACAATCCACCTCTAATTAGATGCATCAAGTATCATAAATCTCCTCTTTTTCACTACAGCAGATCAATCTCACAATTCATTACTTTGTGACACCAATAACTCTAACAGATAACATCATTAAAGGCTAAACGTATAATCATTAAATGTGACTAAAAACTCAACGGGGAGGATCACTTGCGTGTGTTATCTGACAGAGTGGGAGATGACCCTTATTGATTTCTCCATCAGAGATACATTTCACACGGCCACATTGACTCACACTCACACACACACACACACGCACACATGTCACACCCACACGTACGCATAGAAGCACATACACTAAAATAAGCAAGTGAGACCATAGCATTGAGAAACTTCCTGTGGTGTGTTTAGAATTCTGTCTTCTGCCTGATTCTGGGAAAAAATCAATTGTTTGTCAGATTTCTACAGATATTGTTAACACATTTGGCCAAAGACATACATTTAGATGTTTTTAAATAAGATTTTTTTATGATCCGGTCAACTGTCGATTAAAAATTTCACCTCCGGGCAGAAAATTAAGGTCTGGACTGACAAATTGCAATAGCCTCCAAAGACGAGGAAGCATTTCTTATAATTTGAATAATTTGCAACTATCACTCAAACTGTCAGATCCTTGTCCTCAGTCCACAAAACTGCCTATTTGGTGAAGTCTGTGTGTTTTTAATGAGAGAGAGAAATGGAATTTCTCCCCGTTTCTTATCAGCTATGTGCAAAAAGGCCTCCATTTCCCCAGCTTTCCTTTTTAGACTTTCTGCTTACAACTAATAGGTAATTGCCAGTGGCTCTGACAAAAGGCAACTGAGGGTGGGAGGGAGGGGGAGAAAAGGGAGAACAGGAAAGAAAATGGAACTTGGAGTGTATTTTGTCAACAAATGCAATATGACATATTTAAAATGACGACAACACGTTTGGTTTGTCTTTGTCTAGTGCCCAATTATATTCCTGAGACGCAGATGTAACTATGCTCGCTGGAATCATTTGTGAGTATTGTGTCTCAGTGAGCCATACCGCTATGTGTAAGGAAATGTTTTTTTTTGCTACAGATGCTGGTACATTTCCTTTCCCGTTGCTGTCGGGGGTTACAAAACGTCCCCTTTCAGGATTTGGCAATATCCTTCACACACAATGTAATGACACATTTACCACGGTTTCCCCTTTTTTGGCTCTCATACCAAGAATTTAGCTTTAAATACAATATTTTAATCCAAGTACATTTTTTTTTCTTTTCTACCTGGACTTTTAATAATGCAAATAGTTCCCTATAACTCAGACACACTGACATTTTGTGTCAGCACTTATAAAACTCCGCAAATCCAAAAAAGACAAGTGCAACCAGTTTCATATCCTCTTTTCCATCGTCAGAACATAAACAGTTTTTCCACAACTTGTCCAGCGATGCTTTCACCGAAATAATATCGTAAAGACTTGCTACTTTCTTCGAAATGGGTCATTTACAAATGAAAAACAGTAAAAATCATGTGGAGTTTTATAGGTTTATAGGTTAGGTACATTTTTAGGCAACGTTTTATAGGTTCCAATCAGATTCCCTTCATTACATGCATTCTTTGTTCTCCTCTGAACTAACAATGGTAAATTGAAAGTAAATAATAGAAGATAGGAAACATTCTGAGCTATATATTGATTTTGTTTAAATGATATTTTGTGGTATAGACACTGGACAGCTTATAAGAAACACTGTTTATTAAAAAAAGGAAACTGGGAAAAACTATGCTTGAACATGCATACTGTACACAGAAAACAACTGCAAAAGAAGCATATAAATTATAAAAATACACCAATAATGTCGAGTAAGCCATATTTAGTGTAGTCATTATGTAAATAACAAATGGCATTGTCGATCTGTAGTTACTCGGTAATGAACTGAAGCCCATTTGAAGATTTCTTTCACTGAAAATGTTGAAAAATATGTATAATTTTGTTTAATTCAACATCACCTTACAAGACATTCGATATTATTGTTAGCATGCAATTTTTGACTTCAAAGTTTTCAAGTATAGCAATCTCCTTCAAAACCTTGATTATAATTTCCCAAATTTAGTGAGTGTCCTGTGAAGGGTTAAAAGGACTATTTTTGATTTTTGAATCTCTCCATAAATATTTAATAGAACATGACATAGCTGTACCAATTCATTGTTTTGTCGAGAAAAAAAAAGATGTGCAATATAAACCAGGACAAATGATAAGCAGTGGTCAGAAAAGACCACATGTCTATGTTTTAATAGAATTATAAGGCCTCAGTCCCTCATACAAGGATGTATCTATCTGACTTGAATTGGTGTCATTCAGAAAGGGGGAAAAAAACAAAACAAAAGAAACTTTTATGAAGTTTTCCCCTTCAATCTGGCACAAGTATCAAAATGAAAGGAGTAGCAAATCGCTTGATGTGAAGATAAAGGAGAGCCATCAGAGAGGCTGCCACTCACCGCACAGCAGCTGCAGCAGACCTAGAAAGACAAGAGGCTCTCATCGGCCCTGATAGTGCCAGATGAAACAGTGTGGCTCAAAGCAGCTCAGATTGGAGGACTCATGCGTGCATTAGCCAAGCAGCAGCAGCAGTAACATCCTTGTTTTGGATTTGTGAAACTTCACTAATTTTCAGGAAGAAACACATGACTGATGGGGCCCTGTTATGGGAGGGAAACAGTGGACTGTTAGAATTCAGTCTTTTTTTTTTTTTTTGTAATATAATTGAATATTCCAATTGAATGTAAAATTCTGGATAACAAATCACAATCAAATACATACAATGTGATTTCTGATGTAGTACAAGGCAGAGGTTAAAATGATACAGTAAATGTGTACTTATGTGAAACTACTCTCACTTTGCCTGAGTTGCAAGAGAATTTTACAATGTTATCCTACAAAATATCACATACTTTTGAAGTGCAATATCAAGCATATGACTCAATTTACCTGTATAAATCTCTAAATATCTACTGGTGTGGCAGGGTTAGGCTGGCAGTCCATTACTGCACACAAAAATTCACATTTACACCTACGAGCAGTTTATAGTCACCAATACGCACAAACATATGTTTTTGCATAGTGAGAAGAAAGCAAAGTACCTGGAGCAAGCTCATGCGTGCATAGGGAGAATATACAAATTCCACAATATATAAACTAATTACTATTTAAATTATTTTGAAGGCGTCCCTCAAGTCAATGGAACTTGAACCGAGTGACCCTCTCACTAAGAAATAGTGCTAACCAATACACCAATATGTGCCATTCCCTGCATGAAATATCTAGTCACCCCTAGGACAAACATATGAATATATAACACTGGAATTTGGTGGAAAATGAGGCTTACATATGAGGGCAATAATATATTTGTAGGAAAAAAACAATCAAGAATTTACCTAAGAAATATTGTATATGTGCATTAATGTGTTTCCGATTTGTTTCTTCCACTCTTGGTAATATTGAGGAGTGTGGCGGTATCAGTCCTATTCACCGGTTTCGCCACAATGAGTTATCATAGCAGCTGTCAAATACCTGACAATGTGACTCCAATGGTTTTTTTTTTTTCTTTTCCCATAAGAATGAGATGATTCCTGCTCATGTTGACCCCATCCTGCGTTGAGTATGACCTCTCAAGTAGCAAATCTGCTGATCTGCTGTATTGCCAAGGCTGCTTGAGAAATTCTTCATATCCCTCCCTGAGCCTGTCTAAGCCTTTGTCAGCATGGTAATAGAACAAGCACTTAAATGGGATTGTAAACCATGCCTTGACCCCCCCAAGGGCACTCAAAACTAGTTGCTATATCACATTTATTAGCTTATTAAATCGTTAAATGATTCTGTGGCTGAGGCCTTGTTTCAGCTGGTGCGCGAGGCGAGCCAGTGAACTCAACCACTCGACTTTTAATCTAACATCTGCATCCTTGCTCGGTCACTCTGCTGTTCTCAAAAGCATAATGGAAGCTAACTGTTAATCAAGAGGCCACTGGAGGAGGACTTTAATGTATGCAGTGCTGGGTTTTTGAATGGGAATCAGCAGGAGAAAAGAAAAGCTGGCACTAATTAAAAATGCATTAACTGGTTATCATGAGTTGACATATTTTGCTTGATCTTTTTTTCCTAATCAGCAGTAATGAACGAAACATTCTCCATCCACTGGGTATTACATGCTACGTTTCAGTGAGCAGTAAAATTAGCTGAGAGCCCTGAAGCTACGTCGAACTGATGAAGCTTTGCTGGGTTTGATTACGCTTCTTGTACTGTACTTAATAGAACGCTGTCCCCGCTTTAGATTTTTATTCACATTAGAGATGTGACGAACCTCAAATTAGTCACCGCTGGATGTATCGTCTCATATCTCTCTGCTGCTATACAGAGGATCTCTGTGGTTAACTGCAGTCAAACATGCTGCAGTCGTGGCTGTTGGTGTTCAGGTCTATAATGTTGAGCTTCGCTCCCCTACTGTTTCTCTCTGTCCAATGAATCAAAAATCAATACGGCATTCTTCGGATTAAATACTTAAAGAAAATATTAAATGAATTTCTACTTTACTTAAGAAAATATTAAATGGATTTCTACTTTACTTAAAACAGAACTGGATGTCAAGACCAAAACACCAATTTACCTTGAAATAGATTAAAAAAAAAAAAAAAAAAAAAAAAAAAGGTCAAGCCTTTTGGAAATAATATGCTCAAGATGAATAAATCAAAGATAAAGGTTGCTTGGCTACATTAGATATGCTTGGCACTGACTAAAGGAGTATTTTCACGAGAAGAATTGCATACCGACTGTGAAGCAGCAACTGTAAAGCATGACAGAGGAAATGTTATGGTTTGGAGTTGCTTCACTACCTCAGGGCCGGGCAGCTTGCGCTCACTGAGTCAACTCTGAATTCAGTGTCCAATTCAAGAAGCTCTAGAAGATAAGGCTATCTGTTGAAACGTTGAACAAGAGGAGGGCCTTTCAATGGGATAATGATCCCAGGCACATGAGAAAATCCACTAAGAAATGGTAGAAAAAGAAAAAAATAAGAAGAGGTGGAAGGGTTATGTAATGGCCCAGTCAAAGCCCAGTTTATAATTAAAATTCAGTTCGGGGCAGAAACTGGCAATGCATGCAAGAAAAAAGCCCCTAACATCTTTATAACTGTGAAGTAATTTTGCTAAAATTTAAGAAAGCCAATGTCAGAGACTGGTGGCTGATTATGTAAAACGCCTACAAGAAGCTATTTTTGTCAAAGTGGGCAATAATAGCTACACAGGCCATGGATAATTCTATGCATTGATTTTTTTTTAATAACTGATTGCAAAATCTTATTTTCCTTGTGGTGTATAAGTGTATGGCTCGGCAAATTCACCTCAAAAGTGTATTTTAGAACAGCATTACACGGAGGAAACCCTTATTACATTCAGGTAGAAGGTGTTGGAGCATCTTGCTTGAAGCCATCACCACTAATGTGTGAGTGAATGGGTAAAATGAAAGCGTGAGCCTGTTGAAGCAGTGAAATTGTGCTCGATAAGAGAAGACATTCATCATTTGCCAGTTGTACCTCTTCTGCTTGATTAAAACAGTGTAATCCCTGGTGAGAAAATTAGAAGCATCCATCTTCTTTTCCTTCTTCAGCAGAAAGTTGTGGAGTCTCTGTACTTACGAGAACAAAATAACTAGTTACTCAGGAAAGTCACTCACACGTTACTTTTAATTGACCCTCTCTCATACACGACATGCACATAGTGTGAGACAATAACTGTGCAATCATTATTTTGCGAATCTGTCTCATATGAGATTTATTATAATCAGCTGCATTATTCAAATTAGTTCGCTGGAAGTCAACTTGTGGATATTTTGCTCTTTCTTTAGTCTCTACTGAGATCTGATATTCTGAACTTGACGTGCTGCCTCAAATGGGGTGTCCAATTTGCAGCAGTTCTGCATAACACCTGTATTCCATTCCGACAGATTTATGAGCCATTGATGACACCACAAAGCAGCAACGAAAAAAGCTGTGATAAACTCCTGATCCTAATCCATCTCTGGAACTGATCAATCGCGTGCATGTTACTGCAAAGAATATTGCCGTGACAGTAATGCGTTATCTTATTCCCAGCACTGATTATAAGTAACATTGTGGTGATTGTATGTTGATTTCCATTAAGAAGACACTTGGCTAACCTACATATACTGAAATTATACTTGTAGTTTACTCAAGCACTTCCTATAACTTTAAAGAGGTTATATCATACAGCTTTTGAAGACTTTGACATGGGTCTCGATGGTCCAAAAACATTAACCCTACATTACCATGTGGTATTGAATACTGATTGGACCAAACCCATTCTTTAACAGTCTACAACCAACATTACCAGTCTTGCTGGCTGAACTGAAGAACAAGCACTGATTGGCTGGCTGCAAGCAATGTCACAAATACAGTGGCTCAGAAGTGACAAACAATCCAACTATCTACATAGCCAGCTGATGACACTTTGGAGAACCGTTCATTGTGTGTGTGTGCTGAACCTAACAAAGGCAGAGCAGTATACTTGGTGGACTCAGCAACAGGCAGGTAGAGGACTCAAAGGATCCAGGTTAATGGATACCTCTGATTTGCTATTCCTGATTCGGTACAGAGTCAACTTATTAACCCAGGTGATTCAGCAAATGACTGGCTCTATTTGTTCCCACTGACTGTGAACACAGTAGAGCTGCTCACAGCAAAGCCACGCAATAAAGTAACTTAGTATTCTGTACAAAACAAAGGTCACCCTTACTATATAGATTGGTGCCAGAGTAACTGTGTTGCATTAGCAAAACCTTGCTTCGCCTTTGCATGTCTGTTGCATTTGTAAAATTGTGGTTTCTTCTAGTTAATTTAGTTTCTAAATCGATTTATTTTGGAGCTTCATCCTCCAACTAAAGAAATACTTGAAGTCACACATCATACTGTTGGTGACAGCTCCGCTTTTTAATTCATTCGTTGATAGCAACACACTTGCAGCTTTGTGCACATTATTGACACAAGCTGAATTTAGGGAAGAATTCAAAATAATTGAAATAGTAATGTGTTTGTGTTTTTTCTACTAGCTGGCCTGGCGTAACATATCTACTACTCTTCAAAGAAATGATGGGTAACTGGAATCACTCAGTAATTTCCAGGGACTTTCATGCTGTTAGTTGATATGGGCACTGAATTTTAACCCTGGCCAAATGCATTTAGTTTCAGACTGAATAATTCACTGAAAAGCCAAAGTCATAGGGACATTTTTGGAATCCAGCATCCAGTGACCCTGAGTTGGATGAAGTAGTAGAGAAGACAGATAATTGGATGGGCTACTAAGAATATTCCACTGGAAATGGCGCATGTGGAAAAGCAAGCAAACTGCAGAGTGGGCTGTTACTATTGGATCCTGTGGATGATTCACTGCAAACGCATTGTGTATGTTCCTCAGTGCGCTAAAAACCTACTCAATAGAAGCACAATTGTATTGATGTTGCCTAATGCATCTACATATCCCTAAGTTGTTGTACACTAAAGATCGTGGCCTCTTGTGTTTCACTGCTGCATCCACCAAGAGGATGAGGGTTGGTTGAGCTTGTGAAACGCTGTGTGCACAAGGGGGGGGGGGGGGGGGGGGGGGTAGGGAGAGAGAGAGAGAGAGAGAGAGAGAGAGAGAAAGAGAGACAACTTCTGACTCACGCGCCTGCTCCTTACATGCACCCAATCCACTCCTATCTAGTACCTGTCACATGCTGGCTGCAAAATGGAATTGACTATTGATTTCCCCCTTACCACAGGTCAGTTGTGCTGGCAGGCTACAGCGGGCTCACTGAGAGCATCGTGTGGGACAACAAGAGGAGAGGAAAAGAAACACGAGAAGGAAATACATTATGAGCCACCGTGTTCTCCAAGCTTGAGTTAAAGGAAGACGATCGGCATGGCTTTAAAAGAAAACTGTGTGCGACACCACACGTGTGTGACATACGTGTAACCCAGTAGAACCCAATGGGATTTATCAGGCAAGATGAAGTCAAAACAAAGTCACTAGAAGTCACATATTAGTTTTGATTAACTGTAACATAGGTGTGGCCCACAACGGTTGCCAGGCCTGGAGAAGTGAAAGTGGCTAGGATTTCATAAGAAGGCACACATTTTTATCCCTTTAATCACTCAAAATATCTCATGTATAGTCAAGTTTTTTATTTTGATATAATTTAATCGGGGTTCTTTACAATCGGCTGATTTGAAAAACTATTTATGTTGGGGGGTGAGAGGGTAGATGGGTGGGAAAGTTGTGGTAAAGAAAGCATTTTCTGAAGAGCCATTTTATATGGGTCTGAGATTACTGTATTTTTTCTTATTTTATTTGACCAAAGAACAGGAGGTCCAGAGCTGTCTTTCTCCCCCCTGATTTCCACTTATATCGTTGAGTGTGGTGCAACAAGTTTAAATAATAATATAAATGTAAGGAAGGGAGCGTTTCACAAAAAGATATGTATGCTTTTTCACAATTAAGTTTTTAATAATTGTGAGAAACGTCATTACTAATTACAACTGTGAAGAATGGTCTGAAGAGAACTGGGCTTTTGTGCGAGGACACAGGGCTAAAACAATGGAAATCAGTATTTGCATATGAAGTCGTATAAAGGGATTTAGAATGTTAGATTTCAAAGTGAAAATAACATTATAGTAATGACATATGGGCTTTAGTTGAGTAGCTGATACAGTATTGCTATCTCAAGTATATCAGAGTGAGAATAATTCACCAATTCACCAGCATTGAAAAAAAAATACATTTACCCGTATTACTGTACTTGTTTGTATTCTGTGGAACCTGCACCTCCAACTCACCCTAACCACCTACACATTCTACATAACTGCATAATTCATGGGTTCCCCTTTGAGCAAGCACAGTATTGAAATTCAGTTTTAAACTCTTTAATCTGCATTAGCTGTGTTTATTTGATAGTGGTTTTGTCAACCTAAAATGACTGAAGGGGAAGATAAAGACATTTGGTTGCAGCTATATTGTCAAAACAATTTTCAAGATGGGCTTTTCCAAGAGGTCATTGAACACACCGCAGCACTCCGAGCGCACTTCCGGTGTAATTTACTCGCGCTCACTATAAACTCCATGGCGTCATTCAGGATTATATTATTTACCATTATATTATTTTCAAGACCACGAAAAGCCGACGATTGTCACCCTCTTGGACCCCCAGAAGTTTCGGGAAAAGCAGCCGCTTTTTTTTGCAGCTGCAGCAGGAGAAGAGACATGAGCTTGGGTTTTTTTCCATTAGTAAAGGTATTTATTCTGGCTACACAAGTATCTATCTGTGATGCAAATCATTTTTATACGGCATTTCTGCATAGTAACATGGTTTTTGTAGCTATAAAAAAGTTATTCAGGGGTGGCTTGACTCAGACCAGCAGTGAAGGCCTGGGTCTGAAATGCACATGGTATTTATTAACAGCAATATTTTCAAGTACAAGTTAGACATTGTAGCAGAAGTTATACTTGACTACGTCCTTTTTGTCGCTTACTCTTTTCACCTGAATCATCAGTTTAATTCTCGACTTGTAGGTATGGAAGGTTTTCCGTCAAACATATGAATAAAAGATACATAAAAGAAAGATAATCCTTTATTGTCCCACAGTGGGGGACGTTTCAATGTTGCAGCAGCAGAATAAAGAATACAAACCAAACAATACTATTCAATATTAAAAACAATCGCAGAAATATAGAACACGATAATAACAGTGACCATGCTTTCTGATAAAACTGGTGGTGAGGTAGTTCAAAGTTAGTAATTGAACAGAATAAATAAATGTTTTGCACAAAGAGCAGTATTGGACATAGAAACGTTCAGTGTCTCAAATTGTCCAGGTTGGGGTTATGTGAGGGGTGGCGTTGCTCGAGCAGTGCTGATTATAAAGTGACACAGCTGCAAAGAGGAAGGACTTGCGATACCAGTCCTCCACACAGGTGGGGTGAAGGAGTCAGTCACTGAAGAAGATCTCCAGTGACTCAGGGTGTCTCTCACGGGGTGGGAGTCATTGTTCATGAGAGAAGACAGCTTAGCCACCATTGGCCTCTCTCCCACGACATCCACCAGGTTGAAAGGGCAACCTCAGGCCAAGCCGGCCTTCTTGATGATCTTGTCGGGTGTTGTCCTTTCTGCTGTAGTGATGCTGCTTCCCTGGCAGAAAGTGGCGGATACAAAAAAGAAAAAGAAAAAGAAGAACGAAATAAAATAAACACATGAACATCTGTTTATACCACAACAGAACGATATTCAAACTGGCATTTGCTTTCGGCTGTATCACCGTGGCTCAACAATATGCATGAGTTAATAGTTCATATCCATACCTCAGGATTTTTTTCTTTTTTTTTTAAGACTTTGCTTTTTTGGAGAACACTTGTAAAGCTTTGTAGCCCTGAGCCAACAACATGAGCAGTAAAGTTGAGTTGCACAACTTTCCCTAAAGGCTCGATAAACTTTTATGGTGTGTCAGTCTGTGGACCAGCTGAAATAAAAAACAAAATGAGTCCTCTGACCATTTTGGTAGACGCACTTGAAGATGCCCACACAGAGGCAGTGCCATTGTGTGAAACCAGAGGACTTCAGTCAAATATAAAACAAAACGACCAACAGGACCCCAAGGGTAACAACTGCTCGCGTTTGTGTAGTCGACAGTGTTGTTTGCTGCTGCTCATTGCTAAATCGGCCCAGCAGAAATGCTGCATTCATTACAGTTCCTCATTTCGTTTGCCACTTAAAAAAACAAAAACCCCACCCCTAAACAAAACAAAAATCCCCCACAAAAGATTGTTCAGGACAGTAAGACAAAAGGCTGTGCCTCAATGAGTGCACATTTCATCTGGATTCCATCGTTACCTCCAAAGCATGAATATTCTGGTTTGCAGACATAAACTCCTGCAGAATACATGATGGTAACCTCAAAGGCAAGATGAGTTCATGAGTGCAAGTCAAGCGCGCACACAAAAAAACCAAGGAATTGCAATACAAAAGTCCAACTGTCAGCTGTCGAAAATTTTACAGCAAGACTTGTTTTAGTGCCCTTGACACTTCACATTGTCACAGTAATTAAACCTTCCAACAAGTATAACTGTATCAGTGAAACATCTGAAACAATGAAAATCACCAAAAATCATGAATGAAATGCCTGAAAATCCTCTAGATTAATATGAATTATTCAGAGATTTTTTTTTCAATGATTACCTAAGACTAATACTCAGTAAATAAAGCTGCTAATGACATCTATTATCCATATTTAGAGTATAATCAGATACTTTTCTTTGTAAATGAGGGTACAAATAATTCCACTGAAAATATTATGTTGGAGTTGTTCACTTGGCAACATTGTCACCTTGATCATCTGCAGCCTCACTGCAAAACAAACTATTCAACACAATCCTGAGTACTTCAAGTTGTGTAAAAGCAGAATTTATTCATTGATCATTTTAATGGTGATTAATATAGAGTAACATCTTGAAACCTTGGAGCCCAAACCTTAAGACAAGTACTACTTATAGATTGGAATAGTTTCCTTAAAAAAAAAAAGTGACAAGTGACTTAACACCACTCTAATAAAATACATTTACAGAGATTCAGCGTTAAAATGCATTTTTTTTTCCTACTTAAAAAAATCCACCTTTCTCTATTAAAGTGACTGATGCTCACTTGTTTATGCACAATTAATTTTACTACCTGCAATCACTTTTGTTCTCCTTTTTAAAACAGTGCAGGAGGGCCATTAAGCCATTGATTGAGGTTAAGGGGGCAAAGAATTAAAGAGTAACACACGACGTGTGTAAAATAATTGATAGAAACTCATGGAAACCTGAATTGAATGCATTTTTTATACTCTGAAGAGCACAGACATTCACAGGATTACATCTCCCTTTCACTTTTACGTATGTCATGACAACTTCAAACCTGGAGGGAGGCTTCAAAACTCAATGCCACTTTATATAAAAGGTCCTTTTTATGACGTACGGCATGGTTGTGCTCCATTCTGCACCCTATAAATAGTTGATTGCTTTACTTTGGTCTGTCAGTTATTTCCTTATTCATGTTCAAAGTGAGTGTGCATAACCCACTTACTTTCGTGCTCTTGATCGATTGATTCATTCATTCAGCGGAGAGTTCTACCCGCCCACCATCTCACACATTCAAAATCTCTTTCAGGCAGAAAGTCAGAGCTGAAAAGTAAAGGTTCATTTTAACCAGATATAGAAGGCACACCTGTACTTACAGATTTCAGGAAAATGAATTAAAAAATTTTGGAGGCACAAATTCCAATTTTAAAACACCATATTGACAACTAATTGGCTTTACTGCAAATGCCAAGAGTGCCAGTAAAGCATGCAATTACTGAAGAAGCAAGGCTATTTGGAAAATAGCCACGAGTAGTACTTGCAAACAACAGATTGCAAACAGATTATGGGATTTGTCAAAGGCTGACCTTCTGTTAAGCAGCACCTGTGTAAGACAATGAGAGCCAAAAGGGTATCTTAGCAAAGGAACCAACAGATGGCAGTCTGGTAACATCCAGCTCCTAGTTATGTTGAGGAGAGGGGAGAACAAGAAAAAAAAAGAGGAAGCACTGAGAAATTTGACCATTTCTGAATTTTATGTTCAAATGTAAATCCTTAGTGAGACTTATTTTAAAGTTACAAGAGAGGATACAACAGTGAAAAATCTTGTTCACAGATAAGTTACAACACTTCTTGTACCACATTCTTGTTGCCCGTTAACTTTTCAGAGGGACACAAATTGACAAAACAGCCAAGCTCACCATGGTTTTCTATCTGGACCTGCTTCCGGTTGAACCAGAGGTCTGAAAATAGGATTTTCTTGAGCAAAGGGTCTGACATTGAGGCTTCTCTGCAGATACTGAACAGGATGAGATGGAAATCTGGGCCTTTCCCAACCACCTGGAGCTGGACTTCTCCCCATAGACCAATAAGGTGAACCAAAGACAGAGACTTCTTCTCCCTGGCCGTACCCAGTTAGACCTCTCTGGTAAGTGTCATAATTACTACCTTGGGGTGGGGGAAGTTCTTTGAAAGTGGCATCATGCATTTCTAGGGCTGAATCGTAAACAATGGGGCCATAATTATTGTAGACAAATGACAGTGGCTTGCTGTGATGTTGAGGACTCGCATGTACAAGATCATGTTGGCTGGGTACTGGGTTTGTGGTGTACATACTATGAGTCGGATTGTAAGGCCTTTGGTTCGGTAGGAATCTGTTAAATCTCCTCGAGTCTGCTTGGTCATGTGTTTTGACACCAAAGGTTCCTGGTTGATTTGGTCTGTAATAAGGCAGCTCAGCGGGACTGCTATCAAAAAGTTGATGGTTCATTCCATAATGAATTGGTTCCAACAGATCGGGGGCTCCATGTACTCCAGGATAGTCCAAACCCATGGCAGCTGCACGAGCTGCAACAGAGCAACAATTAATATATTGTAGCTGTGCACTGTTTGTTGTTGTATTGTTTTGAAATGTCAAATATACCCACTAATTGGTAATTATGAGAAAGCAGTGTCATCAATTAAAGAACAGTACTTACCTCTTGCTGTTTTAGCACAATACACACCTCCAGCTGACACAGAGTGGAGCACAATGGTGCTGCAAAAGAAGTGGCAGAAAATAATAAGACCGTAAACCAAACAGCACAGCTGAACAACAATTATAGTTTTTTTTTTCCCTCTTTTTTTTTTTTTAACAACAGTTTTCAAATACCTGAGAAAAACCACTGTAAGTAGCCACATTTCTGCAGTCGTGTGAGCATAAACTTCACGATATGACGCTGAAGTTCTTTCACAGCCGCTCGGACAGCAGATGAAGTGAAAAGTCAAACCTCACTATGGCTTGATTTACTAATTGAAGACAGCTGGTTGCCATAGCGACCAAAACTCAGCCACTACTGAGTTCAGTCAGCCACTGGCAAATTGCTTCATTATAGGAAATTAGTTAAAAAGCTTGCGACCAGCAGGAAACAACAAAACAAGACATGTTAATATTTCTTTTTGCTTTTAAAGCAGCAAAACACATTTGAAGGTGGCAGTGTGAATCATAGTATCATCTATATTTTGTCAGTATAGTTATATCATCACATTGGAAAATTGTGTGATCCGAGAAGGTTACTAATTAAAACACATAATCAACTGGACCGCAAAAAAAATATGATGATGATACACAATTTATGGATGATTACCATAATTATCACACATTTAATTGAATTTCATTAACTTTGACCTCTGTCATGAAAACATTCACAGAACATAGGGAACAATGGTGAACCTGCGACATTAAAAGCAGAGTAAGATTTTTAATAATGCATGCTGATAAGCCAGAGCATGAAGACATAGGAGAGGAAACTGAAGTGTTTTGTAATTCCCCCCCCTTCCACCCTTTTTTTAAAGGTGAAAATTAAGGTTTTCAAGAAAAGAACACATCATACCCATCATGAAGCATTCGCCTTGGTTATGCTTTGTTGGTGGCTTTGCTGGGACTGGTATGAGGTGCATTAAATTCATGTGGAGCACAGTGAAATCGTAAGAATACCAAGGCATCCTGGAGTGAAATGTACTGCCTGTTGTCACTAAGCTCAGTCTTTAGTCATAGGTAATGCATTTACCAGCAGGTTAATTATCGAAGACGGGTGGAAAGCGTCCAAGAATAGCAAAGAACAAAACACCAGTGTAGATGTCTCTTCTTATGGGCCCTGATCTGAACCTTACTGAGCATTTTTGGCAACCGAAACATGCAGTCTGGGGAAGTATTTGACCTGAAACAACTGGAGCAGTTTACTCAGCAGGAGTAGTCCAAATGAATGTTTGGTATAATAATTAATTCATATTTTTTTTTTTTTTTTATGAATGATTGAAGAAACATTGCTGTACATTTGTACAGCAATGTTCTTATTTGTTTTGTTTTTTGAGAGAAATTGTGGGAGATTTTTTGTTTTGTCCTTTCTTGAAAATGTGTAGAAACACATGTTTGCACGTGTGTGGCCACAATAGAACAGCTGAGTGCAGTGGAAGCGTTTAATAATTCACCCAAATTATTTCTGTCAGGGCTGACAAGCTCAACAGAGGCTTGATTTAATTCTGTAATTGCATGTTCACCTTTACCCTGAACCCCTACTTTGGTAATTAATAGGCCTGAGCTTTATTTGAAGTTTGGCATGGCAAGTAATGGAATTTGAATTGCAGGTTATGTGAAACCAAATGTGAGAATACCTGCCTGGCCAAGGAGCTTGTGTGTGTGTGTGTGTGTGTGTGTGTGTGTGTGTGTGTGTGTGTGTGTGTGTGCGCGTTTGTGTTTTATACCACTAGTCTTACCCAGGGGAGTGCAATGCCAAAAAAGTGTCACCAACCTTCAATCAATCGACAGATCTAAAGTGCTCCTGCAATTTTAAGACCATCTGGTTGTTGTAAATTGGACCTGAACTTTGCTATTAGACTCTTGTGCTCCTTTGTGACTGTGGATAAACACACAGACACAGATTTAAACAGTCTAATACACCCTGTGGTGATGGTGCATGTTGTACTGTCAGACAGGCTCAAGGACGGCTGTTGTCATGGGCTTGCGACCAAAGACAACCTGCGATAAAATTTTGACAGTGTCCGAACTTTGGGGTGAACGCATCAAAACAAGCATGTGAGTTGTAAACAAAGAAGACAGCCTAGTAGAGTTGTGGCCGAAGGCTTTTGATGGAATTTTTCTCCAAACACGTAAATGCCACAAGGGCAAGGCAATGCTTCACCAGTTTCCTTTTTGCGAATGGATGGCGCACACTTATAACATTTATTCTTGCGCATTGACATCGACTCACATACATCATAAGCATTTTCGTCGTGCAATCAACACGCAGCATCGTGCAATCTGCACACAGCAAACTTCATGTCGTACAGTGGAGCAAGCTTTTAACTTCTAAGATTGTTAAAATCATGCAGTTTGTAGCCGCCCCTTACATATCAAGGGACACTAAAGCTGCATTACATCTTGTGCAAATGAGGTTAAACGACTTGAAACCACCCCTCTAGAGGCAGGTGATAGAATACAAGGTCAGCGCTCCACCTCTCAATCTCAGGGTGATAGCGGGGACGCTCACACGGCTGCCGACATTTCCTTGGGGCCTCATTTGCGAGTAGCAGGAAGTGTGCAGTCTCATTTCCACAAGATGTTGACACAGACGGAGCAGTGTCACCGGACTGCCAAGTGAACTCTGACCCGCTCAGTGACAAGATGTCCCAGTGATGTATGCTGCAACCAAATTGTGGCGTGTAATGCTCTGCAATTCCATTCATGATGAAATGACTACATTGGTTTTGGGCTAATTTTCCAAACTCATGTAAATATGTATCTGAATCAATTAGGCCTAATAATATACAGTCCTCAGAGGATTCACATCAAAGCACATAAGCACACAATCCAATTAAGAGTGTTTACTGTGTAGATTGAAATGCTCACTGTTCCGCTCTTAAACCCAATCCGCATATCAGTAAAGAGTGCTTGCCAGAGTGTCTTTTCAGTGGTTTTGTGTGGGCGTTTGTGTGTGTGTGTGTGTGTGTGTGTGTGTGTGTGTGTGTGTGTGTGTGTGTGTGTGTGTGTGTGTGTGTGTGTGTGTGTGTGTGTGTATGTTCATGCTCACATGCACAAGTCAACCGAGAGATAACAAATGAGAATATATGCAGGCTTGTAATCTTTAATATGGTTTAGTGCATTTATTTGCCATGTTAGTTTTTCTTCAAGTATCCATCCCTCACACCAAGGTGACAGACCCCAACAAGACCAGTAGTCAGGAGTTACAGACCTTTTTATTACTTTAGAATGTGTAATACTGTTACAGTGATTTTATTTTATTTAAATTTTTGTCCTGTTGACAACAATGGCCGAGGGCAAAGTAAGAGCATTAATATTAAAGTGTGTTTGTCATTCCTAACACAAGGGCCGATCTTCTAAACAGTTTTTTTTAAAAATCTTTTTTTACATTATTACATATTCTTTAACAGGTGCAATATTCTGCTGATGGCTTCCCTGTAGCTCATTGTTCTTATGCACACAGACTATACATGATAAAGATCATATATAAATGAAACAGTGTCACGTTAGCACCATCAGAACACTGCAAGAAGACTCTTGTATGGATGTTTGTATTTCACACAAAATTCTGATATGAGCTCCATATAATACTATAGAAGAGTATCTTACAATGATTTGTATGTGAACCCTAGTAAATGTGATTTCATCAAATCTCCCCATGTCATATTATCATTTGTCTTTTCAGATACTTTAAAGGCATTTTATCAAAGATTTGCTTGCAGGTTTGATTGTGTGCATGCGTTATTATTTTTCTTTCCGTAACTGGTGACCTGTTCGACGTGCTCCTTACTTTTGGTCTATTTTAAGCTGGGATTGGATCCATTCTCCGTCAGAATAACTTGGATAAACAAAATGGATGTATTCATGTTATGCGAACCTGATGTTATAGCATAACTTTTACAGTTACACAGAACATATATGTTTGAAAGGAATAGGAGTTTAAAGTGAAAGAAACATCCTTGAATTTTAATATCCAACATATATAAAGTGACACATCGAAACTCAGCGTTTTAATTATTTTCAGGCTTCTACTTTAGAATTCCTGTCTTCATTGCAGCTTCCCCATTCTTTGTGCCCCACAACTGTGGACAACAGATACGCAACTCTTTGAACTCTCGGGCTCAGGCTACCTCCCAAACACGAATAGTTACCAGCAAAGGGAGCAAGGGAAAGACCAGGAGAAAACTTCCACACAGAGAGTTTCCTCAAATTTTTTTTATAAAAATAAATAAATGGTCAAAATACAAACCCAGTGATATGTCTGCAAAACTGGTTGAGAAGGGCCGTGTACAAGAGGAAGCAAACCATTTGCTACTGCATTACCACATTAGCAAGCCCTCCAATTCATCTCCTGTTCATACAACATTCATTACAGAGACGTGCCAGCGCCAGACATGCTGAGGCTGCAATTTGAGTCAACAATTAATTCAGGCTTTTTTGGAGCTCGCCTCTCTCATCTTTTAACTAACAGAACATAGACGGTTGCTTACAATCTGTCCCTCTCTGCAGGCTTTCCAAAATGAGAGAACTATAACAAGAAACTGCAAGGCCCAAAGCATAATTAAAAATGACACCACACGCATGGCTCCTTTAACGTCCATACCAATTAAAGCAATGGGAGCAGTCAGCAAAATATTCCCTGTGATTTCACAAACGCATTCCCTCTCATGGCTGGTTCCAGCATGCACGCAGTGGCTTTTACTGGGGACAGAGTCACCTGTCAGGCTTCTTGTCAGTGTGGTAGATTTCACTCTGCGTGGTGCTGTCCCGAACCATCTCCCCCCTATGCCCGGCTCATTGTCAGGGATTAATTAGCTTTGTCTGTTTCCACACAGGCCAAGAAACCCAAACAGGCTAGTCGAGAGAAAGTTAGGAGAGAGTACTGATGAATCAACAATGTTGTCTTCTTCAGTGTTTCTGCTTTCGAAGCAAGATATCCCCATAACGCTCGGCAGCCGAGTCGGACGAAATTAGCTGTATAAGCAAAAATCTAATCAATAACAAATCTACTTGGGGTAGGGTTGAAGATTCATGTACTAATTTTGGGAGCCAGATATAAATTGTGTGAAACTTTAAGATATGAGTGTGCGTTGACCTTATACGATTTGTAGCAAAAATACTAATGGAACAAAAGGAAAACAAAACAAACTCAAAATACGTGTTACTTCCTCTATATATACCCACAAACACTAATTCCAACCCTCTTCCTCTTTTTCTTTAATGTTGTTTAATGTAACCTTTAATCTTTAATCCATTAAAAAAACAGATTTTTTTTGTCATGGTAAGACTTACTAGTTCACATACCTATACTGTATACATGACACATTTCTTGTTGCAATATGTAGTATATATATATATATATATATATATATATATATATGTATATATAATTATATTATTATTTTGGGGGGGTTAGGGTTTGTTTTAGATTATTTAAGTGAAAGCTTCAAAATGCATTGTAAAAAGCATTTAAGAGAGCTTTTATTGAAGTTAAACAAAGGCAAAATTATTCAATCAGAATAATTTATCACATGATGTGCTCACATTAACGCACTGCCTTGGCATCGTACCACTTCACTGTCGGTGGAAGAGCATTGGGAGAGAAAAAAAAGAACCATTTAATTCGTCACCTTTAGAATAATTAGTTCAGTAGATGGCGATAATGCACTGCTCGCTGTTAAATGGCTTTTATTTCTAAAAAAAGAAGAGAACAATTGCATGATTTTTCAAATACTTGGACTTGAATTAGTTTCAGGAACCCGACCAGACAATATACCAAAAAACTGACTGACCGATACATTTTTTAAATACAGTAGGAAGTCTTCGTATTTGACCAATGCTGGACAACAGCATGAGTGGAATACACGTTTGAGTCACGTGTATAATCCCTCATTACTGTTTAAAGGCAAATGGCTGTTATATCTTAACTCTGTATTCTATGGCAGACGTGTATTATTAAATTGTTTCCATGCCAATAATAGGAATCATGGCTGTCATGGCACAGGGCATTTAATTCATTCAGGAGTAGGTTTTATTTTTGATAATATATCAAGATTTCATCTGTTTTCACCCTTTTACGACCTACTGTACGATAATATATCTGGCTTATCATTTAATTACCACATTTTTGTGTGTATGTGACTTTGAACGCATCATTGTCAAAGATATGTATCGAAATTTTCTCTTCCATTAAATCCTCTGGGCTGTAATCTGAAGTAGATTCAAAATTACCTGCAGTTATCTACACATTTTTGACGATATACAGAATGACTTTACCCTTTGATTCATTAGCTGCTGTCTTCACTATTAATGTTGTTAAGTTTATGCATAGTTTCATTCTCTTTTGATTGAAAGGTGCCTTCAGACATCTGGTGTAGCTTCAGTATTTGTGTGTTTTTTGTTTTTTGTAATCTCCGTTCCTTACAATTTTTTTTCTGTTATTTCTGCTGTTTCTTGGTGTCTGTATCATCAAGCGCTACTGTTCACACTGGTGGATTCGTTCAATCTTCACATGAGAACTTGTTTGTCTTAATCATATGTGAAAAACCTTACGTTTCTTGGATGTAGATAAACTTAAATATCAGAGATTCTAGTTAAATCAGCTCACGTGAAGACTGTGATTGAATTTAAGGTGCTATGCCATGTTTGAAAAAAAAAAAGATGAATCAGCTAACCTATACAGGTTTATTTTCCTCATAATATTTTTTTCCCAGCAGTGGAAACATATTTGACATGTATATATCATAAATATTTAAATACTAAATATTTCAAGACCTTTTTGTTGAATTTCTCATGGTTTTACTTTTATGTCATGGAATCTAAAACAACATTGTCGCAAAATAGGAGAAGATTAGGTAACGATAAAGATTTATTTTAAACTAAGACATACTTGAAACATCTCAGCTCAGATGTTATCAGTGTAGAAATAGTTAACAATGACATTCACATTTTTTTTTAATGTCCATCTGTATCACAGCCTCAATGAGCTACAGCAGATAAAGGGAATGTAGTATGCTTAAAACTCGATAAAACAGTCAATGCAACAAAAGGCTATCGGATTAACCATGATGCATATACTGAGCATCTTCTTTTCTTTTACCAGACTAATGCAGCCCGCGGCTGCTCCAAAAGCGCCTGATATTTCACCGTCCTTCTCCATGTCCCGACTGTGAGCCATGTACTTGTGGGAGATGACAGATGGTGGCTGGCATTCCTTTCACACAAAAGCCACCAGTGATCAATACTGTAGTTGGTCATGGTGATGTCACATATTGCTACTGAATACATCATCTGCCATTTGAGGGTCCTGTCATAGCCATAGCCGGCATACCTCGTGTAACTCATTTTAAGTTTTGGTGCGATTTAGGTCTGAATTTGATATTTGCTTGTGCAGAGAAAGAATGAACTCCTGAGAGCAAATCAGTTGGGGGTAGGGAGGCTTGCATCAGGACCTTGAATAAAAAACGAACCAAGTGTGTGCGTGTGCGTGTGCGTGTGCGTGTGCGTGTGTGCGTGTGCGTGTGTGTGTGTGCGTGTGAGTGTGTGTGTGCGGGTGCGCGCGTTTGCTCGCTGCAACTGGCTGTGAATCAACTGCATGTCAGTGCATGTCGAGTCAGGGGAGAATGTCATTGCACATCTGGATGTGTCCTTCAGTCACACCAGAGGTGCTGATCTGGTTGTAGGTAAAGTTGTGGAGGCTCTTATATTGAAGTTGCACCAAATGGCGCTGTAGTGGAGTGGGGGTGGGGGGTTGTAAGATGGGAAATGCCTTGAAAGAAAGAGAGAAAAATGAAAAAGGCAGACAGCGCTTAGGCCCTGATGGCTGATCTGCGAGATTGCTGCCGTCCCTTGATTCCTCCATCATCTCTATCTCACTGAAAACCTGACGAATAATACTTTCGTCTGCAATGAAGGGCTGGAAAAAAGTTTAGTTTTTTTCTCCCTCTTTGAAATCTGCCTTGACAAAAGTGGAGTCACGGCAAGTCAAGGTCAAGCACTCTTTCAGCATCTCCTTTTTTTGGGCGTTAAGAGAAGTAATGTACCTTTAGTGAATGGGTGGAAGATGGTCTGTGTGGTAATTGGTCCCGGCCTAATTAATATGAGGTGGACAGCTGCTGGAGAGGGCAACACATCGACTATATTGAACGTACCATGAGTAACATGCATCCCAAGTAAACCGGATTGCACAAACACTCTGCTCCTCTCTTAAGAAATGAGAATTCAGGTGTCTCTTTGCTGTCTTTGATAATGTAGGAAAGAATGGTATCGCAATACAAGCTTCACTGATTCACTTATTATACAGAATTAGGTGTGGTCAACAAATGGGCTCTGTATGAATTGGTATACAATTTAGCATGTATACTGAGAATGCCGAACACACTCGGCATTGTTCCAAAAATAGATATTCAAATTCACAACTTGCTATCACAGCCACGGCGTCTATTTTTCACAGAGCTGCTGTGTGGCAGGGAAAAAAAGGAAGAGATGATGGCGGGTGGAGAACGGTGGAGGGGATTTTTCAGTTTTCAGCTGCACTCCATATGTTGTGTCATTTGGGGGCTTGCTGGTGCCTGTGTATGCTTGGCAGGCCTTGGCTTTCCTCTTCCTCTGTTCACAGTGTCTGTGCACCCATCTCTGTCAGCACCCACCTGCCCTTCTGCCTCTCGATGTGGCACAGCATGCCGTTTTACCACTCAGACACCATGAATGTGGAATGAACAGAAATTCACAATGAAAACACACGTCATACTTAAAAAAAAAAAGAAAAATGCTCCGAGTTGTGTAGGAACACATGTTTTTAAGTTTACTTTGCCTTATCATCTTGTTCTTTACAATAGATGCTCAATGCTTTCAATTGATAATTCCACCATTAGACAATATAATCTTTTTCTTTCTTAAATTCATGAAAAGTTTTTGTGAATGAAAACCACTACCCAGAATCCTGTGTCTATGTCAACAGCTGGATGATTAAGTCAGGCTGAGACTGAGACTATGACCAGATTGAAGACCTGAATTAAGTATTAACCTTGTTTGAAATAAAAAAAAAGTAACACTTCATGTTATTTTTGGTGTTTTTGCATTTATTAATTGCAAGCAAATAAACCGGAATTTAAAGAACATAATGAATTTGAATTTGGGGCAATTAGAAAAGCAGAATTAGCCCACAAACCATCCATATCTGTCATGCACATCAAAGTCCTGTCTTTAAATAATGATTTTGATTGCACAAAACAGTAATTATTGATATCCAAAAGCAAGCTCTGCTTTTGTCAAATGTAGTTCACGAGAGCCCTCTGATATTGTGAATGCTGACTAAAATAAAACATTACTGGCAAACCATTAGATTTTTTTGTGAAAAAAAAAAAGTAAAACAGAACTAGATTCAAACAGTGAAATGTCAACCTCAAACAGTGAATTTTCAGTCAAATTATCCCTATAATGGTCTGTATTACATGTAACTAGGGTGATTCTATGTACATTCTTCGATACATTAAACAGAACTGTCGACCATCTGGAAGCTAACCCCGAAACGTTTCAGAGGAAGTTCAATCCCCCACTCCATAGTCTTCTGCACAGCCCTCAACAGTCATTTGGTTGTGCTGAATAACACAGATTTCGAGTCTCTAATTGGCCAGCACCCTCGCAGTGAGAAGTTAGACAGTCTTGCAAATACAGCGGAAATCTACTCCAAGAGCAGGCTGCAGCTTCATGGGAGCAATGTCTTATCTGTGCTGGCAGGAAATGTCAATGCTGCTCTAAGACCTGCATGAAACGCCACTCTGATGGACCACAACAACATCCCAACAAACATCACTCGGCATAAACATGGGGCCCAAATATTTATCTGCTATGTTGCCGTAGATCCACAGGTCAAACAAAAAATGTAACAGGCAGCAGTGCTGCTGCATCGTTTGGAGCCGGATGGATGATACATTATAAATGGCTTATTCTGTTGAATTTCTGCTGCCTCTGGCTTAGCATAGCAGAGTTCAGCTCAGCTCTCACCTTGGTATAATGTCTACTGGCTGAGGGGCAAGGAACTTCTGTTCTGTGGGCTTGCAAGTGCAAGGTCTGCACTGGAAATCTGGCCACGAGGTCATTAAAAATAAAGGGATATTTAACTCCCCAATGCCTTTCAGACACTCGTACATTGAAACTGACCTGACCACAATAGTTTTATCGATCAAGTTTATATACTGCCCATGCTCATAATACTGTGGTTACAATGCATTACCTATGGCTTCCTTTTACAGGCTGATATTTAAAACCAATATGATACTGACTTGTTTATTGAGGCGTTTAATTGACTTGGTTTGAAATTACCATATGCAAAGATGCAGCCAGGGAACATAAACTGTGATTTGAGACGCACGCACGCGCCTTTGGTTACAAGCAGCGATGCATGTACGCTGTATGACCATGGCTATTCAATCAATCTGTCGCAAAAAGTAAATAACATTAATTAAAATCTAAATGGCTAAAACAAGGCACTCTTATATAATACTCCCATGTCTCTCACTTGTAATCAGGTTGTTTGTTGTAGTAAATTGATTCAGCCTTACAAATACAATGTATGTGGGGGGAAAAAAAGCATTTCACATCGGCGATTCAGTGGAACAACTTGCGCACAATCTTGTATTTGGAGAAGCAAACAAAAGAGAGGAGCTGAGGTAAAATACACACGGCAGACAAAGACTGAGAGCAGACCTTGATTGCCGCGTGAATACGATGTACGATGCCTTAAAGTGGGGCCTAATCACAGTTGCCACTTTGGCAGTCACTGTATGATAAAGCATCTCAAATTACCCTCAAATGGTTAGAAAAAGATGTCTGGTGCGTTTAGTCATTCAGCAATGCTGCAAACTGTACAAGCTGATTTTCAGCTGTGCAAAAAATTGCACTGGGTAGTTTGAAGGACTTGAAAAGAAGATGATACTTGGTATAAAGTTTGAGTTGAAGGTTTTGCTTTTGTTTCTTACTTCAAATGATGTGAAAAGCAAAACTTGTAAATATTTCAAGATACTTATTGGCAGAGTGAAATTGTGGTGAACGCACTCGGCAGATCCATATTCAAAGCTTTGGTTGCAGGTTCTTTCTGTGTTTGTGGATGCTTTTCCTTCCATATTGCAAAGACATACAGACCATTTATCTCAAATTCATAACTCTTCATGAATGGATGTTGTTTTTGATTGGAATCGTTCAGTAATGCTGACAAGTTTCATTGATATCATGATGTAGCCTCAGTTCTAACCTTTAAGTTAGTGGTTACTTGTACAGGCTGATGGTTTGTTACAGAAGTGATACCAAATAGTTTAGTTTTTTTTTAAATAGTGCTGTTGTTTTGTACTGTGGTGCCATTTTCAACCTGATTTCGAGAAGCAATGACTTACTGGTGGAGGGTTGGTATCAAAGTCTCAGTTCCCAGACAGCTGGGCCAATCAACACAGACATTAGCTTTCAGAAGAGTTGTCAAGCGGTATTCACAAGCCATTTTTATTGCTTTCAAATCCTAATTAAAAACACAGCTCATGGCAATGCAAGCCTGATTAGCAACACCCTAAAGATTACAGAAGCCATCAATAGGAAACTTTTTTTTTACGAGGCAGCATTTTGACTATTTTCTTTTGTTTATGCTTTTCTGCTGACAGAGACAACACAGCTTATCTGACCTCTATTTAAACCAACCACCAGGAGGCAATTTACTGTTGCATTTCTTTGTATTGCAATTTGGATCTTTGTCCAGGAGGATCACAGTAATACATGTTTCTGTGGTGACAGATTTATACATTCTGTGAAAGGAGCTTGCATGTTCCACCTGTGACTCTCTACCCCAACAATCTAAAGACACTATCAGGTTAATTGTTGGCTTAAAGTTGGATGTATGAATGTGTGACATCACAGAGATTTTTATGTTCGTATTTGTTGGTTGTTAACATGTACACAGTCTCGGTGTGGGTTACACTTGTTAGTTTAGACTTGGAGGTCCATTCGGCGCTCTAGTCTAAAGGCTGCACCAGGTGGCAGTGCGTCATGTTTCCATGGCCACTGACCATGACTACATGAAAAACGTCATGGCCATATGGCTACAACTGAAATTTCCCTCGATTGTCTTTGTGCAGCTCATGAAGGTAACAGACAAAATGTCAATCAATCATTCAATCTTGGTTGCAGGAGCTTTTTTAGCTCAAACTTGTGAATATGTAAGCATGTTCACACCACACGCAACTCTCCGGCCACCTCATTGGGCTGGTCTCAGAGCAGCTGTTTTGGTATGCTCTGGAGTGCACACCCAGTAAACTCTGTCAGGGAAATCAGCTATGGAGACCTAAATGTGGCTTGTGTGAAAATACCCTTAGTTTTGAGTGCTGCCATGTTTTATGTTTGACTAAAAAAGAGACTGCTGTGTCTTCTAAAAATGGCGCCAGTGCACCACTACAGTTATAATGATTCATCCTCAAGGATGCATGTCTGTACCATATTTCACAACAATTCACACAAGCTGGTGAGAGGTTTCACCACGTGGGAAGACACTAAAGAGAAATGGGTTTCCTCCTGGGTTGAGAATCCTGTTGCTTTTGAAAAACGTCATTCTGGTCTAGATTGTCAGGCAGACCAGTAAATAGTCCAGCTGTCTTTGTCAGTCACACACAGCCCAATGAGTATTATCCTTTTAAAACTGGAGAGGAAAATCAGTCCTCATTCCTCTCTACTTTGCAGAAATTTAATCCTCATTCGTCTCTCAAAGCGATAAGCTGTCATTGGAGATTTTGCAGTTTTGATGTTCCTATTCTGGGTTACTGACTGAGTGCGACAGCGCGCCACACATCACTTCAAGATGCTGTGTGCATTTGTGTTTCATTAACAAGTGAATAACAAACTCCAAACAAACAATTCAAACAACTGTGGATCTGGCCGCCTAGAGATTTCATCAGAGGAATGATGGAAAGGTGTTTAGCACACAGGAATTAGCATGCAAACACAAGATTGTATGCGTGTGTGTGTGCGCGTGTGTGTGTGTGTGTGTGTGCGTGTGTGTGTGTGTGTGTGTGTGTGTGTGTGTTTGTCTCTTTCAAGCTCGCCAGAGAAGGAAGCACAAGTGACATTGGCTTCAAGTGGAGTTAATGTTGAATATTTCAGTTCGTCTTTTTCCACACTGAAGTGTGCGGGTCCCTGGAGAATGCTGTGATGTGCTCTGATTTAGAATGGCGATACCTGCACTTTCACATCAAGGTAAGTATGAGTTGTATTGATCTGAGAAGGAATCAATCTCACTCATAAAGTCTGTTGGTGCATTATTCATCAGATCATCTGTCAGTCTGTTTATCCAGCCACATATCCGGTTATCAAAGCCCCCCCCCCCCCCCCCCCCCTTAACTAATTGAAATCATATTTAATTTTTCATTTGCCACTGCCTTTCTTGCCTGGTGACCCAACTGATGAAACAGGTGGAACAAGGGGATGTTGCTGAAGTCCCGTTTCCTCATCATTAGGCAAAGCTGCAACCTTGCTGAGCTCACCAAGTAGAAAAAGTCAACTAAAGTGGCTCGAAGGCAATGATAACAGTACATTTTTTTGTCTCAAGGGAACATCAACATTTCTATTGTGCGTATTTACACGAGTTAGAGGAAGAAGATCTTTCGGCCTTGATGGTCTTCACCATAGACTACAGTGTCGTCCAGTCCTGGTTCTGCACATTTCAGTCATTTCAATCACACCCAGCTGTACTGAGTGTCTTGCTTGCCATATTTCTTTAGAGCTCAATGATGACACATTCATCAGATTGAAGTGTTTT
Source organism: Blennius ocellaris (assembly GCF_963422515.1). Classification (NCBI taxonomy): domain Eukaryota; kingdom Metazoa; phylum Chordata; class Actinopteri; order Blenniiformes; family Blenniidae; genus Blennius; species Blennius ocellaris. The sequence goes on along the minus strand of NC_137657.1, from coordinate 15,734,065 downwards.
GAAGCCTGAAAGCCTTAAAAACATGCAAGCCACAACGGTGACCTGCAGCACTGGCTGATTGTATCAGATCTAAAAGATGTATTGTTGTTTTATATTAAATTGTTGATAGTTAATTGAGTTAAATATGATGTTCATTGTGTAACTTAGATCAATTAGATCTTCCTCTGAAATAGTGTTCCTATCAAGATAAACTGCAATGCCTCTTTTCATATGCATTGTTGTGATTGAGATGTAATGTTTCCACTTTTCACTTGCAGTGAAAGTCCAGTTAAATATAGCACTACTTATAAACAACATTTCTTATTGCGGGACAAAGTGTTTTATCATTGAGTTGTATTTTTCTTGATGATTAAACTTTCTGTAACATATTTTACTGATGAAAGTCAATCACTGAAAGACATTGATGTCACTTTCTGACACATAAGTAGAACAATTATTACCCCAAAATACTCAAAACATCATGGTGACATTTACCAAATCATTTATTCTTTACTTCCCCCCCAGTTTATTTGACTCTGGTTGGAAAAAACCTCATTCAGGAAACCTCTACTCGAAGCAAGTTGAAACTTCCAAAACACCAACAGTATGCAAATGATATTTGACCCGGGTATAATTAACATGCAATGCTTCATACATATTCATAGTTTTCCTAGCTTAAAGGCATAATTACTAAGATATTTATTGTCTGATAGAAGAAAATGACCGCAATATATCTGCAGGGCTGGTTCCCTGCCAGCTGGGTATGTCTGGCTCTTAAACCGTATTTGTTTTGGAACCAAAACACAATTTTAGCTGCTCGTATTTTCAGCCACTCAGTGATACCAGGACGTGTTTGGTGCAAATGTATGACCTACATAGCAACAAATGGAAAAAATAGTACCTTCAAAACCAATTGCAACAATTGTTCATATGACACTTGATTGTACTGTATTCGTGGGGTCAAGTTTTTTATTTTTATAAAGCACATTTCTTTGCTTATTTCAGAGGTTTTATTTCTTTTTTTGCATCTCATTTGCATTGTTTTCAAATTTTTGGAAGCATTGGTGATGAGACAAAATAGTTTTTGCAGTTATCTGCAGCTACTATGTTTACCTGCTAACCATTCAAGCACATACATATCATTTACGATGGCAACATTATAAACACAATACATCACTCATATGAACAGAAAATAGCCAATTTAAAGTTATTTCGGATCAACAATTTCAAAAATAAGTATTACAAAATCTATTTGGCTATTATATAAATTACACTGAAAATTGTAAATAAACATAATTAAAAGGGAAGAAAATCATTCTTAGTTATCAGTGTAGCATATTGTTACCTGCTGCACGCTTCCTTTTGTTGGCAGGAGCAGCGACTCTTTAATGTGAGTGAATGCAAAAGCAAAGCGTTGATTAGAAGCCAAAGCAGTTAGCAATCAAAAAGGAAATTACTTTTCCTGTGAATGAATTGTGCATCAGCATCAATTAATGCAGCGGTGTCTTAATTAACTCAGGGAGGAGAAATAAAAAAATTATAGCGGAGGGGAAAGTTGATACATGAAGTTGAGCTTTTTCGTGGGCATGGATGGAAAACCATTGCAGTGCTATTTGATCACATTATCATTTCGATAGAATAGAATTTTTTTTTATTGTGATTCCACTAGTACAACACAATTGAAAGTGACATGCAGATTACAAAAGATCATAAATTACTCACATAAATTGCATAAATACTATTATTCTTCATTTTTTTTTTTAATGTAGGTGAGTTTTGAAAAGAGGAAATTTCAAGATTCATATTTATGAGTCTTTGACAGTCAGCCATGTAAGATCAGTCACTGTGAATAATTCATGATTTTTGGTTTTGAAGGTTTTAAGCAACTTAGGCCTTCCAGAAAATGAAATAACTAATATGTAGCTTATTGGAATGGCACGGTGCAGTAAATGGGGTGTGAAAAAGAGAAGCGGCTTCCAGTAAATAACCTGAATATTGAAAACTTAGTAAAAAATACAAATGATGTGTCAAGCTCTAAAAACAAACGAAAAAATAGATGGTTGAGTAAAAGAGTGTGTCGTGTAGAAGTAATTTTTTTAAGTATAATTCTTAGCTGGTGTTTATCGAATAAATCTGGAGTGCTTTCATTAATTAAAAGCAGACAATATCGTTGTTTGAGGGACTGTGTGATTAAAAAAAAATCCCCAACAAAAAACAGTTGGATAAAATCCAACACAAAACAGTACATAAATGTTGATCTGTGACAATTAGCCTCAGCATGCTAGGTGAGAACTCCACCATATGGTGCATAGTGCAGCTGAGATTGTATGTTTTCATTTTACATGCTCACAAGGCTCTGACCTGATCCGCCCCCGTTTAATACAATAAAAGAGGTTTTTACACATTGTGCAACAATCACAATTTAAAATCTTGAGACGGGAGCAGATTGAAAGTGAACTGCGCAACACAGTGGAAACACTTTCTCTGTGTTTTCCCTCCTGATTCTGCCTCTGTGGCACCAAGCAGTTACCCAGTCGCAATGGTAATGCATCCAGGGCTCATGTTGCTGCGCTGATGCTCCCTCTGCCCACCTGCTCACAGTGTGCTCTCCAGAGGAAGGCCTCCCATCGACAGTGTGCACGCACCTCCATGATTTATGAGCCATCTGTTGCATCTGATGTTCCTGTCGCCTAAGACAGGATGTTCCCGGCTGGCATTCTCCACCACTCTGCGTGGGCACTGCCTGGGCATGCCAAGGTCCACTGTAATTAAATTACACCGAGTGGGAAGTAACACAAGACACAGGGAAAGGATATTTGAAAAAAAAAAAAAAAAAAAAGGTTTTCGACAGGCAACACAAACTATCAATTAACCCAGACTTTTCTTTTTTTTTTTTTACCTACATCCAGATTTTGAAGTTGGAGAATTTCTCCTCGATTTTTACACCCAAGGCATCCATGTGTGTCCTCCGACAGGGCGAGGAAAGACACATCATCAGCGTGCACAACATGACAAACAAGGACACACAGATTTGAAGAATACAAACCCCTGAGATAAACAAACAGTGATACACATGCCACTGAAACAGCTGCAGTGCTGCTATAACTATCTGTCTCAAATTGACATTGTTCTTTCTGCGGCGGTTTGATAAAACAGTGCACCAAATGCCAGCAGTAGAATTAGTCATCTTGTGCACTCATGTTGGAACAGTTGAATGGTTTCACGCTGAGGTAGACACAACTAATAGAACAGCTAATGTCAGCAATCAGAAGCAATAAGCCTACTGGTCCGGTATGTCCCAGTCGGGTCTTGTGACATCTCAGCGTGCTCTATCCTGTCCTGTTCAGTGATGTACCGTGGTTTGACCTGCTGTTCACCTGTCTTGTCTAGTCATGTTGTGCCCTGTGGCTTCCTGCCCTGTGTGGCCTCGTCTCTGACTTCAGTCTGGCTGCACCTCCATTAAAATAATGTCTCCAGAGAAGACAGACAGGGTTTTTTTTTGTTTGTTTGTTTTTTCTTTGATAATCTGATTTTGTCTTTGTTTTTTTCCCACGAATATATGGCATCACATGAGCACATTTGCAGCAAAAAAAAAAAAAAAAAAATAGCAACCACTTATAAAATGTGTTGTTGCATATTCTGTTTATAGAATATAGAATTACTGGTTCACCAGGACACACATTTTGGAGGAAGCTTAAACATGCACAATAAGAACTTACCAAGTCCATGCAGAAACGCTCAGAATCCCACCTGTGTTATTCCCACTGTGAGGCAAGAGCATGAACAACCACATCATTGTGTGACCCTTACCTAATCAGATTTGCTATCTTTAAGTAATTAATACCATTTTCTTAAAACATTTTCTGTCTTGCTTCAGTAATAGATATTATCTACCAGGGTACTACATTTCAAATAAATTGTACAATGTGTGACAAGGGTCACGAGTAATTATGTAACTTTTTTTTTATTTTTCAAAGTCAATCATACAAAACAATTAAGCTTCATTAAATAAGTCACAAGATTGTGTAATCTGACAGGGTAGGATCATGGTTAGCAGTCTTACCTGACAGTGTGTGAACAACATAGTTGTCGTCTAAGGCTGTTGTAAGTGAAAATGACATGTCCTCTTTCAGCTTCAGCAGTTATATTCATTATATTGGCCGAGAGAAGTGGACTCCGGATCTGCGGTTCACAGGTTCAAATCTGACAACTAACGAGTCATCCTGTGGCTTCTTGAGGAAACTCATTGAAGTCCAGCAAGTATGTAAAATCCCCAAATTCTTGGTGACCAGTCCAGTGTTTACCTTAGCTTTCACTTAGTGTTTACAATTGGCTCGAGTGTTCTCCAACTTTTATTTGGATTAAATTGGCACAAAAGGACCAGTTTTGTTTAAAATCCATCATATTACAAATTTTCTATCCATCCAGTGAAGCCCAGAAGCAGCATTTGTTAGATAATTAAAGCAGTTCTGAGTTATCACATAATGTTTGTTAAAATATCCAAAAATCTGTCAGTTGAATTTATTTTGTGCTCCCAACCTTTCTACTGCCTATTAAAAATGTTTAATAATGTGCAGGACTAGTGTGTTCTTTCAATAACAGTAAAAACAGCAGTAAAAAAAAGCTAAGCTTTGGTCATACCGGCTAACATCTGGCAGCAATGTAAACAGACACGAGATTGATAGGTCCACCTGTGCACAGTCAGAAACGATTCTCTCAGGGACCGCTCAAGTTCGGCTTCAACAGCTTTTCCTCTAAAACTATCTGGCATCGACGTTTCACAACTTTAAAAAAAAAAAAAAATCAAACTGGCGTGACATATGCTGTAACACATCCAAAACCATTTATTGCTCCCTGTTTTGACGTAGTCTTTGTTCAATCGTATAGATTTCAAGTAGAAGACTATTATATGTCTCAGCTACCTGTTTAATAAGTATTTTTGTGAAGATAAAATAAAGAGAAACATTACACTAGATGTGGCCAGTTACAAAGTACTTTTTCTTTCGTTGGACTCTTACTTACTATAGTTGAATACTCATATCTTTACTTTATTCTCCTTACATTCTTTAAACTTGCTCACTTGTTTGAGGTGTTTAAGGATCAAAGCATCTGAAAGTGGCAGGAATCCATACTGAAGCTGCAAATGTGGAACTTCTGACATATCTAGTTACATGAGTGATCAATAATGATAATATGGCATGACTCTCAGTTTCAAAATAGTAATCCTCCCCCCCCCAAAAAGTTTTAAATGGAATCCATAGTGTTAAAAAGTCCAGCCAAGTTTTTTATTTTTACAATTTTTTTTTAATGTGTAATGTGCTGATGCACTGCTAATGATTAGGCTGCTGTACCAATGCTGAGAAACATAGTAATACAATAACTATAGCTAAAGAGTGAACTTGTACATGTGTATCACAGTTAAAACCGCCAAAGAAAGGCTAAAGATGTTTCTTTTATTTTAAACATAGCGTATATCAGTAAAGTTTAAGAAATCCTCTTTAATTTTTTTGTAGTGGCTTCTGATACAAAACCTGCACTTCCTTACAAAGCCTGAAGTAAAGAAGTTGAGTTGATCCTTTTACTTTTATCGGTTGTTTGTTACTCAAGGACCAGTAGTTCTACTTAAGTATGGTAAAGAATGTGAAGATTTCTGTGTGACACTGATGATAAAACCACAATTTAGTTATGCCATTCTATTTTAGTTGATTTTTACAAAAGCAGACTTTCAGTCAGCATAATTAGTGTTTTTTTCTCATGATCAAAGACTGAAAAATGAATACTGGTTACTTGCAGCAGAAGTTTTGCAACAGAGGTTAAACGTTCTTTCCTGCAGGAGTGGAGCAGCTCATGGAAGGCTCCTGTACAGGGCTGTGTAAAAGGAGTGCAAAGATTGGTGAAGCTTTAGAAAGTGACTCGGGCTGAGAGGAACGGCCTTCACCAGCAGCTGCAGCACTTGGCATCAGATCCACCCTCTCTGCCCTGCTTATTCCCTGAATGACACCCCATTCATCTAAGATCACTGAGTCTTCAGGTGGAGTTGCTTCATTCTCCTCACCCAAAACACCAGACAGGCTCTCTATTGATGCTATATTTATAAGGAGGTAGCTGCAGAGTAAAAAGGAACGATGTGCCTCAGCTCTACTTACCTGCACTGTGTCAACCCACAGGTTCCCCTAAGCTAAGCACAAGAACTCTGGTTATCTGATGTGAGCTGCTGCTTTGATTCCCTCAGACATGTTTCATGGTAGAGCATGTATGTGTTGTGGGTGTTGATAACACCAGTGTGGGTGTCATAAAATATTAACGATCCACCAAGAGAAGTCCATATGAAGCCCACTGTTTGTGATTTGGATGCATACACATGCTGCTTGTAAATCTGACTTCCTGAACTCGCCGGTTGGAGTTTGCTTTGAGTTAACTAGTGTCACTGGCATGCCGAGGAAAAGGTTCACAAGCTAAAATGAGGCGCTCCCCTTAGTATATCATGCATTCATCCAACGATCCGTCCTCTCCAACGGACTGGCCACTAAAGCTACTGGTGCATGATAATTACAGATTGCAACACGCAGAAGCCATGTGGCGTACTTTGATCTCTCGGCTTAAAAAAAATGAGGAAATAAAACCTTAAACAAATCACACATTTATGTCATGCTGCTGGCAGGATTTTTTTTAAAAACCTGACATATTTTGCAATGTTGGAGAGTGCAGTGCACTTCACAAAGTAGTTATGACAAAATGAAGTATTTAAACTCTTCTAAGTAATAAACTCTTGAAGTTGAGGAAAAACTATGGAATCACAGGGAATTATAGTGTCAGAGATGCTACTCTATGTGAAGTAAAGCCATACCCTTATATGAAGTTTTGTGACTTACAGCTCAAGTTTTTCTATTGCTTGTATCAGCATAAAACTGTTGCTCATTAGCACAGAAAAGTAGAAACTGCATCAAAAAAAATGTTTTATTCCTTGATAAAAGAGCGTGTGAAGCAAAGATAACAAGGGCTTGCTCATTTGGTTTGAAACTTTCCAAGAGACATATGGCATCTTTCATGAAAGATAACTTTTTAATTCATTATTTGGTTCCAGGCCTCTCAGTGGCATTCTGAACACAGTTAAATTTGTTTGTGTTTAGGCATACAATATATATATTAAAAACAAAGTAAGTGGTACAATAATGAAGTTTATTTTAACAATTTAATTTAATCAAAATTGCTCAAAGAAATTACATAAAGCATCAAAGCAAAGTGCTTTGTGTTGCGGTTCACAACAAGAGCATTTCTGGTTCAATTCCTTGTGGCATTTGTACATTTGTCCTGTGCTTTGCAGTTACTCTGAGTTCCTCCTACAATGTAAAGATGTTGGGCCAGGTGGACACTTTAAATTGCCTTTAGGAGTGTCGGTGACAGTGTGTTTCTCTGTGGTGGACAGGTCGAGCCATCCATCTTTTTTACAGCTTCATTGTGGGTCATGAGACACTGGAGTCAATCCCAGCTAAGAATGGGTGAAGGCATACTGCAGCCTGAACAGATCGCCAGTCCATCACAGGATGGCCACAGAGAGACAGACATCCAGTCATTCAACTCACATGTACAAGCATCAACAACAAGTAAACTCAAATGCATAGTGTACGAACGGTGGGAGGAAATCCAAATCCACTGATCTTAAAGATATCAGGGCAAATCCTGCTCAAGAGTTGATGAAAATAATCATGGCCATGGTGATCACAAGCAGCCAATGAAGACGAGCATGCACAGCAAAAAAAAAAGAAAAACGAAAATATCTTTCAGTTTCAGTAATAAGTCAGGCTTCAACAGCAATTACCAGTTGGGGGTTATTTACGCTTAAATTTGCTATTACCTGAATTAAGTACATTACTGTAATTGAGTTATACAATATGTTGATTATATTTTGCCGGAAAAAATGACTTTCCACCTGATAACTCGAGCTGAATCCCAGACACTTCAACAAGTTTGAAGTCACAGTGGCATTCTGAGGAGAAGGAAACATTATGATTCAATGAATTTCTTCTCTGTCTCTTTGTTGTCTTGCCCAAGGCAATGGGAGAAGCTCCTGAGGAAACATCTGGCACATCAAGAAGACACTTTTCTTTGTCTCACTTCTCCACATATCCAAATCAAATCCATGAACAGTGACTGTTGATGACTGCCTACAGTGCATCTTACTCCGCAACTTAGTTTGCACCAAAACTACCCCACATCAGTTAACACTAATCAGCCTTCATTCAAACTAATGGTGTTGTAATATATCAGAATACTTTCTATTGATTTGAGCAATAATGAGCATGTGATTTCAAATTTGTGATCTATACTACGTTTGTAGCATTTGACTAGATTGATATCAACTAAGAAAATGTATAGATAATAGGAACCTAGAGGTGTAATTCATTGCTTTGTGGACTGGGGAGTGCGGTAAACACTGCATCCTCTGGGGGCCGTGGGCCTGAGAACCACACCCATCCATCCATCCTGTTACCACTTTATCCAGAGGACGTTGACACAGGGAAAACATGACATAAACAACTCCTCATGCACGTATTTATACCTATACCAAATTATAAATATCATCCATAGAGTGATTTTAATAATTATACTCAGAGAAACCACAAAGTCCCATTCAAATCATGAAATCATGCCAAAGTAGAAAACATCAAAAAAGAAAAAAAAAAATCAAAAGTTAAAGTAAAACCCACAAAACATCGTAAAATCGTAATAACAAGCAGCTGGAAATGTCTTTCCAAATGAAGCCAACACCAGAGTGTGAAAAGGCAGTTTTTTTTGGCCAAGTCTGCCTCAATTTCAGGTGCATTGAAAAGCAACATTATAAAAGAGTAGGCTGATGGTATTCAGAGTTAAGGCAGCTGTTTAAAAGTGTTTGGGGGTTTTGCTTTTTTCAACAACTATGTCAGTGCGGTCACCAATTACCATAACATCGTCACATTGTAGGGTCAAGTTAGAGTAAATGCAAATAACCCACAATAACCTCGGGAAAACATGCAAACTCAAGCACATCATGTGACATGGGACATCATGCACAAGCAGCAGTATTCAAAAGAGGGTTTGTGTGCATTAGGTCCTGTTCACATGAGAATGATGAGAGTTGAGCCAACACATGCATAAAATGAATTATGGGGACATTGTAAAATAGGCTGCTACGTTATATAATTTCATGATAACAAATTAATTTGGCAGATCAAATTTTTTTTTTTTTGTTTCTAAATTACAATATGTGGAATCATCTGCCACACAGTCAAAGCTGTGACTGAAGAATAAAATATCTTTTTACAAAGTAGTGTGTGTGGGGGAGGGGGGTGGCTGAGGAATGCTTGTCAACACAGCAACAGCAGCATCTCTGCTAAAAGCTGAATCGATTTTCCTTTTCCAGCACTAGCAAAACTGAATAAGATATTTTCAGGTATGCACATTATGTGTTCCGTATATTAGCATCACCATCCTCAGTTTAGTAGATCAGCTTTATGTGTATGCATGTGATATCAAGTTGGCACCCATTTTTGTTCACTCAAACATTAGATCAGTTGAGTCCATAATGTACACACATCTTTGAGTTTTACTGCTTCTTTAAACACACACACACACACACACACACACACACACACACACACACACACACACACACACACACACACACACACACACACACACACACACACACACACACACACACACACACACACACTATACCACTTTGTACTTTTCAATGTCAAAGCTTGATAGAGCCTATCCTCACTAACTATGGGCGAAGGTAGGTTGCCCTCTAAACAAGTCACAAGTCTATCACAGGGCAAACAATGACACACACTCGCATTCACACCAATTAGTGCGCCCAATTAGCTACACATGCATGCCTTTGAACTGTGGGACTGGAAGCATGTCACCCAGATTTGCCTGATCACACATAGCTCCAACACCAAATACTGAAATGAATCCTCTGGTTGTTTTACCATTTTTAAAAATATATTCTACATGTGTCCATCTTTGATAAGTTATTTAATTCTGTAGACTCACACTGCAGACTGGACCTCTGAACCATCGGACCCAAGTTCCTACAGCCACCATTAGATTCATGACGCCTGCCTGACATCAAATACATCAGAGTGAGTTATCATGACTGCACTGGATGGTCGTCACTTGCATGCCCGTCTTCATTTTTATGAGACCACACTCCTAAAACTGCCAAGATATTTACCATCTTCATCACATATTAGACACCAGACTCATGACACCAGATCGTTGGAGAGATTGGCTTTCAGTTAATGTGCACTTGAAACTGAAATGAGCTGCAACGTAGCTCGGGATCGGGACAGGTTTGTTTCTCAGGAGACATTCGAGCTTTAATATATCTGATAATAAATGTGTCTGTTTTTGTGTGATGGCGGAACATTTTTTGAACCATCAGCTAACCATTTTCATAACGGATGGTTATGAAATCTACTCATTACACATCAGTGAAATGAAATACTGTTTTTAGCAAACGTCTGTGAGCCTGCACTTTGAGGGGAAGTTTTAATATGACGGATTTGCAGGTAGGATCAGTATGCTGCCTGCATGCTGGGATAGTGACACGAGGGGTAAGAAACAAGGGTATTCCCTTAGGAACAGCCTGAAGCATGCTGCAAATGAAACAACAACAACATGCGTATACCTGACACACAATATCACTGACAGTATCTTGAATGGAAGAGCACACAGCAAATGTTGGGCTATCCATAGCATACCCATGAGAAGGGCTTACATATAACCTTGTCGACTTTCCATTTGCCTCAAAGATTGAACTTTTTCCAACCCCTTTTGGAAGGAAATGGGTTAAAAGTTAATTATTTAGTTGCCTGAAGGTATAGATAGTACACACAAAAGCAACTCCTAGTCTAAGATGTAAATCAGCCATCAGAGTTCTGCCTGATGTCTCAAATGTAATCTTTCTTTTGGGAGAAAAGTGACTTCAACTGAAGTTTAACTAAAGAAAAACAACATCATTAAATTTCAATAATTAGTCCCATGAAAATAACACACCTGTCTTATCAACAACTGATTTTCTGAGTGTGGAAGTACATTGGTTAAAATGCAAGAATTGCCCGAAATAATATGGTAGTTTATCTATGAACTGGTTTATTGAGAGTTGCACTATTAACAACAGATTGCACTGATTAGCAACCTGATGTACCAAAAACAAACAAAAACCCCTGCAGTCTATATTACACCTTCAATGTGAAGTCATTGTTTCCTTTGGCTTGGAGAAGAAGCTGACATGTTACACGATGACATTATCCAGGTCATCTGTCCAGGCAATTAAACCACACGATTGACCACAGTCAAGCTGCATTAACTGACCAGAACCCCGTCCAGTCTTCTGTAACTATGGATCTGTAATGATGGACCTATCAAAGTGCCTTTCATCAAAACATAAATGTTATCATGATGCACACAAACACAGGGACCCTCAAAAACCTCCCAACAACAGCGATACCGCTAAATAAGGATATCACATTCACATTTAACTGCTTTAATCACTCAGAAGTTTATTGATCTAAAATATTTCCGGTCAGTGGGAACCAGTCTTTTAACTACCAGCTATCTGTACGACCACATCCTGCAGTATAAAAAGGACACCGCAAGCAAATTCAGAGTCATTCAAGCTCATTTGTGTAAGTGCGCTTGATGCTAACGTCAGCACACTGACATGATCACAATGACATGATCACAATGACATTAAAACAATATTCATGCCAAGCAGGCATAATTTCTCATATACTAACTGTCTCTCAACTAAATTCTTGGGCTAGGTAATTGACAAAGCTGTATTATTTTGTTTGTGTGACCAATTCAGTTCTGTCTACTACTACGCCAACTACTAATATGACTCCAATTCCTTCAAATACTTCAATCTGATATAGTCATAAGGTTCTTTGACTTTGCCCACACATCTGAACATCGGGATTTGAATAATTTCTGAATGCATTTTGGGTGTTTTGTAAAGTTATCGAGTGATGGTTTTATTGAATGGACCATCATGACAAGTATTTCTCAGGGGAAAACAAAAGTGTGTCGTGAAGTTTATGCAATGAAATCGTACAACTGTTGGCATATTTCACTCAAAGGTGAAAATTATCAACCTCCTCCTGTTAATAAACGAAAAGGGAAGGAAGTACAGTCTTCTCAAAATTGTTGAAACTCAGAAGTATGTGGCTGGAAATGCTGAGAAGTAATACTGACCTTCTAATTGGTGCTTAAGGAAAGCTTTAAGGGACCACTGAAGTCATCAGCAATCATCATTTAAAGGACACGGTGGTCTGTGCCAAGTTTTACCTCAACCCATGCATTTGCTGTGACAGCATTCAATGTCTATTCTCACCTATTCACACATGTGAGGGATGATGTTATTGACAATATAAGTGGGTAATTTGAGTTTAGGTTCAGACTGCTGTCAACATCAAACACAAATTTTAACAACAAGAAACTTTGTCAAAATGTGTCACTTCCAATAAAATGTGACCTTTTGTGCTTATCTTGTGGCAAAGATTGTCTGCAGACACTTTGCTATATGTCAGGAAGTAACTGCGGAGAAATTCAAGGGACAGAATTACATTTAAGCCCCAAAAACATGCTCACTCGCATATATAATCATTTCAGAACTAATGTCCTAAAGTCCTAAAAGGATCTAAATGTAGAATAATTTGACGGTGACATTGGTTGAAGTCCCATTAAACCCTAAAGCAAACCCTTTTTTTTTTTTCTCAAAGTAAGGACAGGAGCTCCTGGAGCTTTGCTGGCCTCTGTAATCATCAGGTGGTGAAATTGAAGCTGTGTTTGCTTTAGGTGTTGGCAATTAATTCAAACCGGGGCTCACTCCAGGTTTATGCCACCCCCCCCGTTTTTTTTTTTTACTCTGGAATATGGAGCTGCTCACCTCACTTCATCCACCCACCACCCGCCCACTCACTCTCCACACAAACACAGCATATACCCTCACAAACAACTGTGTGCAAACAAACTCAATTGCTTGCAGTCATTTGCATTTGTACTCATTTATCTATTGCTCTGTCTCATTTTCAGAATCTATAAACACAGCGCAGAGCAACACAAAAGGGATGATAGCTACCAATCGTCAGTGGTCCCATAATTCAGTTATTCAGAATTAATAATATTACGCTGCTAATAAACAGAATAATCATCCACTTCTCCAGACTTCACGAAGTTTTTAGCTCCTCACATTGAAGATGTCGCGACAACTAAGTTTGCCATCAAAGACGAAAACTTTCTCTATTTTTACATGCATTTCTTTGCTATTGCGTCCCATGTTCGACTTCATTTCATGCCAAAATAAATACATTTTCCTCTCCAATCAACCCAAGATCACATCTTAATTGTGTCAATTTAAAGCTCTCAATAACAGAAAAAAAATATAACATTCACATCATCCTGTTATTTGCAAAGTGCAAGAAATCAGTCTGCTCCTCATCTAGCAGCTTCTGCTTTGCGCTTGATGTCTGACAACAAACACACGGGACTCAGGAGAGAATATACGGGGCAGTGCTGGCCCACAAGCAGACCTGAGATCTCAGGTTCACAGGTATGAATACTACAGCTGACGGGTTACCACTGTGAGTCCCTGATGACGGCCCTTGACCCCCAGCAGCTCCCCAGCTGCTGCATTGTGACAGCCCACTGCTTCGAGAATGTGTGGTTAACAATAACTACAAATAGAATGGGTATACAAAAACCAGAAATAATGATATGGTTGTCTCGTGACTGTTGCAGGACTTTCATGCAGCCTTTGCAAGCTTGTTGAAAAAAGCTTCAAAACGCCATGACTTTATCTTGTGACAAACATCATACAAATCTTGCTAGTAAAATACAGGCAAATTGTGGCCCAATTAATTTGTGCAAAACATGACGTACTAATTCAGTATGTCCAGGTGAAAATTCTTACTTAGCCGTGTTTACTCCTGGATTATATTCTCATATTTCTTGGCACTGACAACAGTGACTGTTTGCGTTTGCATGTCTGGTCAAGTGAATACGTCTTAACTGTGAGAAAACATGGGAGCACTGAGGTTGGACTTTTCTGACAAGGGTGTGCAGAACATGAACAATGTATGCTCAGTGGGCAGGAAAATTGATGACAGCGCATATCTGAAGGGTGTATACCTGCAGTGGTAAAGATGTCACACTGTTTCTGCGGACAGTTGAACACTCGTGATTAAATTGAGAAGGACAAAGCAGCATATTCAAAATCATCCACTTTTGAATTTCATATTTTTACCGCTTCCCAGTTTTGACACATTTCATGGCACTTTATATTAGAAATGTTTCCATTTAATTTGTCATTTTTTTTTACTGTCATTGCCTCCCAGGAACCCATGTCTGCCCTGGTAAAGACAATCCTGCTCCAGTTTTGGTTGCATCATACTTTTTCTCCCCTCAAATAGGATCAGTGAGAGATTAGTTACAGAATCAGCCATCACAGTGACACGTTGCCTCTTTTTCACCTGGAGAGGATGTAAGAGTGTGTGCATGTGCAAGAGACAGATATCACCTCTCACCATCTGATACACAGAATGCACACCTGCAGAAATGTGGGTGACACCTGCATGAGACTCAACTTGTCCCATCCCACACCCCCCCCCCCCCCCCCCCCACACCCCCCTTTTACAGTTGCCCTCTCTTTCTTTTCTGTCTCACTTCTGTTGCCTGAGGCTCCTCTAGATGGCACTGTGCAGCTGTTTGTGGAATAATTCCCACAACAGTGCTCCTGTGCTTCTTCTGTCTTTGTGGCTTGTCTGGTTGCATCCACTGCTGTGTACTGAGAGGCATTTGAATGCCTCATTTCACTCTTATGCTACCCCTATTTTTGAGTATTTTTTTTTTTTTTGTTTTTCACAGGCAATTGTGCTTAGAGAGTACTCCACTTTGGTCAGTCAGTAGGTCAATAATAGATAAAGCATTGTGAAGAAGACATTTTCAACTGGATCAATTCAGCCTCAATAGTTTACCTTCATATACTGCTGTAATAATGACTGGAGTTTGATTTTCACCATCGCAGCTCTGGACTTCATACATACTGATGGACAGACACCCCAGAAAAAAAGAAAAAAAAAAAACAGCTTAAGCTAAATAACCTTGCTGAAACCTCTGGCAAAAAATCCAAAGCTGAGCTCCAAGTCTGGTCAAGGTCATTACATTAGTTTCACAGGGGGTGGGCTAGTGTTCCTGATCTGTTTCCACTTTCAAAATTTGATCCCATTCTGCTTATTATACAGACAGCTAGACATGACCCACCTGGATACATTAGTCACCCCTCCGCAGCCCCTCTGTCCTGCGTTATGTGTCATACAAAGGACAAAAAGGAGCAATGCAAGCAGACTGTGGGAAGCCTGAGTCGATGTATTATCTCTGTTGGTGATATTAATCATTTAATATCTCTGGTGCTTGTTAGGAGTTTTTTGGCTTGCATGGTGCTGTCTATTAGATGTATGGTGTTGCTTTTTGTCCGTGATGAACAAAGGTTTTAGGAACACAGTGAACAGACACAAATATATAAGAAAATGTTCCAATGTCATAGTGTTAAAACTAAATTCAAAGTCATACTACACAGGCAGTGGTCGTCGTAATAGGTGAAATTCAGTTATTTCATTCATAAAATAGAATTTTGGATGACAGCGAGAGGAAATAATTGGTAAACATACTCAACATAGAGATTTAATTATAGAACATTAGATTTGGTGATGCTTGTCCTACATCTATAGATTTCTCAATATCATAATCATATATTCTACAATCAAATGTTTTTTGTTGTTTTTCTTTTTTATCTAAACCTATTCGTTTACAAATCCATTAATGGTCAGGAAAAATTCAAACTCCATCTGGATTGAAACACATTAAATCAACTTCAGCATTTCTGATGTCTCATACTTTAAACTTCAGATTTCCTTGAATAAACACTTCAAGCACTACTGTTTTAACAGTAACATCAGCTATTTTGTAGATAAGGAGCAGTTTTGTTGGACCACTATGTGTCAATATTGTGGAACTGAAACTAAAGATTGGCACCACTTTCATTATAATGCAAGATTTATTTTTTCTTCACAACACACGCATTGTTTTGTGGTTAGTTGTTGGCAAATTGTGCACTGAATATTCAGATTAGCTGAATGTGTGCAACAGTATGAAGGAAAAGCAATAATGTTTCTTGCTAAAATAAAATACAGTCCCCTGCCGGATCAGCAATGCATTTCATATTAACATTATCATCTAACAGCACATTTCTATTTCCACATTCTCACTGCTGTGTGGCTGCACCAGATATGAGAATATGCAAATGTTAAAGTACTTCATGCATCAATATACATCAATATATATCATTGTGAAACATATGAGGTTTATACAGATGTTTATCACTTCTGTCCACTCTTGTCCAAATGATTCAACCTTTCTCATGTCTGTAAAACATTTTTAATCCCAGCTGCTGCATTTACTCTTATTTAAAGTCTTTGGATTCGTACAAAAGCAGGAGTAGAGAATGACGGGAATTTTAAATGCTCCACTCATGTGTCCATGTCAGCGATACCTGTAAAGTTGAGTAAATGCATTTGAGTTTCCTGGAGTTCTCTCTGACTAAATGAGGTAAGATAGTGTTTAATACCGGGACTTGGCAACAGCTTTCAGACTTTAAGATCCCACAAATCCATCTGCAGAAAAAGCAAGGGTAAAAAAACATTTCGGTTGTTATTGTCAATTCCCACTGGAGCTGTGGCAGTACTAAGACTGCAGAGGATACTGATAAGACGGCAAAAGAGACTCTACACCTTATCTCGCTGGCACAGTCCTTGTTCACTCAGATTCCTTCCTTGCTGTACGTGAAGGAAAACCCAAACAAAACAAAACATACTTTTCCTCCCTCTCTTTTTTTAATTAATATTGCAATTTCTTATTGTAAGAATCACAACAATACAGGCAATCGTGTTAATACTGAAAAGGAGAACACTTTGACAAAGACGATTACTAAAATGGGCGAAAAGATTTCCTCGTTTACATTTTCAATATTTTTTAATGATGCCCCCCCCCCCCCCCCCCCCCCGACGCCACCCCTGCATCTTCTCAAGGCGAACACTCATTGCAAAATCAATTATCTGAGATCATAACCAAGTGTTTCTGCGGTTGAGGATAAGAGCATCTGCATCAGGCAGACAAATGGAAGAATAGATCCCGTATTTAGAAACACATTCTGACATCTTACTAAAACAATCTGACTTTATTAGGGAAGACTAATAATGGTGTCCTTTGGATTTCACAGCCTTGTGTTGTGGGTCATTAAGCCCACCAGGGTAAGAAGCAGTGGTGGCGACAACAACACAGCTGGAACAGTGGCAGTGACAAAGTTGGTTGTGGTAAACAAAAGTAAAGGGCTTTTTCTACCGTCTGATCTGAATGCTGCATTTCCGGCATGGGATTTAATGGGTTTTGTAAGGGATCCGTGGACACATGACGAGTCACCTTGTCCAGGCCTTGAGTTTGTCCGGCTCAGTGATCTCGCCTTACCCAAAGGGTATGGCATATTCTTATCTACCACCGGTTCTCAATGTGAATGACGTTGTCTGCCTACTCCCTGCATGGCTCATACATTGTCTGGGTGTACTCATGCTAATAATCCGTTCACTCGCACCAAGTCACAGCGGTGTAAAAGCACTAGCAAATTGGTATATATCACGTTTCATTTAGGATCTACTAAATAGCCTGTCGCAGGAATAACAGAGAAGGGAGGGAAAAAAAAGGTTGAGAATCAATTTCTCCCGGTAACAGCATATCATTTCACTCCCCCTCAACATGCTGAAGATAAGAGCAAACAAGTGGGTCAAGCTGTGAGGAGATGATATTTTTGGGAGGCAGCCATCTTTCTGTCAGGATCAAAGTGAAGTGGCTCTGTCTTGTGCCCCCTGGGCTTTCTATCAACAACTCTTTAAGTCTCAAAGGGGGAGATAATCCGAAAGGTAGGCATTATGTACGCAAATCCATTTCACTCTTGTGGTGTAATTTTCTGTGAAAATCTTTAAAACGCCACATGTGGATCTCATAATCAAAGATCTCCACACAACAAAACTATTGTGTGTTTGACAAGAGTACACGACAGGGGCCCATATATTTTTCATTGGGCTTGCTTTGCCTGATGTGGTGTAGTTTAAATCAACACCCTGGTTTGTTTTCATACAAAGTGTGCAGCGCTATTCCCTGGGTAATACGCTTAATAAATGTATCCCTGATGTGCATGAACAGCATCGAGAGTGACCTCCCCGTGCTATAAACCCACAGCTGTCACACATTTAACAGGACTATGTTGGAAGGTGTCAGTTGTGTGAAAGGGCTTTACCACACTTCAGGCCTAATGAACTACACATGGCGATTAATTCTTGCGAAACTTGCAGCGTGCGCTGCAGGCTCTGCTAAGACTCTTATCTACTCATTAATAGATAAACAGATCTGCGGTGTGATTGGCTGTTGCTTCCTGGAGGGATGTGTCTAAATCTGTGACATTCATTTGCATCCCCCGTATCTTTGCTATTAATGACGGGTATTGGGAATTGATGAAAAACTGTTTTCAGGTGTAGGCTTGTTGAACTCCATGAATAATCCTAATTGGACTGCAAATAGCTACCTACTGCTCCATTTCCCCTTCATGGATAAGGACAATCTTCACAAAGCGGTGAGCACCAATGTGTCTCTACTGTGCACGCCATTCAGCACTCCCCTCTCTCCGTGCATCCCGAGTTCTAAACAATTATGCTGAGACAACAGCTATTACTGCCTGTTATCCTTTATGATTGGTTTTCACATACAATATGACTTGTTAATAACTGCGCTGAGGACATCAAAAGGACACCTGCCCCATCCCATCAGCATCACTGTCATTGAACATCAGCCCCCTACAGCAACTGAAGAGAAAGGAAAAAAATACTGCAACCCTGGTGGCTCGAGGTGCCTCACGACTTGAGGCAAACTTGTTTTAGTGTCGACTGACTAATAACAGACAGAAGACACTCACTAATGTCAGCACGTTTAACACAAGCTTTATTCTTGTGTTCTTCTCTGTATGTCTATGAGGAAATCTGTACTATATTAACGACGTAGAGGTTGGTAGGCGGATGGATGGATGGATTGATAACCATCTGGGAATGATGCAAGCCATAGTTATGATATTATATGCTCAGGATCACATAATGGCCTCAGAGTCTAGTGTTAAAATATAGTGATTGTTTTTGCTAAAGCAGCATTTATTAAGTTATTGAAAAGTGCTTAAAATGTCAGCTGTTTCAATTTTTAAATTTGTACATTTTTGGCAATTATTTGTGACATTGTCAAGCTTTCTTGCTCATAATTTTTTCCAGTGCATGCAATATGTTACAGTGTTTACATTCAGATATAATGGAACCGAAGCATGCATTATAGTACAGTACTTGAATATTTTAAGTATGGTAGATATGGGTAGATATGATTCAGATCTGGTTTGGTCAACGTCTCAGCAGGTCCATGTGTTGAAATGTGTCCCCCAGCGAGACACTGATACTAAATCCCGATGGGAGAGGAGTCATTTACATGTCAGCTACACTGTCGTGTGAGTGAAAGCATGTGTGATGCACATGTGAAGCATGGATGATGATGACTGGTCTTGTAAAGTTGTTAGTGAGTGGTTGCAGACTGCTATACCAGTGGAGATGCACTACAAGTGATATCCATAACGTACATTTCTTTGAAAAAATAACTCAGTGTTTTTGTTCTGAGATTCTGTTTCTCCCAAGAGCTGAAACTCTGCAGCATTGTGAGTGCACTGTTTCAAATGTCAACAACTACCAGCTGAACAGTGGATTGGCGAACTATAATTATGATATATATGCACGCACGCACGCACACACGCATGCATGCACTGGCTCATAGTGATTGTTGGAAACCTGCAGCTGACAGGGCGTTGACAAGACAGGAGAATGAAAACTGAGGAGGAAGATAGTTCTTTCTCATTCAGCAGCAACTGCAGATAAATCCAGACTACTGGCCTATAAAGAAAAATAAATGTGTGAACATACCTTATTGCTTTACTCACTTTCGTTCATTGAGAGGAACTTTGATGCAACTGGATTGTTTTTGCACTTCATTTTGTGGAAGTCTGAATGTGACCATTCACATACTGAGGAACACATATTGTTTTGACTGTTTGCAAAGCAGGTTTTCTTCCAAGTACAAACTCAACGGAATATTGACACTCTCTTGGAACCTGAACAGTTAAAGACTTATAAACGTAGCAAACACAGATTTTTGACAGACTTCACAAGCCTTAACCTTCCGGCAAATGCTAATTTGTGTGCATTGAGGAATTCAATTTTAATATATTACCCCAGAACCTTCTACAACTAAGTGGTATGTTGCCACCTGCTAAAATTGTTCTGGATTATTTACCAGGCATTGTATCGGAATTGAACCAAACATACAGTATTGTTGTAGAAGATAAGTTGCACTGTTTGCCATACACCTCTCTGCAATGCATTTTGTTTACATCCTTTGGTATGATGGTTTGAATGGCGGTGAAAGACTAAAACAGTCCAGACGAGCATGCAAATGATAGCTTTAAAAAAATTTTTTTTAAATAACTTTGGGGCAAACGAGGAACCTGAGTGTGAACACATCCTACGACATTCTAGGTAAATGAAACATTCTGGCAATGGATTGATGGGAATGTGAAAATATGAATAATGAATGAATTGCAATTGGAAGCAGGTATGGAATAGGGTCGGCGAGGTCAGATGAAGGTGGGGAATAACGGTGGTTACTGCTCGACAGGTAGATGTGTCAAAGATGGAAATGTCTGAGGGCATCTGGTGGACAAATGACAAAATGACCTCATAATAATGCATGAGAACGTAGGATAATGTAACCAAATGAATGGACAGAAGTGTTACTGCGGCACAAGCATCTCCCCGTGGCGAAGACAATGTTTTTGATAGTCCATCACATTTAAACTGATGGGTAGTTTTAACCGTATCGCTCCCAGTCGCTAACTCGTTGATTGTGAGATTAAACTCCCAAGTGTCAGTTGAGATGAGGGTGTTAACCACCAAAACTGGAGGCTCAATGTGAACTCCGGTCAGTGACGGGGTGGAGAAAGTCTCTCTTGATTTCCCCGTGTTGCTTTTGAGGCACAATCCTGACAGTTTATTGATCTCCCTCTCGTCTAATCAGTAGCCTTGTCACATTATAACAAAGGGGAGCTGGCCAAAATGAAAGCAATTTACTTCAGCCCGGTGAAGATTGCAGGGCAGGGTGTAGTCGTTTTCTTCCCCTTTCATAGACTATCTGATACAGGTAGTAGTGTAGCTCGTCCCGAAATCAAAACAGTGTCTCAGCGTATTCAGACTGGCGAGACAAAGCTGGAGGCAAACAAACACTCCAACCAATTGTCCATCTTGAAGCCGTCTATGAAGGCCGTGATTCATTCCAGACAGGTTGTGAGGACAAATGTTAAATGAGCCGCAAAAAGCATGGATTAAGCTCAACATTTTATGATGCAAGAAGACGGCTGATGCTGTAAAACACTAACGCCATGTGTAATAAATCAACAATTAGAAAAGGAGTATTACCATCACTTGCGATGTCTCTGTTTTTCCCCACGTGACACTTTATTTATGTCGCTAACAAAGTGGCGACTGATTTACTGGGGATTAAACACACTCATTATGTCGAGTGTCCCAAGAGGTAATGAAGATATGTTAGCGGAGGCGCATCCTCACAAGGTACCAATACACAGCGACTATTGCAAAAATAAATAGGCTCGAGATTACCATTTAGATTGTGAAACCTTGCCTGCAGGCCAGATACATAACATATAAGTAATTGACTTTGCACTTTCCTCCTTATAGGAGAAGCGGACCTGCCTGGAAATCGCGTCTCAATTCCAATTTCTGCATCAGCCTTCTGCTGTCATGTTACTGATGGCATCTCTTTAGTCCTACAGGCAATATGAATAACAATAATGAGGACATGTTTAGACTAAACATTGCTCATATCTCATCCCCATGTCTATTAACTGATTTTTCACTTTAGAATGAAGTGTGCTTTCCTGAATGAAGGGGCCACTAAGGATTTGTGGTCACCCAGTGCAGCTCCGTTATGTTGTCATACACGCAACGGACAGCAAGTTGTGATCATCTAATGTGCAACAACATGTTTGCCTTTGTGTGTGTGTGTGTGTGTGTGTGTGTGTGTGTGTGTGTGTGTGTGTGTGTGTGTGTGTGTGTGTGTGTGTGTGTGTGTGTGTGTGTGTGTGTGTGTGTGTGTGTGTGTGTGTGTGTGGGTATTGAACCAACTAACCTCACATATCAAGTGCACCAGCAGCCTGTTTACAGACAAGCGTTGCGGTTTCGACATCACAGTGTTGTTTCAATTTCGAGTCCCTCCGGTAACATGAAATGATTTACTTTTGTATCCCTGAGGTCATCGCCGGAGAGCCTTGTTTACAGCGATACACAAAGTTGAGTTTCCAAAAGCGCCACAATGACATTGAAAGCCGTCGCTATGCAACTGAGGAAGCCTGCGCCTTGCTGTGACCTCCCAGGTGACCGAGTCTTTCTGGCTCTGTAAGCAGAAATCACAGGAAGTGAGCTGACACTGCACCTTCAAAAGCAAGAGAAAAAAAAAACCCCTTCAACACAAAAATCTCCTCCTCTGTATGTGCTTCCCAGTGTCATATGCTCCACCATTAATAGTGTTCCCCTGTGAAAATGTTTACAGTGCATCCCATTCATCACAGCCACCTCGCCGTCTAATAAAAATGCCCTTTAAGGCCTTATTTTCAGTCTGTGGATTTAAAATTGCTTTTGATTTTGGTAGCCTGCCCTCAGGTTTCTCTAGAGTCTTTGCCTACTCCTTTGGGAGTGCGCTCGCTTTGGACTTTGGGATCAGAGAGCAAATGCTTAGGGATTGCGAGGAACATAATAAAGTTAGTGAGGTGAAATCTCTGAGCTGAATAAAGAAAAACCACAAGGTCCATTGGTCAGAGGCTCCTCTGCATGTGCCGCTGGGCTTAATGCAAACTGAAGAGAAAGGAGTGAACTCGGTGATCATCATATCAGCCATTTCTACAGTAGAAGTTAATACAGCAGTAAACATGGGCAGTCAGTTCCATGTGCAGGAAATATCTGTTTATTTTGCTCATAAACACATAAGAGTGAAAACCTGCAGACAGGTTAGTTAGTAGAAATAATGAAAACTCCCAAGATTTTAGAAAAGCGGACCTGCGGTCATCAAGCATTACGTTGGTTTCTTTAACTGATAAACTGGATGGTTTTATCCAGCATGACTCTTACCACTATTAGTATTACTAATATGACTATCTTTTCTGCCACGACTAAAGAACTAGTGCTACCACAAACACTATTACATTGTAGTTATTTTACCAGCTCAGTGTTACAATATTAGTGCGACAGCTACTGCTATCTCTACTACAGCTACTACATCTACTAGTATACTGCTACCATTCCTGCAATGATATGACCACAACAACACAGCAACTACAATAACTACAATAATAACCACAACAACTAAATTACTACCGCTATACCAGGATCACTATAACTGCTTTTTCCAATGCTACTACTACTGCTTTGATGGCTATCACTGTACTGGTGTTATTACTTATTCTTCTTCTACTACCACTTCTGCTATAACTACAGCTACTACTACATTACAGTTTTATTTTGCATTGCTGCAGTATTATTCTTATGAAAGTTACTACACTACTATATTACAGCTACACTTGTACTTGTCTTACTACTGCAATGGCTATTATTACTCCTGATAATATACTACTACCACTACTACTACTATATTAGTCCTGCTACAGCAAAAACAACTACTATTACTGCTATTACTACCAACACAGTCATTACTTCTAACACAGCATTCATCACAGTAGTGTCTTGTACAACACCACATCTCTCACTTACTAGATCACTAGTACTATTATGACTGATCTTCTCATGGCCTCAAAGAACTGGATTCTCTTCTTCGATGGCTGTGTTGTATTTTGCGCTAAATAAATCAAATTTAATTGAAGGACTGTTATTGCTCAGACTAACATGACTCCTTCTGTTACTGCTCTACAGTGACAGTTGTAGTGGAACTTCATTGGTGTACTTTCAAGAATGACATTCAGCTCGATATTTTAGAAAATGCATGCATTCAAATGTATAACATGACATTGGCTATGGCTGTTGATTCCTCACGATTAATGTAATGGCTGGCAATTAGGTGAAGCTGCCTTGCTGCCATCTTATTATCAAACTTTAATGAAAAAGTATTCAAACATACCAGGGAGTCACACTGCCATGCATTTTTTCACCTGCTTTAAATGAATGGAGTATCTGAAGCTCGATAATCGCCTCTTGAATATGGCTCGTTAGAGCAGGAACACTTCCAAAACATTACAGGATGAACAACATGGGCAGCACTGAGAGATAGTAAATGCAACACTCTCCACAGCGGTGCAGTTGTGGAGGTTGGGGATATATGCTTTCTGTTTGAGACAGCTTGACAAAAGTGTCCAAAGGGGCCCAGAAAAAACAAGCCTTAAGCAGATTCTTTCAGCAACAATAAAACCTCAGAAGGATTCATTTAGACCTGGGGGGGCGACAATGTACTATATAGAACCGACAGCATGAAGAAGAAAACGGCTCAGCAGTAAAAGTGCATTGAGGTGACAAGTCGATGACTATAAACTCTCAGTGTTCCACGACAAACCGTCATTAATTCACCGCAGCTGTGCAATCTGTCATCTTCCTTGACCTTCACACGTAAAGTGTTAAACCCGTCAACAAAACATCTTCATTGTTTAAATTCCCACCAACGTGGTAATGTTAAGGGTTGAACTAATCCATAGTGGCAGCTTGAAAAATGAATGATGTCACTGTGGTGGTTGGGGGGGGGGTCTCTCTTCCTTCATAGAAATAAGGCTGTGGGTTCGAGGCTGGACTTCAATTTGTGTGGAATTTGCATGTTCTCTCTGTGTGTGTGCGTGCAGAGGTTTTCTCCTGTTTCCTACCACAGTTCAAAAGCAAACTATAGAGGGAAGAGAAAAAAATGCTATGTTGTGTCATAGAACTCACTAAAATGATCTGTTTTCCGAAGGAATTTACATCCTATTTCTATAACTAATACAAGTTTAACAAACCTTTTCAATCAGTACCCTGCAAAATTGACACAGTTCCTCTGCATATAAATAAATAATCCTATTGATTGCAAATCCAAAATTGCTTGCATAACATTTAAAAATGCAACATTAGCATGTCAGACATTGTCAAATCTTTAGATTTATTCACAAAAAACAACCAGGAGAAACCAAACATGAGTTGTCTTTGGATAAAAAAGATTTTGAACAGCTCTAAATCATTATTAATGTACGAAGTACGATGCTTACAAAAAAACCCTGAATAGCATAATACTTACATGACCCCTTCTTTCTTGAAACTTCCCAAAGTGCCTCTGAGAAAGGTTGTAAACTCTTTGTATAATTTCTTATTTGCTGAAACATAAGGCCAGACCGTTGGCAGGCACACTCTCTCACACTAACTTGAAAAAGCAACAGACTTATTAATATCAAACAGCGGATTCCTGATTTCACTCAAGATTGGAGGTTTGCAACTGTTATGCCACAAGAGTTATTTTGGCCACTTTTTTCTCAATATAATGTCTGGAGACACACGCAAAAGAAAAAAACAACTATATAAAAAAAACCATTAACATTTTTAACCTTTAAAATGAAGATGACACTGGTCATTATGTTGTTAATATAGTTTTGCTGAACATGTAAATACTAAATTTACTTTGCTTTCATGACATTTATTCACTAATATTCAGGTATTACATTATTTCCTCTTGTAGCCATTTTTAGAAGATTTCACCATTTTAGCTACCTCAACTGGCGTGTGTGTGTGCTACTGGTGTGCAAATAAAATATAAATAACTTATACATTGTTGTGTTAAAGCTTTAAAAAGCCACTGCAGAAGGGCTGAAGAGCTGCATTTGGCTCATGAGCTTTGGGTCATAGACCTTTGTTCTAGATTATATAGGAAAGTCTCACTGTGGTTTTCTTTGACATGTTAAAATCTAATCTCAATATGATCTCTGGCCCAAAGGGGGTCCCCGACCCTTGGGTTGGAAACCACTTGCTGAAATATCCATTTGTAGTTTTGTTTGCAATGAGAGTGGTAATCACAAAAATATTTAATAAAAAATGAGTAATCCACCAGATCCTGGAGCTAGAGAAATATCCCTGCAATTTAACAGCACAGCACAAATTAATAGTGCACAGTTTTGTTTTATGACTGTTGATCCGATTTCAGGTGGAGTCATTTTGGAGGCTGTTTTTTTAATGATGTGGATAAATCATGTGCACAGAGGTGTTAATCATGTTCTTTCCAACACATTTTTACCTTCAATGTTAGTTTGAACTCCCTTTTAATGTATCTTGTTATCTTTCTATCGAGCCACACATGCAAACTCCCCCATGCAAAAAAAAAATAAAATACTGCAAGAATTATGAACACCAATGTTCACTATGTATCTCTTCTCCCTCGTGGCATCCTTGAACCTTTATTTCCATATCCATGTGTTGTTATAATCCTGGTAATGCACAGAGAGGGTAATGAAGCATCTGCTCGTCTGCCTCAGGTCACATATAAGCACATCACTACCATGCCGTAAACATGAGCTCCCTTCACCTCTCTTCTTATCGCATAACAGAAGCTCTTCCAGAGCTGTGGGTGTTACACATCTGGCGCGAAAAGACATGGAGCGACTCCAAGAAACAGGAGATACCAGGCCCTGAACAGGTTTTGATTGCACCAGCGATGCATCTCACTTCATATTAGGTTAAAAAAATAAGTCTAATTTCAACTGGTGAAAATATAGATGTACCTGCTTGGATTGTGGATCTGGTTTAAGTTTATACTATTTTGCATTAAAAAAATAAAAAAATAAAAATAATAATCCAGGCGATTCCATTATTATATTTCCATCTCCTTACTGAGAGATGGAAATAATTATGGAATCGACATCTGGTCTTGAATGACAAAGAGATGGATTAGAACAAATGAAGGCTCCCTGTCGATAATCCCATGAGAAAATGGGAGCCACTGGACCGTGAATGGGTTTCCAAATCAAATGTAATGAAACAAGGGGCGCGAGTTCAGCAGGGAGATGAAGAATACATGAGCAGGATGGGATTTTCCTCTATGGCCCATGTCAGATATGAAAAAACTGCAAGGTCACGGCCTTTAATTAGAGGTAACGCATGCCCATAGTGTTTACAACTCGGGCTTTCAAAGCCCTATCAACATGGATCATTATTCCACAACTGTGGTAACATGATTTTGAGGGTCAAAGGATCGACCTCAAGATTGCTGCGAGGGAGATGGGAGACTTGTTTTCATTCAAACATCCTAAATGTTCAAACCAACTCTATTAATCTGTGACCGATAAGGCTTTATGTTACTCTTGATGGCCCACATCAATTTGATCTCATTAGAGCCAATGTAATTGACTACTGGCATTAAACAATGACCCAGACCTCAATTCTGTTCCTTGTTTCACAAATTAACCTAAATTAACTGCTTTTCCAAAGCAGACCTTGAATAACGGCGAGCAGAACCGGAAGAAGTGAGAGCTGGTGGGGAAAAAAAAAAAAAGACAATCATCAAAACATGGGTGTGACAGTAATCGAGAAATTGGCCATTTCACAGAGAAAACACTGTTTGAGATGAGATGTCACTGTTGAGAGATACTGCAACTCGCAGCTGTTGTGAAAAAGAAATCTCACCATCCCGCATATGACTTGAATGTAAATTATACCATCATGCAGTAAGTGGATGAAATAAAACCATTATGTCTTGTTTTCTGTCGCAGATAGATTTTCTTTTGTTTTTGGCCTGGAGGCAAAGAAATAATCATGGAAATGTGCAGTAATGAGCATTAAACCCACTACTTGAAATTGTACTATTACTTCCTAAATGGAGCATTCCAAAAAATTACCTATCATTTGCATTTATTTTAATTAGGTCTTGGCATTATTTTATTTATTACATTTTATATTATTTTTTGCAGGCTGAATATCATGCAAAGTGCTTATCCACTAAACAAATATATTTTTTCGATTTCTTTTTACTCACTAGACCTAAATAGACGGTTACTAAAACAAAAGGGCTGCATTGATGAGGGTGGGAGCATAAAATTCAGTACCGCGACAATTTCACATCATTTGACATTTCATATCATTTGGTTTGATATTATGGAGCCTGTGGCATTATCTTCAGTTCAATGCCTTTTCCAATTTGAGATCCACTGCCTTCCTGATTTTACCCTCATTTGTAAATGTCACTTAAGTGGAAGCGATGGAAATAATTTCTAGTGGTTTTCAAAGAAAGATCTGGGGGAGAAAAAAACAACAACCCCACAGTGGATTATATTCTTTAAAAAAACAGTGACAGGAGGGAGAGGATAAAACATGACGACAATAGATGGAGGCAGAAAACCATGCATGTCTACACAGGGATTTTACATTTACTCTGGAAATAAATGGAAGCATCACATGTATGGATTAGGAATAGTTTCCTTACTGTTCAGCTTAAAATACTCCAAAACAATTTGATTTAAGAAGAATTCATTTTCAACAAGCGTGAAACAACTCTTGGTGTGTGTGTGTGCGTGTGCGTGTGCGTGTGCGTGTGTGTGTGTGTGTGTGTGTGTGTGCGTGCGTGTGTGTGTGCATGAACAAGTTGTTATGCAGAATTGTCATTTGACTGTAGCCTCGTCACATTGTCAACATGTTTTTGCAGGAAATAAATCAAATCTGATGTGATCCTCAGACAATGGTGAAGTCCTCTGGAAATTTTCAAGCCTATGCTTTTGGAAATGCCCACATCAAAACACAACTGTCTTAAGTTGAGAACTGATGAAAAAAAAATACAAAAAAATAGCATTTTTTTTCTCCCTCTAATATAAAGCTCTGCCACCATTAGACATTTTTTTTTCCCCCCCTTCACCTTTTACCAAAATAAATTTGGAAATTAGTTTGCACTGCAAATTTTCTCATAACGAGAGCAACACAGCTTTGGCACATATATAAAGAATTTTAAAACGGTTGTTTTTAACTGCTTTTGTAATATTAGAGAACTACTGTTAAGTAGCATTATTAAGAAAAATATTAACATTTAGTTTTTTGGTTGATTTTGCTGTTTTCACTCATTTATCTGTAATAGTAGTTATTTCTGTAGTCATCGCTGTTTTGTCTGCTTCAAGCTTTGTTGTATAAGTGAAAACTATAAAATTCTGTTTCGTTGGCTTTCTGTTCACATGATAACAGTAATGAGAGTCAGTAAAAAAAACTGAGCTTTATGCAAACGTATTCCAGGTTGCAACATTTTTGTTGAGCTCGCGAGGGTCTGAAGACTCCCAGAGAGCTCCAGAGCCGCGGGTTGCAGACCCCTGCTCAAATGTGATACAGATCTTTGCAGTCACACATATATTCTGCTACCGTTACAGTAACACTGAGCTTTACTGTTAACCACTGAGGACCAGTATTGCGATGCCTCGGTGTGGCTCATCGCAAGGAGAGCCAGAAATCCTGAATGAGCTGCCGCTTCGTGGAGATGTCAGTCAGAGGCGTGACCTTTCATTATTAGGCTATTGTTGCCGGCTTTTTCAGTCAATGTGTCACACGTACCCGCCTTCCCCGATTTTCCACAGTCACAGCGCCTCCCGCAGGGTTTTACTTTGCCCTTCGTGTCTTAAACAGCGTTGGGGTTAGCGCTGGCTATTATGTGGCACATAATTGCTCTTCGTCATGCTGAAGATTGTCCCACCAGGGAGAGGCGCATTGACGGACATTCTTATTTGAAAGGGCTATACCAGCCAAATACTACCCAGTCACTGCAAATCCATCTTATTGTCCCCAGAGCAATGTTATGCATTCAAGCAGGACTGTTTTCCACAGCTATTCATTCTATGTACATATTTCCTGCTGGAAAAAATGGGAACGACTCGTCTCCATAGGATGATAATTGGACCGAGATCTCATTATGGGAGTGTCAAATTGTCTGATGGCGGTCATAGAGGGATGTTTCTCCCCAGGTACACCATAAGGGGATTTTAAGCAGGAAGCACAGTTTAGAGCGGCAGCCAAATTTCAGAGGTAGCACAATTTATGAACGAAGGGTAATTTGGGTGTCTTGCGCAATGTTGTGTATGCGTATATTTTGTCAGTTTTATCTATATCCGATGACTAAGATGTAGGTTTTGCATGTGACTTCATATTACACAGCTGTGCAGAAAAACTCATTAGAAAATATAACAGAATTAAGTCATTTTTTTTTTTTTTTTTTTATAAACAGCATCAGAGAAGGAGCAGGAAACCATAAATTCTATAGTATAGCTACTTTGGCATTCACATGTGTAAAATCAGTTTAGAAATTCAAAAAAGGAAAGGCAGTGAGCAAATTTCTGACACAGCAAATGTTCTCGCTTTAAACGGGTCAGTCATGACTGACCGGCATGGCTTAATGTAGGTGTGAATGTCAAACTGCTGGTTTTAAAAGAGTTATTTAAATGGTTGGACATGGGCAAATTCACAGAAAGGTGTTGGAGGAAAAGGGTTTGTGAAGCAATACTGACTGTAAAAGCCGGCTGGGCTGAGTATTATGGCCTTTAACTTTGAAGTAGTATCTGTCTCAGCTGTTAGAAACCATTTCTGATATCTTGAACAAGATCACATCTTCATTTCTTTGTCTTGTTAGTATCACACTATATCACTTTATCCTTTCTAATAACACAAAAGATGAAAATTCTAATGCATAATATTGATTTACATTCTGAGTGATTGCTCAGAGACATACACAACTCAGTCCTCGTGCAACTAAGAAAGCATGTTTTCAGGGTTACGGTTAGTTGACTAAAAGGCGTTGCAAGATTCAATACGTAGAATGGCTGTCAATGCGAGTGAAAATGTCCAAGGGACCAGGTTAAAATGAAATCCTATGTGGATCACACCCTGCATGAGAGTACACAGCATTCGGGATATTCTTGGTACATCACGTCGATGTGCTAAGAGCCATTAGATGTTTTTAAATTTGAATAAAGTTGTATGATTTTAAATGCTGCTGTGCAGTTCTCCTGAAGTTAGCATTTTTCCTTGATCCACGGTGTGTTCAGGCTGAACGTATTAGCTTCTGGAACCTTTACCTTTCAAAAACTGTTAAGTGAAAGCAGATCTTGCAAGATTATTGTCAAAATAACTTATTTTCTCTTATTTTCTCCATGCAGACGAGCAGCAACAGTTGTGATTTGGTGCAGGTCTTTTTTTTTACAAAGGCCTGAGTTGAATCATGTTTGTATGTGCACGTTCTTTTCCTTTTAGCAATACGACGTCTTGTTGTCTGATGGCACTGCATTGCCAACTAGTGGTGGGGAGGTGCATGACAGTTAAGCAGCGCCTTGTACACTAATAAAACACTCACTCACACTCTGACAAACAGTCAAGGACCTGATAGGATCCTGATAACAGTGAGATGAGATGGAAACCAACAATCACACAATACTCTATTTACATATAAAAATAACAAGGGGATTGAGACACTATAAAGATGTGCACAATCAGGCAGCTGGTAATCAGCACGTAAGACACATACGTGGTAGAACAACCCCTGAACTGAAACGGGATAATTATCAGGGAATTGACACAGACTAAAACCACAACATCACTCAGAACATTACAGACACACTAGTAAAGATATGACCAGACTAGGACAGACAAGAACATCTTTTTCGCAATGTTATATCATTTTGCAACCAGTTGTTGTAATCCATGGGTAATCACAAGCAGACGTCTGTTTTTCTGCAAGTTAGAGGCTTTTGATTTAAAATTTGTCAGCTCCTTATTCTTCGTTATAAAAACCACCGTTAATTTCACAATTATGATTTATCACTTACCCACACAAGCAATTCAGTTGTAAAAATGGGCAGTTTTAATACACTAATCTTAAAAATAGAAATCATGCTAGGATTTCTCCTGCTGCTGAGACTCTCTGGCGCCCCCCAGAGGATGTTTGAACCCCAATTTCATGAACACTGAGTTAGCCTGATTGGCATGATTGTGAGTTAATAGCCGGAGAGAAGCTCTCAATAACTCCACTAAACACTCTTTAGGATTAATATTGCATTTGCAAATCGACGGTCATTACTTTTGTCTGGTGTATTTGTTCTGGCCAGTTTTCATGGCAGATGATGGTTTAATAATGTTTGCAGACAGAGCACATCCATTCACATTGTTCCATTATTAAAACAACAGGCTGTATGCCACACAGTTAATTCCGTTTTGTTTGGTAATAATCAAGTTCAGACTAAAACCTTCAATATTATTACTCGACATAAAATCTTCCACACTATACTGACAAAGCACAGCTTGGATGGACGCACGGTGGCCAACAGTTGCTTGGTAGTGCCCATGCCTTTTTGGCAGCGCGTAATCTGAGTTAGCTATGAGAGAGCGAGTTGATTGATGGATTGCTAATTGTGTCCTTGGTAAGCAGCAGATGCTCCGTCACAGATGCTTTAAACAAATTAGACTTGCTCATGAAGGAGGAGTATAAATGGTAACGTTTTAGTTTAACATTTGTTAGCAATATTTAAACTATTAATAAATGCGTTGCGCCGGCTTTCATAAAAGTGGTTTTTTTTAGGGGGGGGGCACACATTCGAACTTGTCTTGACATGTATTAAAACAACAAATGCATTTCTTCCAAGGAAGCAGCTGTTACTCATGTGCACCATACAAGCAGCACTTCAACGGCACATGAGAATTTACACATCGAGGTTCTTTTCAAAGTCATCTATGAATATTTGAATAAAACATATGATGTAATAGTACGCTGAATTTATAGTTCAACGCAGACGTCAGGGTCAAGTATGCCATGTTTCTACTGTAGCAGAAAAAAATTGCAATACTTAACATTTTTGCTCAATGTATTAAAGAAGCTGAAAAAAGTCTCACTGTTAAGAATTTTATCAGAAATGTTGATGTGTCAGCTTGAATACACTGTAAATCAACCAAACATTACATTATATATTAGTATTACATAATATAGGTAATATAAATAGTGTGATTTCAACCTTGAGAGAGCTGAGATTTGCCCATTTTCATTTTGTCAACACTAATAATATAGAACAATAATTTTTGAATGAACTTTACTGGATACACCTTAGAGAATATATCAAGGAAAATCACCCAGTTGTTTGTATATTAAAAACAGAAACACTGCTGCAAATCATTATTACAAAAAGAGAGCGAGCAATGCTAACACGATAAGTTCTGTTGCATCATTCGAGTTAATGAAGTGGACTTTGGATGTCACTTAAAGGTGATACTTGTCAACATTCTGGAGCTTTTCAATTATTTGCGACAAAGTAGGCTGGTGTTACAAAGGTTCGTGAGGCTGCAAAATGTTTCCCTCACTATTAATATTGTTTGGCCTCTATAGCTGAAAATCACCTGGGCAAAGCAAACACTTCCACCTCCACTGAGCGAGAAGGTCCTTTCCAGTCAGCTGAATAGAAAGAATCTTTCTTCTTGACAGCTTTCTTCATCAGTCATGGTTACCAGTCACTCATCTATAGATTTTGTTGTTGTTATTGTTACTTAATGATTACCTTTAACCGCAGTTCAGAGCATGTCTGGAATTGTACAGCGTCTAGCCTCTTGAGACTGTATGCATGCCCAGATGGCCAAAGATCCCCCTTCACTGCTCATCAATGTCTTTTCCGGGACTTTCCCCAGCTGCTCCATCCAATCACCGGTCGGATGTGTTCAGGTGGTGAAGCTACTCTTCTCTTCAAGTGATTGTCCGAAACATGCCCTGAGCTCCCCGGCATTTTAAACATTGTTGCCTTAGGTAAGGACTTTGGCAGGACTCACAGCAGAGAGTTCAGAAGGACCAAGATGCTCCACGTTGCTGTTAAGACTGTAGGTACCTACAGCAGCCGGAGACGTCCTCACGGCAGCTCGCGGTCGTGAGCAAACATCTTGTCCTCGTGAGAAAATGTTAAAAACACAACAGGGGACTCCTGAGTATTCCCACATTTGCAGATTTCCTGCTCTGTAATTCTGCTGTTAGGAAACACACAGGCATGTGGCCAGCTGATTAAAGAGGAGGACATTTTTTATTCAACAGTGAAATACCAACAACAGAGAAACTATTGTATGTCTGAATTATTCAAACCGCTACTGGTGTTTTTAAATATTAAAACTAATTACATCAATTATCCCTCTACGGTCCCCAAATGTTGTTTTTTTTCTCCTTAATATGAATTGGAAGCACCTCAGCCACTGAGCCCGCTTCTTACTAGCACAAAGCTAGCTTCCAACTATTTTCAATTAAGAGAAACTGCTATTTGAACATGTGTAATATGTAAATGATCACTGATTAACAGAAATCAGATCACACTAATACTCTTTTGTCAAACAGTTCAAACTTTCAAACTCATGAATGTGGCAATAATATGCAGTTTATTTGACTTCTTTAAGTTATTTCTACCCAGGCAATGACTTAAATGCATGAAGGGTAATTCTTTCATCCCTTTTTTAAGCATGTTCTGGAATGACACAAGAGTCTCCTTTAGATGTAAACAAATTATTCTGTTGAGGTGAACATGAGGCCATAAATCTAATGTACAATGAGCTGACTGCAAAGGAGCAGAGTCGTATACATTTATAAAAGTTGAGCTTGAATCAGAATTTTCTGTCAGTTGAATTTTTGTGGTTTCCTTATTTCCATCCAGGAGCTTGATCAGATGTGGAAAATATATTCCTTTTATTTGAACCAGAGTATTGTACTTATTATTCTTTACATTATCAAATTGGCTTTTTTGGTTGTTATAAATTCTGAGAATGGAAAGCTGCATTTCCAGACTAGAAGTCACACTTTTTTATTTGTTTGGCAGGTCATTATAGTGAGACAGATTATAATAACAACAGAATGCTGCTATTTGACTTAATGTCACTAAATATAAAAACCTACTCCCCAAAATGTATTCGAAATTTTTTATTTTTTTAAAAAGCAGCTGAAAACAAAAGCAATGTCTGAAAAACTTGTGTGTGACTCGTGAAAAGCAGAGAAACTGTTAAAAGTAACAAAGGAAATCCTGGGCTGAAAGCGCAATGACAGATCTGAAGAAACAAATTCACAGATGGTTCTGGAACAGCAAAGGCTGGCCGAGGTCTGTCAATGGTGCAGTTACGTTCCGGGTGTGGGAAACTAACTGTGACTTTTACACTGGTGCAACTTTTATATGCTTTTTTTTTTTTTTTCATGAGTCCAGTCCGTCACAGGGCAAACAGAGACAGGCTATCACATGCACTCACATCTATGGGCAATTTATTATTACTCCTAAGGGTTACGTAAACCTCATGTGCATGTTTTTGGACTGTGGTAGGAAACTGGGGTATCCACACAAAAAAGCCCAACTGGTATTTGAACCAGTGACACCTATGACTAATTTGTAGCCACAAATTTACCTGAAACACAATTTTTTTCGACAGTGTGGGGACGCCGGGTTATCTCGAAAGAAAAGGATGCATACACAGATAGAATTGCAGAAACCACACAGCGAGGCCCCCAAGCCTGTACTTGAAGAGTTGTCTCTCACTGTGAGGAGAAAGTAACTGGCCATTAACTGCCCCGCACCAAGTGAAGACTGTATATGTGAAGCTGAATGAAGGTGAAAACAGCAAATATTGTTTAACATTTTGTGCCTGTATTCTAATTTGGAATTGTCTTCACATTTATATTCCACTTAATAGCTCTAGATGGACGAGTGTCGTCCTTGGTATTGCCGGGATGCCCCTCCTTGTTTTTCTGTTCATTTTATGTGAAGTTGAGCAGAAGGCTTCAGATAAGGAAGTGATGGTGACGAGCGCGTCTGTATGGCTCACTCCCTTCAAATTCTCCTCAGAAGAAATTCTTTCTACCAACATACAAAGGAGGGTTTCAATCACTCTCTTTCTTGTGACTGGAAGATATTCCGGCTTTGATGCTGAATTCTTTGAGGTTGATATTTGTATTTTATTTATATATTTCACACCCCAGAATTGGTCCAAATTAGCAGGATGCCTTCCACTCTAATGATGCTATTTTGTTAGGGTGGATTTTTCTACAGTATTAATATATGCACAACACATATACACCCACATATATACATTTTAAGACAACATTTGTACTAATCCTAATTAAGGGGACTATTTCACTAGCTTTGCATTTTATAGATGTATATAAAACTATTACATTTAAAATCAAAGTGAATGCTGGATTCAAATTTTTGAACATATCAGCTAGACAGAGAGCCAGCATGGTGGTCTCTTGTGCATTACTTGAGGTGTGAAGGCTCCTACAGACTATGCTGTTTCCATAGTCTTATAAGTTTATTACCTGCTACTCCGTGCAATGTGGATTTCATTAACGCTGGTATGACGGTAAGTTTTCCTGCATAATGTCACTCTCTGTTGAATCAGAGGTGACAACCATTATGACATACTTCTTCAGTGCATGAATAATGTTATCTTGTATGCCATATGCATAGGCTGGTGGTGCCTTCAGGATATAGATGAATAAAGCTAACACAATGGAGACATTGCATTTATTTCGAGGTATAAAGCTCAGTTTGAAAAATGTGGTCCACCATATTATCGACTTGGAAATCTGCAAGATATTGTTTTGGTGCAATACTGTTGTCACATTTATAATAGCGTCATTTCTTATTCCATTTCTATAGGTTGTTACTATCCAAGGCATTTGGGATGTACAAGGTCAGGTACCTGTGTGCTATCATCTTTAGACATGGATGATGGCACACAACAAAAATGTAATCACTGCTTGTTTTTAATCAAATTGACCACATGAAGTAAATTTTTTCAAACTGCATTTGTTTTGCGTCAGAACTGACACCTTTCACTTCTCTATTCACATCCTGGCAATTATGTTGTGTTGTTGTTTAAGTCACATTTCGTCCTCATTGGTTCTATATTAGCTCCTTTCTTGATTTATTCATTTAGCAAAATGAGCCTGTAAGAGGATTGCTGACAAAGATTGGAGCTTCCTGCACCCTGTCAGATTGCAACGGGTTTGTGAAATGTACGTCGCTCAACATGACGGTCATGACTTTTCAGACAGTCTTAATCCATATGGTTTTATATTACTGTCATAGTCGCCATCCCCTAAACTCCTCTCACTGTACATAAGACCACAGATCTGAACCCAACATCAAAGATATCACCTGGATCACCCGTCTTGGTTCGGAGACACCAAAATCTAGTAGTAGTAAGCATACTATTGCTATTATAAACCACAATTTGAACAATAATGGTAAAAATACTGCAGTTTTCAATCACAAGACGGAATGCTTCTTTATGCGTGGATTTGTATATTTAGCATATAAATCATTAAAGAAAAGCTTTTTAAAATCTTAGAAATTTGACTTTTTACTAGAAATAAAGAGCAGGAAATGAGATGTAAATAGTGAATGCATGCAATCAGTTTTCAGTTCTTGAAAATCACTGATGAACACCTTTTATCCCGGGCCATTCAGCTGCTGCCTTCTTCTCTGATGAAATGTGCTGATTTCCTCAGTACTATGCCGAGCGTTTGTGTCCTCGGCCTTTGGCTGCTCCGAGCTTCCAGGCAGCTGGGGGTGTCTGCAGCTGCACTGCCCTCTGCCCTTTGACAGCCTCATAGCAAAAGCTTCATGTCACTTCATGTTGCTCGCTTTTCCCTCCAAAACTTAAATAGGGCATGTTGTAATACTAACACTAATATCCTATTACTGAGTGTGCATCGGAGTAATCTTTGAGCTAATACCAACTGACTGTGTCTGGAAATGGGCACAGGCCCATGATGGTAGTCACAATAAATCGCAGTGTCAGTGGAGTAATGGAGTAATAGTGCTTAAATATCAACTCAATGTTCTTTTCCTTTTGACTCCAATGGGAATATCAGTCATTCTGTAATGAGTGCTGCTTGGCTTAATCAGGTCTATGTGAACAGAGATGCGGCCAGATTGTGGAGATTAGATTTGTAGCTTTTGAAATCATTCCGAGTTAAACATTTTAAATCTTAGCAATGCCGGAGATTTTAATCTATAAATCATCTCACTAATCAATGCAAGGCTAAAGTACGATGAGTGCAAGGTGTTACAACATAGTGGAACATTTCCACTCTCACCAAAATGAAGCGAAGGATAACATATTTCATCCTCATATATGCATTGCTCATATCAATATAACATTTTTTTTCTGAGGGCACAGAGATACTTGCTTTCTTGACTGTCCATTAAAGTGAACTTCATTATAAGAGACTGCCGAGGCCTTCTGTGTGTTTGTATGTGTGCTTGTGTGGAGGTGTTCAGGGCCTGTCTGTTGTAGTTTCAGAAGTTTGGAAGTGTGGCACTAAGCCAAGGTGCCCTTGCAGCTCCTCTACCTCCTCATCCTGAACACTCCACAGGCGAGAGCCCAGAGACCTCGAGATGGCAAGTTATAGAAGAACAAATAAGTAGGAGCTGCCAATCAACACAGAGAATCTGCTACTATCCACTAGCTACAGAGCTGGACAGAGCAGAAACTCATATTGTCTTCACGATGTGTGTCTGTGGCTGTTGAGCTGTTTCCAAACTTAGTTTTATATTTGTTGAGCAAGAAAACGATTGTGATTTTTAAATGTTTAGTTCACAAAAATGTTCATGCTCAAAATAGATTGCGTATATTTTAGCAGTACATATTCTTAATTATAGTCCTCACATTGGTTATTTTGTTTTCTGTCCTATTCTTATACTCAGTGTTGTGGATACTGTTTGGTGAATTAATACATAATGCCACTAATCTGTGGTGGAATACTAACGACATACTATTATGAAAATCGCAAAGCTAACTATTACCAAAGCAAACTGTTACCAATGTTTCAGTGTTATTAGTTTTGTTATTGGCGAACACAATTGTGAAGTTGCAGAGCTGCTCTTGCTCTCTCTGTCCAATTCAACAAGTCAGGTTTTTTTTTTTTTTTTAATATTCAGAACATTTGTCTCCACCGAAAAGCAGCTGTTAAACCATTTCATTACCCTCCATATGAAACATGAGGCTTCACTGTAACTAACCATTTTACAGTTGGCAAGCTGTGATGTATTCCCAGTATTAAATCAAATATAACAACTTTACTTTTAGAAACCTGTGCAATGCTGTTTGTATAAGGGTAGCTTATCTCAGATCTTTATATGTCAAATATGTTCTCCGTTCAAAAATTCAAATCAAAAGGGATATTACAGTATTTGATGGGTTATGACCCCATCAACTTGTTTACTTCAGTGGGATTCTCTGCTTTCATTATAATAATTTATAGGTTGTTTAATGGATGGTTAAGTGTATTATTTACTGTACATTAAATAGTATCAAAGAGTATTAACATGTCATTCAAATTCAATATATATTCCCTATGAAAGAACAAATAGGACAACAGGAGAGATGTTGTTTGTTAGCAAGGCAATACTATATGCCATTTGCTTGAAATATATATATATATTTTTTTTTCAAACAAATGGCATCATATGGTGAACAACACATAAATCATATGACAAGCCTCCAATGTCATTTCGATGAATCCGTTAAAGAGTTTGAGAGTTATCCCTACATTACAACATAGGGTTACTGTAAGCTGCCAGACTGAAATTACGATCAGTGGTTTCATCATCACTAAAAGCATTAGCTCTGTTGTACAATAACCCTTCTCACAATACAATATTACACAAAAAAATATCTAGAAAAGCCTAAATAGCCAGGCCTCTGAAATGTCCGGAGAACTGGTGTTTTCTCTCAGTATCTCTGGCTCAGTGACACAGTGTGTGCCTACTGGGAATTGTATAACAAGCCCTCCAACCTGAACTTGTCTCTGCCCTTCAGATACAGAAGAAAAGGACCCTGACACAGCAGAGAAGTCAGTTTGATTGGATTGTAGCCTCATGAAATAAACAACCTGATTAAATCCAGCAAAGCTCAGTGTTTGGTGTGAATTAGAAGAAATCTGCGATGATATTTTATAAATGGAACTTGTGGCTAAAGTTGACATGGTCTATTGTTGGCTAGCGGATAATATTCAATTATAGGATTTCCTATGGTTTTCTGACACTAACCATGAAGGTCTATGAGAATCCAAATTCCCTTAAGAATAACTCAATTTCAAGTTATTACCTAATTGGAACACATTGTATTGAGTACACATGGTTGTCACTCTATGAGTGAGATAATCGTAGACGAAGAAACTGGACAAGTAGAAACAATGAGTGGAGCTGGATGTGAGCTCATTGTCCAGTGAGGCAAACCATATCTACTGCAACTTCCAAAATACCACACACCATCCATTTATCATTTATTGATGTACAATGTCATTTACAACATCACAAAAGGCGCAAATGAGCTCAGCATTCAGCATAGATTCTGCTGTTATTTTGGTGAGCGGCATTTCCTGAGCTCACTCCCTGAACTTTAATGTGCAGAATGATAAGATATTCTCCATACTTAACTCCTTCATCCAATCACCCCACTGTGAAGGCAAGCAGACAAAAACAAACATTTGCAGCAGATCATTGGCGTGTGAGAAGACTCTAAAGCGAAACCCTTATCAATGAACTTGTGATCACGTGTGATGTCATGCATGAAGTTTTCTTTATCAACACTTGCAATAGCTGAAAGTGCAATATCTTTGTGAGGCGCAGTCTCTTTTTATACAGGCTCTTAGTCAATCAGTCCCAATATGACTTCAATCTTAGACTCAGGGATTGGTTTTTTCAACACTCCATGATATAAATGGAATCTAAACCAAACAGAGTTTCACTTATTTCAGTGTAAAAAAACCAAAACAAAGTACATTTAGATAGATTTTACTTGTTTGCTCGATGTTGCAATTACCGGTATATAGAACATATGTCAACTTATGATATTATTATTTAGTGAGTCATAGCTGACAAGAGATACTTAAAAAGAAGATACATTGTGGTCCACTGTACTCAGGCCACAACCAGTAATTCTCGTCCCCTCGTGTTCTCCGGTTCCCTCCCAAAGCATTTGAGGTAAATTGCTTGTCGGTGTTAAAGTGACTCCAGCTCAACAATCTTAAGGTGGACAAAAGCAGTGTGGCAGAGAACTTGATAGGTGAACCAATGTGGAAGGAATTTGAGAAGTTTCTTTGCCATTTTCTTCTTTTTTTAAACTTCAATATTGCAGTTGCATTTTGGACTGGATGAGTTTAGATGTCAACATCCCTTCAAACAAGGATAAAATACAGAATTTAGAACTTGCTGAATCTGACTGAGATAGGTAAAGTTTGTTTCATCTCATGTTTGCAGTATTTCAAATTGATGGGAGGTTGTTTAGTAGCTCATCAGAAGAAAACCCATCCACCAAAATGTGGTCCATTGCTAAACTAAATAAGACACATAACTGTGTAATGTTAAATTTACCAGCTTAGATGCATAGTAGTTGTCTGTTACCTGTCAAGACGTATTACTACACTCAACTATTCGTCTCGGTTTCCTCAATACACCTTATCTTCTCTCTTCATCATCTGAACCTCTTTGTTCTTCATCCGTCCCGCCACACAATCATCTGCATATTCACCCTCTCCGTCTCCCTCCTCCATTTAATTCCACACATCCCTCTCCTGCCTCACCTTCCATCTTCAAGTAATGTCTGGGGAACGAAGTCAGCTCAGGTGAAATAAGGATGTGAATCTTAATCTAAATGTGGATTGAATATGAATTTGTTCACATCTGCTTTCTTTGGATTATGACAGACTTAAATTTATGGATATCGTAAACATTTCTGTGGAGACTTGTAATTTCAGGAGGGGATATTAAGCTTAAAAGTAATGTTTATAAGTTCTTAAGTGAGGTATAAAATTCAAAAATTACAACTTCATGCAAAATGAAGACAATAAATCTTGAAATAACTAAAGTTTTGTACAAATTCAAATCTCTTCCTCTGAGAAACTACTGGACTATTGAAACAAAAGATTATTGAGAGGAATCTTGGTGCGTTTCACTGGTTGAAATATTTTTTCATAGGATTTCAAAATCATTATCGTCGTTTCATCAACAGCAGAATTCCATCTCTGTAGCATATTTTTGTGCCAGTTCTTTCAGACAGTGACAAAATAGGACTCCTTAGATAAATGAAATGTAAAACATCCCTTTATTTTAATTTATGGTTGATATAATTCAACAATAATGGTTAATATGGCCTATGATTCAAAAGAAGAAAAGATTGCTTCTTACTTCATAATGAGGTACATGGATTTGACTCAAGCCTGTTTTTACAATATCTGCATATGTTTTCTCCAGGTACTCTTTTACTATTGAGTCTGAAAAAATGTTTTTGAGTTTAATAAGTGTCTGTGAAGAGGTGAACAAGCAATCAACAATGATATCAGTCATCAGAAGACAGTCGAACTAAGATGATTTAGGACTTTGGAGGAGATCCACAAGGAAGAGCAGTCTCACTCAGCCAACAACCAGGAAAGGGACTATATGTGATAAATTCCCATTGACAAGCCAATATCAGGGTAGCAAAACAAGTGACGTTATTAAATGCTGCATTTAATTTAGTAATCAAGACAGAGCTACGTCCATTGTAGTGTCCACAGTCAATAATGACATGGAGCGTTATGTTAGCTGTTCAACAAAGTCCTTTTCCACAAGATCTGACAACAGCAGCTTATCCGTCTGTCATTAGACACATTTAATCAAGTTGCTTATTTCCTTTTCCAGTATTACCAAGACTGCTGGTGGCTGGCTTGATGACTATAATTTACTGGGCTTGATTGGTCAGCCAATAGCCTGAAGTTAATCTGGAAGCAATCCTTTGAAGGTTTGTCAAGAGGAAGGTGGTAGTCAATGGATCTGAATTGAAAACTACTATTGAAGCAATCTGAGCTTCTATTAAACAATCCACATTACAGCTGATTGCCTGCATGCTGGGGATAGTATTCGTGGATTTATCAAAAAGAAAGCTCAACCAACTGTTGGATTCATCAATAAAAGTATATTTATGTATGTCTTTTTTAGAAATCTTATTGAATACTTTGACATTTTAAGATACTGTGAATATACATATGATGCTTTGTTTGAATTAAACAATGGGGGAAAACTATTTATCCAAAATATTTATATTTTTGAGATTCCCCTATAGAGGCAGATTTGTGATTCAAATATAGCAGTTCTAGCTTTCTGTCAGTGATATATTACTTCTTTTAAACTGTATTCTCTGGCTAGGCGTTGTGAAACATTATGAATAAGCAGTACATTTCTGATTGTCTTCTTGGTGGCTGCTTGGGATTTTGCAGTGTTCGCTATAAGTCAACAGAGTTTACAGTGGTATTTGTTGTTTTGCCAGGGAACCTTTTTTTGGGGGGTATAAAAATGCACGACGCACACCAAAATGCTCCATAATAAAAGAGTAGTTATTCATGAGACTTGAAATTATGTAGCATTTGCCTCATGTCACAGACTGTAATTCACATGTAGCCAGACAGAAATACCTCCAAAAGGTCAAGACGTCCACGAGAAGGACTAACAGGCTTTGGGAGGGGGAAGGTGTTTGAAACTCCGAACACGTTGCAAAAGAGCGGATTGCATTCAGAAAAGGCAACAGACAATGCTGTTGTTTCAGAAGATGATTTCCAATTTCCATCAGCCAAGTATGAAATCATTGTGCTGCCAATATTGCCTGCCAAGTTGGAGCGACAGAGAAACACTATGGCTAAATCTTCTTTTTGTAGTACAAGGAATGAAACCATCACCTTCCTGTATAGCTTAATCACAGAGATTAATTTAGAAGTCGATGCGAAACGTCGATGGCTAGAGGAGAGCGCAGCGTGGGGAAAACAGGCATCAAAGTCAAAAGTCTTTCAAATAATTTCCTATGCATGAGTTTGGCAGCACAAGTCAGTGCAAAGTAGAGCAGCCAGTGTTTTGCTATTTAAACTCCGTTGTACAAAGGAGGTAAACAGAAGCAGTGCTTTTTTAAATATTATGAGTGCGGGCATGAGTGAAAGCTAACACTGTTGTATCTCAAAACTGCAAAATATTTAGTGGATGATGAACATGAAGCATGCCAATGATTAAAAGAATTTGAGATTTTACCTTGCAATCCAAGCTCAATCTCTTTATAAATATGTGCATATATAAAAGTGAGCCACAATTGTTCAATGTGGAGCTACATATCTACATATGTGTACATTGTGTATATGCATAAAAAGAGATGAAGTGTACTTCTGATACACACCAGTGATCAGCCGTAACATGAAGATAAGCAGTGGTATGTGGTACCACAATGTTACGAGCAAGTTTCAGAAGTCAGGG
The DNA here is from genome assembly GCF_963422515.1 of Blennius ocellaris. Taxonomy (NCBI): domain Eukaryota; kingdom Metazoa; phylum Chordata; class Actinopteri; order Blenniiformes; family Blenniidae; genus Blennius; species Blennius ocellaris. The sequence continues at coordinate 15,689,580 of NC_137657.1, read as the reverse complement.
GTGTCAAACATACATCAACTGCAGAGGACCTATTCTCAGTCCCTCCAGGCTTTTGTAGGCCTTGTTTGTGATTGTTGCAGGCCAAAATCCCTGTCTTTGTGGGCACTTTTCCAGAAAGTTGTGATAAGTGTTTTGTAGGTGTTTGTTACAGTAAAATTCAATTCAATACATTTTTTTTTATATAGTGCCAAATACAACACAGTCGTTTCATTTAAAGAGAAAATCCAACATTTCCACATGAACGGGCATAATTGACTATGAGAGGGATAAAGTCCTTTTTAGTTTGAAGAAACCTGCAGAACCAGGCTCGGATATGGCAAAATTGTTATAACAAGTGAACATTTTAATGAATGGTTTCGATTTCTTCCTTTTTTCAGAGTAATTCAACATTGTTTAGGGAAATGAGAAATGAACATTCTGAATTAATGAAATACTTTTGACTAAAAATCAAAAATATATATATATTTTTTAAACAAAACAAAGTGAGTATTTGAAGTTGTCCAGAAATTTCGCATCCAAAAGTTATAGTGCTGGCATTTTACTGGCCCGGCCCTCTGAAGATCACGTTGACTGTATTTCGCCTCTGAACTAAAATGAATTTGACAACCCCTGCTGTAGGTTGTGAGCTGATGCTCTCATGGGGCCACATCCAAAGACTTCAATAAACTGCTACACATTCAGAAATCAGCTGCTTGTCTACTCACCCGTTATGCCATCCTCCAGAATCTCCACCGGCTCCCTGTCCAGCATAGCATTCAGTTTGAAGTGCTGCTCATCACAAATGAAGCCCTCCATAACCTGCCCCCCCCCCCCCCCCCCCCCCCCCCCCCTACCTTTCTGATCTCATCCAACTCCGCATTCCTTCCTTCTCTCCGCTCAGGTGATGTCAGCCTAATCTCACCTCCCTGCAGGACACAGCACTGTACCTCGGGGTAATATCACCCTTTATTCATTGCCTCCTCTATCCACAGCAACTTGCTCTTCAAACCCTTCAAACCATGCTGACCTTCTTGTCAATTCACCTTTTTAGATTATGTAGATGTCTGACCCAATTGTTGAACCATCACAATACCGATGTCAACTTTAAATTCCATTAACTTTGAGGAGAAATTGTTGACTTGCTGACAATTATATCCCATCAATCAAAAGGTACTCTGATTTAAAAAAAACCCACAAAAAACCCCACAACAATCACCTGTTTTTCACTTGGCACACCAGTGGTCATATTGTTATGGCTGATCTGTGAGTACACATGACAGGAAGGAGTCAGGAGCTGAAAGGCGAGATGGAAAAGGGAGAGTCACCGTGTGCAACCTTCTGTTAAGATTTGGCAGTGGACGATTCGCCTCATCCACTCCTATCTCGTTACTGTGACACTCCAGCCCATTAAATAGAATAGATTATTGATTTTGCTCTCTTCGCCTGCTCTGAGCTTTTCCATCAGACTCTCTGTGCAGTAAGAGAAGTGCTGAAGAAAAGCACAAGTCATTATGTGTACTGCCACAAAATGATACATCACTTATACAAATAGAGTGGGGTACATGAAAAACCTTGTCATTGCCACAAACTGCCTCTCGGGAGGCTGATGGTTGTCATGGTTCCAATGCAGAAATTAAGTCCAAACCCCTCATGTGGCATAATGATTCCAGTGGTAGCGGGGTTACCGCAGAAGATGCACGCTGTTTTCATATTGATCTTGCGTCACAGAAAAAGATAAGGTGAACCCGCCTGATAATCGACAGAAGAGGCGCTGAGAAAAACTCCCTGTTCATCATCAGACTTGGATATTGAGTGATGACGTCACATCCCCAGGTGCCCATCACAGGACTGTTCACTTGGCTCGGCTCTCCCTGAGAACCCGCATCGATTTATTACTCATATTCCGCTGCTGTTCTTGTCACTGCATATTTTCTCATCATCTCTCATGCTCTTGACCCGCGGATGCTAAACGGCTGCGATGCTCAATGAATATCATCATCATTTTAAGATAATCTGCTGTGCGCCTCTATTCATTGAGACAAAAAAAAAACATTTCTGCTGCAGTGTAGCTTCACTTTTAATTCATACACCCCTGCAATGCAGCCAAAAAGAGTCCATTTCAGTCTCTGCAAAATAAAATAAAGGCCACTATTTTGTTAGCTTTAAACCATGTTTGTAAGCAAAAAAGTAAAACACTTTCTTTCGTCAAGCCTCTTATCCAAGTGTTCTTAAACATTTTGGACGTCATAGTTTTGCAATAATTGCACTTGTTTGTGTTTTAATCTACAGGCATTCAGATTCGTAATTTCTGCTGTTTGCATTTTGCTTCTTCGTGTGCTTAATGAGTTCGTGAATAACTATTTTGTCGTTATGTATATACTGCAGAATCAAAACAGTGACCTTGCACAAAAATAATTTCCCTGTGGTAGTGGTGTCAAAGGTATGGCCTGTGGGCTAAACAACAGTCCATCAGAGGGTCCAATCTGGCTCACTGGATGACCAAACCAAATACGAACATGTTTCTAATTAATTTCCAAAACATAATGCTGTTCTTTGATATTCAAGGAAAGATATATGACATACATCTGTTAACGCATGTTACATTTTTGCTATAAAATTATATAAAGTTTTCAGAAATGATGTGGCCCGAGAAGCAACAGGCTTTAGCCAACATCAATCGGAAGTGAAACACTGTGGCACAGCAGAATTGTAGACTGACAAATGAAGCTCAAGGTCAAGTAATTTGTTGCAATGGAAAATAGGGTTTTTGGTCATTTGGTATTTTGCATCACCTGGACTTTTGTTTTTTGTTGTACATTGCATCTGTGTCGTATCATATTGTATCTGTAATGTCCAGTTTTATATCACATGGCTATCATGATGCTGTGTGTGCTTTTTATGAGGAGCAAGAAAGAAAATAAGAAAGAAAACAGTATATAAAAAAAAAATGAGGATAAAAATAAAACAATTATGTCAGAAAAAACACAGCTGGATTATTTATAAAGTGTGTGATGGTTTAATAGGGTCTGGTTTGATTGAAGACTATATAAACTACTGGAAAGAAAAATCTAAAACAAAAAAATGTATGAAAATATAAGACTTTTGCACAAAATGAAAAACTTGGTGTATTTGTCACACCTGATAATGCAAAGGAACAAACAATTCTCTGAAAATTAAAGAGACAACCATTTAACAAACCCAAAGCTTATTTCTCAGCACTTTAGAACATCAAATATTTTATTTCGTTTTTTCATGCCTGATTGCAATTATATTGCATTATCAAAATACATTACATTCTTCTATTAAGCCTGAAATACTAGCTCACAAAATATCTTTGTCCTTCTTGCTTATGTATGAGGACTGTAGTTTTCAAACATGAATTACTGTGGTTATGCATGTTGTAGAGTGGTAAAATTTCCCATTAACGTTAAACAGTAGATGGAGGTAAATCTGTCTAATCTGGGATCTATTATTGTCTGCCTTGCTTTGGGCACTGATGGAAATCATGTTTAATTAAACAGGAAGGTAAATCATTCAGAAACTGGTCAATACGGGTTCAGATTAAAGACTACCTGGGGATTGAATCCACACCGTGAAAACTAGTTTTAACAGTAAAATCACTGCATGTTAAGCAATTGTGAAATAAATGTCTGTGAGTGCCATAATATAGTTTTGAAGTTTGGTACTTTTCTAGATATTTAGTTACCTTCTGAATTCATAGTGGTTCACACAATATGTGTGTTTTTGACTTAAATGGCATGACTACATAAAAATGGCAGTCACATTCTTTGCATAAGTAGGAATGAGTGACGGCTGTTCAGTCCTTCCATTGGGACCATTTGGGGTCCAGTGTCTTACTCAAGGACACAACGACACACTCTATGGACAAGAAGCATATGTGAGGTCATACCTGTGACCTCCCAGCCAAGTCACAGTGAACTGCAGCCACAGAAAAATAATGTAATCATTTGATGCAACAAAGTGCTTTCGGATATCTGCATTGTGGAGATGCGAGTGGAGGAGTGTGCGTAGCATTAGCATGCTGAGAACGGGGCCAAGAAAGCAGACGGTGCAGTGCAGCAGCAGTAACAAACAAGGACAAACACTGTCAATGATGTGAAGCACCTGGAGTCTTGAGCAGCCAATATCGTACACGTGCAGAACTATAGCTTCACGGATGCATCTGAAATAGAAACAAAAAACAGCAAGACATCAGTGTGGATTTACTACAAATGTGTTGTTGTTTCTGACTAATTGAACTTTTCTGACATAATAACTGTTAGATGAAGGTTAACTCCATTTATAGTTCTGTAAGGCCAGGGACTAGTCTATCCTCTGTCCAGTGACAAAAAAAACCCAGTTTCTCAAAGGGATCCATATTGATTATTAACTTGCAAAAAAAATAAAAAAATAATTCAGAAGGTCAAAAGAAAGTTAAAAGAGCTGGGCTGATTATAAACGGCAGTGACTCACTACTGCCACCTAATGCATACAAGGGGTGTCACTAATTAATTACATTCAGCACCCTTAAAGCGAAAAAAGTCACACAGTCTCAACTTTGGTGAAACCATTTTGAACATTTGTGATGGTGTAAATAATTAAATATTTGCACAATCTGAGCTTTAAAATGAGTGTACACTGTACCGAATTAGCAATAATTATCATCTTATAAAGTAGATTGACTGAAAATCAAGACATAGAATGCCTGGGAAATCACTGGGCTCAGAAACAGAATCATCATCATAACCTTTATTCAACCAGGAAATTAAAACCCATGCAGATCAAGATCTCTTTCACGAGGGTGACCTGGCCAAGAGGTCTGCAGCACATATCACATCATTCGATTTAAGACGTATAAAACTTATCAACTGAAGAGGAAAAAAAAAAAGTCATAAACAAGCATCATCGATCAACAGGGAAATATAAATAAACAAGCTTCATCCAAACAGATATCTCTCCACTTTATGAATGTTTCAGATGTTTCTGCAACTTCAGATGGTTCAAAACACAGAAAATAGTCTTCGACGTTTGGGAAATATCAAAACCAGGATTTTGATTCATAATAAAAGAAATTCATGAAAAAATACACATTTGCACCGACACGTGCGATGACGTCCCTCTGCTTTTTGATAATTTTTTCTTTTTTAATTTATTCAAGTGTGGAGAATGAGAGATTTCAGGAATGATTTGCATGGAGAGGTGCACATTTGATCAATGCCACTCATTAACCTGGCTGGTTTTAATCGGCATGCTCCAAGCACCCACTGAGCAGGGTGCCGTGGACAGCTGCAGCTGTTGGATGGTTCGGCTCCTGCCTCATTGACGGAGAGGATTGCTGCGATGATTACCCATAATTAAAAAAAAAAAAAAGATTCAAATTAGTGGCACTTACCAATGACAGACTGATTCCTGCACTCCCAAATTGGAATGCTCTTTATTGACATTTGGAGAAGGCGAGGTCGTGGTCTCATCTCCAATATATTACATCTTAATAATCTGTTAGACAGTAGCCAGGACTGTCTGGCCGTCGATGTTAATATTGTGCAATTACTTGCAATACAGTGAGGTGTGTATGATATCCAGCAGTAATAAGAAATCATATGTGGCTGTCTTAACTCAAATTCTTGCTACTCCAATCATACAGACATAGAATTAATGTGAAATTTTGAAGTGCATGGTGAGCTTTAGTAGAGGTAATATAATACATCGCTATTGCAATCAGATAGTGGAGATGTGGTCAGCTGACTTGAGGAAGATAGAGCTGTGGTGAGCTTGTTTACACAGATGACCTTGTTCGCATGATTCGTCATTCACAGCCGTTGTCCACAGTCACACACAAACACATCTGTGTATATACTTTACCTGCAGCATCTGAGCAAACGTTCAACCAGTAAGTCTTCTATTCAAAACTGAATTCCATTAACACCTGTTTTTTCTTTTTTTCTTTTAGGAATGAACAAGTTCAGATAATAGAAGGTGAAAACCCACAGTTGTAGAAATATATAGCTGGAGACAGATTACAATGCACAAGTGATCCTCTTTTTATGTCTATGGATTTCAGTAGCAGTAACAACTTTACATTCCCCTCATCTCCAGTCCAGTCTGTTCTCATTTCATGTGTTGGCATTAAACATATGTGGATTTCATTCAGCAAAAAGGATCAATTGAATGAACAACTGTTCAGTATTCATTTTGATACAAATTAATTTAGAATTTTGAAAGTGTTGTTGAATCTGAAGACCTTTAACTTTAAATTGTATTCATTTGGCTCTCAGTAAAGCCAACCAACAACAACACAATAAACTCAAATATTAATATATAAAATGTCTCAGTGTCAGTGTCGGTGTTTATCCAGTTCACATGTCATCCATCTACTGCTGACTACCTCGCACATTTATGTACAGACTGTAGCATTTTTTGTTCTTCCACCTTAAATTGTATATTAAAATTTTGTGGCATTCAGTGTGGGCAGCAAAGTAAGAATTTCATTGTGCAGGGAAACATGTGTCTTTACTGTGCATATGATAATAAACACTTTGAATCTTGAATCTTGAATGTACACATGCAGTGTCATGTTTGTACCTGTTAATATACATGCAAACTATTAGGAGATCAGGCCCTTTATGGGCAGGTCTATCAACCGTTGTTAAAAATCATCAGATTTCAGGCTGCATGAGAATTGTGTGAATGACTGTGTAACCTCTCACTGCAACTTGTGGGAAAAATATAAATTCAGCAATGTCAATTGGTTACTTTGTGACTTTCCTGTCACATTTGTATTTAAAATGCACTTTGAATAGTATTTTAGTGAGTAACCTATGTAGGTTTAATGGAACACATTATACTTGATTAGTCTTACCAAAGCTAATTCAGTTATAATATAGAATACCAGAATGCCGGATCCAAAATAAGAAGGAATTCACACCCAAAGTCTATCAAAATTACCTGTTTTATTTATTGGTTCCCAGGAAGATATCATGGAAGCACACAGCAGTGACACTGCACTGACAGCAGCCAATGTTTCCGCATGGCGAAGGCTGGTGTTGGAAGGTATTGGTCCAGATTCATTCAGCCAAAAACAGAAAATCCATCAATCTCTTTATTGAAGAAAGTCACAAGTGCCCATTGTAATTTAATCACTGCATGAGCAGGTGTGGGTGGCTAATCAACCGTATGTGTATCATTGAATCATGCCTATTCGACAACTACCTTTTTCAAAGGGTCACCGCAACAAGCCATTGCATCTTGCACTGTAGACTCCGCAACCGCTACTTGAACCCGGTTCCTCCACATGCAGAGCGAGGAGATGGCAACCTCAGGCATGGGTGCCACAGCTGCTATGGCCCAGCATAATCATTGGCACATAGTCACAGACCCTGTCAGTAAGCATATTGTTTAAAATCAGCCATCATAGATGGAGGCATGCTCTGAAGAGTCCATCACAAACAGGCCACATGTGCACAGCATGTCCTTACGGAGCCTGTCTTCTTGAGTTTGACTGACAGCCAGGACTCCTGCCCCGCAGCATGCAGGTATAGCTGCTGTACCAAATTTACTTCTTCGATTTGCATGATGGCAACACACTAACTGCCAAAAAAATACAATATCTAAGGTTAAGTTAGGTCACGCATTCCCTCAGATGGAGGAATTTGCATTGCGTCTCATAAGAGTTTTAATGGGAATGACGATCCACACTTATCAGTCATGGTGAGGTAATGTGATTTAACTCCAATATTTCTTTAGTGGTGGGACTCATCTCACTTCTGAGCCACTTTCTGTTGTCATAGACATATTTTGATAGATTATAGACATGTGCATGTAGACATGTAGCTTCACTGAAGGCTACTGTTTATTGGAGCTGACATATCAGCTTTGACCATAATGGGTGAGGGTCCCTCCTCCAGAGCATTCAGTTCTACAAAGGAAAGAGGTCTTTACACAATTAAAATGATCAGAGTTTGCTGATTTCATATTTACTTTGGGACAAACGGCAATCATTGAGTTAAGATCCATAAGGCTTTTGTACATTAATAATGTGCCTGTTCATACCGAAATACTCTTTAGGGCACAACACTTTAAAAGATATATTTGTCCATCCTAACACCAGACTCTGTGAATTACTTGTTTGCTGCTTGTTAAAAACTGAACTGTGTGGAAATGGTTAGAACACTCACTTGTGTTTTGAGTGCCATATTTTCCAAACGATAAGTCACCCCTTTTGTTGTTGTTTGAATCATCATGTGAGTTATATCAGGAAGACTAAAAATCACAAAAAAGAAAATGGATAGACAGCAGAATTTTAATAAAACATTATGTAATAGGCAGGATAAAATGTAAATAGAGCATAAAAAACAGTTTAGATTGTGAGAAATGTATAAGGGGGCTGGGGAAAAGCAGAGGAAGTTTGAACGTGATGAAAACAAAGGCTAATTATGAGCTAAAAGCAAAACAGTTGGAGCTGGAGGAATAAAACCACTGATGCTGGCTGAGGCTCACTGATGGTTATGGTTTGGTCTGGTCGTGGAATGATAAATGGATTATACCAGTGTGATTTTTAAATGTTTGTTTCCTCCTCATAAAGTATTTTTTGACAGACGTGACATGAACTCAGGTGCGACCTTTTAGCCACAAAATATTGTATGTTAATGGTTTTTCAACAGAATTGAAAGGACTGGAAGTAAATAAGTCTCTACTTCGTTATGCTAGTTGGCTGTTTGATACCTCAATATTATTGAAATGTTGGGAACAAAATTCAGTGAAAGGCAAGATTAACCTTTTAAAAAAAAAAAAATCTTGTCTTCTACTTTAGTTTATCTTTGTTTTACTGTGCTGGCGATGAAGACACATTCATCAAAAATATCTAGTTGCTTCACCATAATCTGACTTAACCTACCACTGGAGGACTACCCGCATAAATTAATCATTTTAATAAATAAAAAGTTCATGATAGGTCATAAGATCATGGAAAATGACAATTTATTAAAAGCTAAGCAAAGTAACCCAATCAAGGATTTTATTGTATGTCGCCAGGTGTTTTTATGACGAGCAGCATATTCAGAGACTCAGTCATAGGATAATTATCATATCTTGTTTACAGAACATTTTCGGTGCTGGAACATGTGCAACAAATTATTTTACCTCAATTTGTCGACCCAATCAGAATGCTATTGTTAGCCAATACTGTGCTGTACCTGTATAATATCGACTGCATCCCTGCTTCCTTTCACCATTTTGGAAATTAATATTATCACAGTCAAGCACCATCGACCCTCGTATACCCTGGAGACATATCAAATGTATGAAGACATTCTTCCAAAAACCTATAACAATGAATAACTGAGCAACCTCTCTCCCTACCCCATCACCTTCTCCTCTGACTTTTCCTCCACACATCTGTCGTAAATTATCTCTGGGCCATTGTGACCTGATTTCTGTTCATTAGCTTTCACATTCCTTTCCTTCGACGCTGTAACGGCAGACTCCTCTCCCTTCACTGGCTTGTCTGATAGGATTTAGCCCCCCCTATGCTGATGGAATCTGGGCAGTTCAGCAGCTGCGAATCTGTCCTGTCTCCTGGTGATATACCGTGTCCCTCTGCCCTCAGTGGTCACACACAAACCAGTCAGCATTCTCGTGGCGATATGGCCAATGTCGTCTCTCAGACATACCGAAGTGAAACAACGGTGCTGCTGCTAACCAAACGTCAACAACTGCGGCTCTGTCAACATTCACAATCGGCTTTACAGTAGCTCTAGAGAATTTAAGAAAGAATACAGATATAAATCACACACAGCACAAGTAAATACAGCTTGGGAGCAGCTCTGGCTGCTGTGTATTTTGTCTGTGTGTGTGTGTGTGTGTGTGTGTGTGTGTGTGTGTGTGTATGGGAGGTGAAAGCAGAAATCGAGAATAAGACGGACAAAGAAAAATACAGGTAATCATTATGCAAGCCACAGTTTCCTGACCACAAGCAATTTCTGTACAACTGTATGACAAGCATTGAAAACTGCAAGGTGATAGATTTTTCATGGCAGCATTTCACTTTTCCTCCTCTGTTCCAGTGCCACTTCCAGGGGTTGCAAACCAGCCTGACTCATTTTTTACGGTACAAATCCCCCAAGGAAAGCCTGTGGTCTGCCTCTGGCTTATAGTGAAATGCCACCAGTAGTGAGTGCTACAGCCTCACATTCAGCTTCCAGGCATTACAGCAACAAAGCCCAGCAAAGCATCCCAGAGGCTTGGGATTGAGGAAATAATGTTAGCTACTCCCACACTCCACCACTACCAGCAGAACCAGCAGGTCACATTTGTCAGTAATAGAGGAGCCGTGTTTGTACATCAGCTCCATGAGTACCGGGAGTGCACAGAGGTGGATATAATATGTTTAAATATGAACATCCTGACATCCCCTCCTCTCAAAACACGTTTCAACCTCATTACTAATATATTTTGACATTTCCAGTCCAGCCGTTATTGAATGGGTTTATGTACATACAAATTGCCACTATGTGTCGCTTTTCTGTTTTGGGGAGAAATGGGAAATGTGAGTTTTTAGCCAATTCTTGATTCTGAATGTCTTGTGTTGATTAAATGTCACAGCAATAATGCGGAATTATTATGTTTATTCAAATTGAGGGAAATGGAGGGAGAAACATAACGAGCAATGCTGTATGCTATTCAGCGGTTGTTGTGTTGGGCTGTCATTCAGAACTGCATATATAAAAACCACTTTCGTATGATGATTTGATAATGAGAATGATGGAAATATATTTTAATATGAGCTGTTTAATTTGGATTATATTCCATTTTTTTAGTGCGTGTGTGTGTGTGCAGTTGCATGTGCGTGCGTGTGAATGTGATGAACAGTGTTAAATGCTTTGTTGACCGTTAAAGTGGTGGAAAAGTGCTATAACTGTGAAATCCATTTACAATTTATTTCTCATCAACATTTTCACCTTCCTTCTATTTCTGATTTATTCTGATTTCTTTTCATTAATTACACGGGAGAAACATTTTGTCCTTTTCCCAAACTTCTAAACAAGCTGGTATCACTTCACCCAGACCTCATGCAGTCTCATGGAAAATATTGCTTCTTTCGATATGAGATATGTTCCTATTGAGAAACATTGAGTATGACTAATAGCTCAACTCTCCACAGAAGTTTCATGTGGCCCCTTCATGAGAAGTAATTGCCCAGCCCACTCTTTTAACTTTCTGGAGAAAACAACAGAGTGGGAATCTTTACTTTGTTTTAAATGCCCCAATAGAAGTATATTATATACAAATGTAAAAAAAAAAAGTTTTTTTGTCTTTACTTCTGCACTTTAATACATTTCCAAACCAGTACATTCATACTTTTTCTCAAGTTAAAGACTACTAAAGTATTTGTACCTTTACATAAGTAAAGGCTGTGAGCACTTTTGACACCTCTGCTGATATGATAAATACATTAATCAAAAATAGTTATAACAATATATGATCATGACTAAAGACTTCCTTTATGCTTCATTGTTGTCTGATTGCATCTTTACTCTTGCAGGTTGATGGTTTCCACATTATGTATATTAAGACTAGCGCTCGCTGTGTCCTGACACTTTGACAAATGTCGTGGAAACACGCTGATTTAATGATGTGTTTTCTATCTAATTATTGTAAAGAGTCAAGAATTAGTTTAAAGTATCTGCCTGATCATCTGTCAAATGTGTGAAGGCCTTTACAACAAGCCAAATAACAAGGCTCTATTAATACATTTCACAGCAGCTTTGAGAAATGATACTTTTCAAATATTAACTATTCACGTTGAGTAAATACAACTCTTGATCTCTTTGGTGAAGCGTCAGAGGAGCTACTCTGAAGGTAAAATTTTGTCAGTCATAATGTTATTTCATTTTTGATGAAAAGAGCTTCTCTGAATAACTGTATGAAGGATGTACTGGTGTAAATGAGGAGAAAAAAAAAAGATACATATGCTGCCTTTTTTCGTTCTCCTGCAGAGTGCCACCCCTGGGAGGCAGAGTGGAAATGAGCTGGTGTGTTTCTTGGGCCAGGTCAAATAGTTTGAGGTGATGAATGGCTGCAACAGTTCCATTAATGAAGAGATACAGTGAAGCCGGAAGAGAACAGACTTACAATTGACTTCTAACTAAAAGACTCCGACCCCTACTGAAAGATAATTTTCTTTCCCCATTTACAGCAGGCCACCGCTTCTCATTTGCAAAGGGTGAAGGAGCCAAAAACTCTTCGACTATATCCAAAATATTCACATTACAACTACAGATCTATTCAGCATTACCTACGGGTGCTTTTGTCTGCCTTTACAGTTCTCGACAGGTAAAAAGACCTTCCAACTAACTGTGGCGCGATCTATTTGTAATTTTTACTACGTGATTAAATATGACTAATTTGAGAAATTTACATTCATATTAACCTCATGCGTGTCAAGGGACCTACATTTGCATTTTCATTGCTTTTGACTCAGGTGATTATTTATAAGTAAATCACTGGTTGTTGGGAATTGATGGCTGATAATACGAAGCCTGTTCACACAAACAGAGACATATGGTGCTCGCAATAATCACTTCTGCACTACAACACAAAACTAGGGCCTTCCACACTACAGTGTTGGTGCGGCTAATATATGCAAATACAACCCAGAACCACCTTCAAGCCCTATCTCTGGGGGGAGCTTCGCTCCCATGACCTTGATGAAGTCATAAATGCCCTGTACGCTTGTAACTTGCAGCCTCTTTCGCTAGCGCCAGTGATAACGTGAAGTCTACTGAAAATGACTCTGATGACATTAAAGAAAACAACTGCTTACTCTTTTCACTTAATGATGCCTTCGAAACAAGGTCTTGTTCGTTCATGCTTAAAGATAAAAGGTAATTACTGGCTTTTTGGCACAGTGACACAGCTGCCTGCAGAAAAATGACAAATAACCTTGAGATAATTCCAGCATCCATGTTTAATACTATGGTATTTTTAAGCAATAGTAATCTGCAGTATAATCATCTGAAGTTAGGATAAGAAGCTTCAGGTCATTGATTCACAAATTCATTTTTTGACCTGAGTGTTTTCGCTCCTTTGTATTTGATGAAAAGCAAATGTTTGTGGTATTTATGAGAGACAATCATTTTAAATGCCTGTGATGATGCTGCTGCGTTGGACAGTGTCGACATCACTGACAAACAACAAAGAGCAGAGTTAAAGTTAATATTGTCATTTTATTAGAAATAATCAGTAAAATATGTATAAACAGCAGGTGTGTGTGTGTGTATAAGTCTATATTTAAGAATTTAACCAACTGTTACTTCTCCTTACATACAATTTTGATAAAATTACTGTTCTTTTTAATATTAATTCATTGATGTACATTTATTTTTACATTTAAAATATATTGTTGTATGTTTTTGCAGGCACTGAGAATTGACTGGGCTTCCTTCTGTCATGAAATGTGACACATTAAACATGTGGAAAGGTGCAGCATTGCTAAATTCTGCAGTTTACCGTATCAATTTCAAATAATTAGAAAATGCCATGCCCCCCCCCCCATTTTACAACATAGAAATAAAATCACCCACAATGCCTTGGACATGCAGGCATTTTCCCCCACAGACACCTTCATGATCTGTGGTTAATACGCTAGGCTTCCTGTTCTGCTCGCTGATTAAACAATTATGCAAATAAGTTGAACACATGACAAGGCGTTTTCAGATACAAAGCTCAATCCTGGTGGGATGTCATGTTCTTTCATTTTCTACAGAGTGTCTACATACATCCTGCCTCTATCGTGTGCACAACAGAACAAACATAAGACAGTGGCGCGGTGGAAAATGACGTTGTCGGCATTGTTCGATTGCAGTGAGTAAGCTGTCAAGCTGAAAAAGCATAATTTCTGAATCCCATTAAGAGTGATGGTCTCTTGACGCCAGTGATTTTTGTAATTCTGGAAGAGCTGTTTAAGCAGTCAGCGTGCGTTCTTCTTAAGGCTACGAATCGCAACATGCACATATTCCCGTTTGGAGCCCGCACAAGTGTTTTGTTGTTTTAACCAGCATGTTTTAAATATTCATAGTATTTTTAGTTTGCAGACACAACTACTTCACTTAACAAATCAAACAGATTGCACCGATGTGTTCTGTGTAGGGGTGATTCAGGATGTGCAAGTGAAAGATAGATGGTACTTTATACCAGAACTCACTCACAAGGGGGGACTCAGAATGATTGGAATGATGCACAATAGGAACTTGTACATATGTATTTTTTACAACGTGTAGGATTTCCATAAGTGTCTGCCATATTGATGCCAGATGTTCCCTGGAGCTACGACAGAATGCGCTCTGGCAGTAGGTCTGAATTCCCTCCTCCCCACCCCATTCCCCTCCCCCTCCTGCCTGCCTCCTCATTGACAGTCACGTCACATTCGAAACAATCCTCAGGCAATAATTGCCATAAACAAAAAAAACCTGTTTATCTGGTCGGAACAGCAGTCCCAATGAATACACGCTACCGTGGGGAGTAGGGGGAAAAACGAGAAAGAATGAAACCTTGATATTCATACAAAAGAATGAAATCAATTTGAACCAAATACATATCTTGCTTTTCTGTTCTCTTTCTGTTAGCTTATTTGATGTTTTTTGTGGGGGGGAGCGTTTCAGGGGTGGGGGAAGGGGGGTAAGGTTACTACCCACACGTCTGTCTGGTTGATAATTGTTGATAATTAGCTTGGCACTGGCATTATTGGTACCTGGGTAAGCTTTTTCCTAATTATGTTAGGAGAGGTATAAACTGTATCTACCACGTAAGGAGAACAGCAATTTTAAGTGAGGGTCTTGACCAAACACCAACAATTTATCTTCACGAGGACATTTTTACAAAGAGATGAAAAAATGATCTGTATTATTGTATAAACTTGAATATGAGCTCCCTTCAAGGAAAAACGGCTGGTCATGCTTAGGCTTCATAATGTCAGCAGGTCACAGGCTCACATATATAAATTAAATAGCATTATAACCTATGAATAAGACTAAAATCCTGTACAGGTAAACTGAACGGTTCACAGGGTGGTGACCACAGGGAGCGTGGAGACATTGGGAGGTTGCCAGCTGCATACGGATACTGTGAAGTTAAGAAAAATAAATAGATTAACTATTTAATCTGGGAAGTAAATGTGCTCATTTGTCTTACTTTGATATCTGGCAACCCAGAGACGATCAGTCCACAATCCACCTTTGGTTTTGACCCATATTTTGGAAATGCACTTTGCGAGGCTGAGCTATTGAATACCTCAATTTGTGTTTAATTGCAAAGAATGTTTGTACATATTTAAACATATACAATAACCTCATAGACATAAGTCATTATTTTGTTTCATTGGGTCTGTGAATCACTTTTCCTAATTGTGTTATATATACTCAGAGAGTAAAGAGTGTCATCTAATATATCTAATCAGTCATTCTGCAATATGTACCACTGGACAAAAGATGTGAACAAAATATGTGCTGTATAGCTGCTGTATATTAATTTACTTAGCTTTTGCACCAATGCCTAATGGTGGGCTGGAGGGAACAATGCATGTTAGATCATTGTGGCAGAGCTCGCTGCAACCTCACCAACAGCTTTTTATTATAACACAAAGGCTTCAAAATAAAATCAGGAATTCTGACATCTGAGGTCTTCACTCCCTGTGTTTGGTCAATTTATAACTCTTTGGTCCATGTTATGTTTAGACTTCATTCGAACTGGATTTATGTGAAAGCAGACCTCATTTGATGTACACTGGGATTCAGACGGCAGGATTCACAAATGAGTCATTCCAACACAGCAATCACATCAGTGTTTGTTTTAACTGGACCGAATGGAGCAAGTAAGAAAACATCATCAGATCAGAAGAAATCAGATGCTAAAATATGTGGAGATAAACTCAGTGATGTGTGGGGAAACTGCGAGATACGTCAGATAAATATCAGAGGAAAAGATTGTCTGTGTCATTTCACAACATAGAACATATAAATGCTGTACATTTGATTTCTCTTCTATGAACACATTCAGCATGTTGAGTTGGTATCGGGAAAATCACCTTTGGATTTGAGTGGTATCGGATCAGAAAGAAAACCGGCGCCACCAGAAATTCCAAATGACAGTTGCAGATTGAATAGCACTCAAATATGGTGTATCAATTTAAGAAGATGAGTCATATTCTTGATTTAGGGAGTGTGTACCTGTCCACAGTGGTTTGATCACAGTATTGCAGAGCTTGTGCAGACATATTGGTCAGGACATCACTGATCTACACTGAATACTGAACATCAGGGTAGATTCCCAAGTCAGAATTCAGGATCACAGCACCGATGCTTCATCTTAAGTCAGATACAGGTTACCCAAAGACGGAGGATAAATATAGAGATAAATGGGCTCGTTTTATACACTTAAGATCAACTTGAGTCAGAGAGTGATTGTGGCTGCTGAAGAAAATCACAGTCCAGTGCAGTAAGTGTACATTTTGCAGGAGAAATGCTGTTAAATTTAAAAGAGTGAGCAGGAGAAATCATCCACTGATGTTGTTGCTCTACTCACACATGTTCCACATGTTCTATGTGCATTTGTTTGGTAAATAGAGCCTGATATAGTTGCACTTCCAGCCTTAAGTCTCACACCACACCTGCTTTCTTTCTAAATTACAGTCTAAATGAAATAGTCTAAATTAGCATTCAATGCATTACTTCCCAATGTTCCTGAAATTAATGGATGGATTAATATGACGGTTGGTAACTACTGTATAAGTAATAACTAGTAGTCTTGTTTCCTAGTTGTATGATTTTAGTTCAAAATACCAGGCCGAGTTCACAGATTGAGATCTTCAGTTAGTTGTTATAACTGTTACACTATGCTTATGATCTAAAACCTATCTTTAAAATGTGATATATCTCTTATTAATTCATAGGTTTATTCTCTTTCTCTCTCTCTCTCTCTCTCTCTCTCTAAGGAAAATACATTTCCTTACATTTAAAAGGTATCGTTTGGCAAAATAAAACCCTTTTCTTTTTTGCCTTAGAAAATATGTCAATCCCTACATTAGTTCATAAAAACAGTAAGCATGTCCGCTATTATGAAGCAATAAGTCGCAACAAACGCAGCCGTTTAAGAATTGTTATTGTTTTATCTTTGGTCATTTTCACAAAGAAATTGGGTCTTAAGCCAATTTACAAATCAAGCCATTAGAGTAGAGCGCTGATGCAGAACTAAGAGAACCAGCATTTTGTGTTGAACCTTTATGGAATTGCACTGCTACAAACAACATGCCAGTAGACATCCAGAGTGAGAGCCAGGAGAACCCTTTTCATGAGAGGCGAAATTACATTTTTGTGACGTTTATTTCCCTCTCCACTGTTGCACAAGGCTCATTTGGTGGTGCCATGGGGCTTGTTGGTTTCGTTTCTCGTGATGTTGAGTCCATTAGAAAAGACTTTTGCTTTACTTGGTGAGAAAAAAAAAGAAGGAAGGAAAAAAAAAATGATGGCTTGTCAAAGCCACAGTTGTGAATTGCTGGGTGTTTTAGGGACAAGCCGCTGAGGGTGGCTTCAAAGTGCACTTTATCACCCCAGGGTGTCAGTGAAAATCACTTAGTGGGACGATTGCTTTTCCCTTTTAGAGGAGGACTTGTGGACAGGGCCGGTGGGGCAAGAACATGAGATTCCATGACATTCGGCTCACTCGCCAGGTCGTAGGCGTGCTGTTACACTTTGTTGTATTTTACACCTGTGCCCCCCGCGGTGACACATTTTCGGATGGATGATGCAAGTGAAGCGGTGGGGGAGCACAATATGTAATTGCTGAATGTGGTTCTTGCGAGCCTTGAAAAAACTTGGACTTTGCGACTTCGCGAATCTGAATTAGACTGCACATTTCCATTCTGTCCGTAAAATGCATTCGCCACACTGACAAGAGGAGCCCACTTGTGCAGCTATATGAGAAGGCTGTGCCTCACTGGACCAGATTTCCCACCGCTCCCAGGCGATGGCACCTCATTTGGTGGCATCATTAGACCGGGCCCTTGTAGCTCCCGCAGAAGAAGGAGAGGCGCCCGTCTGCTGGACCATTCCCAGGGTCAGAGCACCGCTGTGGGAGCATCTGACTGCAAGACACTGATGAATGTCAGGAGACTGGGACCTACCAGCCATCTGGCAGGCTGAAGACACTGAGGGTGGAGAGCCATCGATCTGTGTCATGTCTGCAGGCTGAGAGATGTGGTGAATGACAGTGGTCCAATTGTTACATTCCAGCAAACGGAGTGGTGGTCTGTGGTCGAAATTGCATTTGTATTGAAATATTCTGATTAAGATTGGTGAAACAGCAATCCTTCAGAACTGGCCTGTTACACACTAAAGGCCATATAGAATAGAATTTATTTAGTGTTGTATAGAGAAGAGCCTCTAATATTACACACACACAAAAACCCTAAGACAAATACATAATATACACGCTAAAGCAGCAGATCTATTATACGGCACATAGAAGTCTGTAATACTGTAATTACTGTATCTTTAAGGATGTTCATGGCTCTGGGGAAGAAACCGTTTCTAAGTGTGTTTGTCTTTGTTTGATGTATCTGTAGCGCCCGCCAGAGGGCAAACGGTCAAACAGGTAAGAACCAGCATGTGGGTTGTTCAGTATCAGCTATTAATTCATGCTACTTTCTAAAACACACAAACAAAAAACCCAATGACATCACTTTCAGTAGCTCACCTCAAGCAGCTCACCTCAAGCCTTTTTTAACATATGAAACCTACACATTAAATCCTTTAGTTAATTATAATAGATCTCAAATAAACTGCCAATGTTACATAAACATGTGTTGAGAAAAAAACCTAGCTTGTTGGCTGCCTGAGATTGTCTCAAATTGTCTCTCTCGTTCTGCCAAAGTTCCAACCTGTAACAGAGAGGGACCGAGGCCTTGCCTTTCAAGCTCCCCACTGTAGATCTCTTGAATATAATATCTCTGTCAGCAAAAGTCAGTACATTCAGTTTTATAAATTGACTTGTACAGATTTGTGGATTTTCTATCCATGTTTTGGTTCATTATTACGTTTTCATCTTTCTATTCTTTGTAACCTTGGTTTTGAGAAGTGCCATATAAATAGTCAACTAATAACATTTCAGCTTGTTAATGTATATTTCTTAATATTAAACTTGACCTTAACATGCAAACTTGAGTGATTTAAGAACTCATAAGCTTCTTGTGATATTCTGGTGTGCAGATCACAAAGCATATGCCAACATAAGTGCGATGTCTGTTTCCATGAGGAAAAAAAAAAAAAGGTCTTTCTTCCTCTTATTGGATCACTGTCACTGTGGAGTTGGATCATTGTGGGCCACATAGGGAGCAGAGACTTAGAAGGCAGAGAGGAAGACATTAGCCTCTCAGCATGGGTGAGAGGACTGAGTGGGAGGAATTCAGAAAGATTTTTTCTTTTTTTTGTATGTATTCGAGTTGTTTTAAGAGAACCCTCACAAATCAGGATGTTGTTTTCAGAAATACTGCGGTTGAATGAATCCACAGTGATGTGTAGCAGTGAAAGCAGTTATGTCAAATAGTAAATCCATATTCAACCTGCTGGCTTTGCTACTCCTTTATTGTGACAGTGACAACTTGCTCGTTGTCAACATTAAATATACATGTTGTGTCATTGAGACAAATGAGAATGGAGTGAATGGCGTCGACTAGCACAGCATTGAGTAGAGACTATTTTATTGTTACACTCTGACTTTTAAAAGCAAACATCAAGCAGTCTACTTAAATGACTCGATTTATTTCCTCATCAAATGTCCTCTTTGTTAAACACCTGTTGATAGCTAACACCAAACCTAATGTTTACTCCCTGAGATGGAACAATTAGTTTGTTCAGTGTAAAACACTTTTATAAAGGCAGGTATGCAAATTTGTAAAAATTTAGGGTGAGTTAGGCTTGGTAGCATGTGCTTCTTCCATCCCATCCTTGTGTAACAGACTGTACTCTGTAATTACATCCAAACACAAGATGGATTTATTTAGATATGTTTTTTGTGCATGTACAAAATAGTGTAGAAACGTTTGTTTGGAGAATATGATGGGCTTTCAAGGGCCTTGGTGACAATGAAGATCGGGTTAATTGGTGGGTTTCACTTCACTGAAATCAACCTCTTGGCTCCACACTTGGTTCACTGAACTGTGATTAAACGGTTTTGTGAAAGATGAATTGATCTTGACGGCTTCATCGTTAAAATGATTTTAGCTCAGGCTTTAGTAAAATCACATTTGACATGTGTTCTAATCATTAAATTCACCAGGGAGAGGCATAACTAGTACTCACCAAGGTAGCGTGTCGGCTTGGCGCAGGGAGCTGCTGCTGCTTGTGGTTCCAACTAACACAATTCAAGCTGGTTTAACATTGTGGTATGAAGACACAGCTCGCCTCCACAATGCACTCAGGACATTTACTTCCTTCATTTCATTAAAGTTCAAGGTTTCAGGAAGATAATTGAATATGTGGACTTTAGCACAATTTGAAATCCAGAATATTTTATTTAGATTTTTATCGATTTTATTGGGTCCTGAATACACACATTTTGTCAGCATTAACACGAAGTATGAAATACTACCTGTGATTTATTGGTATTTGAAAAAAATATATAGTTTTGTGAGCAAAAACAATCCCATCTAACATCTGATATGCCCCCTTTATCCCAAACTTGGGTTAGGGTTAGAGCTGGAGAGTATCTTAACTGACATTAGATGATTAGACAATCCAATACAGAGGGAAGGACATATGATCACCCTGTACACAACTTTACATAACAATATATAAGCAACAATTATACTTACAATCATGGCTACTGGTTGAAAGAGGAGGCTGGAGTATCTCACTGGCAATATACAGATTCTAGAGTCTAACCTTTTTAGGACTTAGTAGCCAGAAGAGATAAAACCATGAACCCTCTTTCTGTGAGGCAGCAGTACTAACCACTCCCCATGCATCCCTCTGCAAAGAAAGATTCATGATAAATCAATTCCTGGCAGTAATTGCATTGTATCATACAATATGCGTATGAGCCGTATGCAGGGAGCCAAATTTGTTTTGTTAATTTGGACATGACAACCTATGTAATAATAATCTCCTGATGTCTTTTCTCTATGATACAGTTGAGTCGTGTCACAAAAATCCCAATCTTCACTTTATCCTGGGAAGTGTCAAGTTAAAGATTTCACACATTGACCTACCATAGTATGAGGAACACAGGTGGTCCTGTAATAACACTGTGTCAGACTGTGATAGTAAACCAGAACCAGAAGCAACTCAATGAAACGCAGCCATTGCTAATTTTATTGTTTACAGCTGTGCCTCACTGAATGTGACACATGGAAATATGTGCCTCTGCAAAAAAAAAAAAAAAGGACGCCTACAGTAAAAAAGAATTAAACATTCTCTCCTGCCAACACTATTTTCTATGCGGACCAGATAAAGCAGAGAAGAGTAATGTGCAGGGATCTAGGAGCCGCCCAGGGTTCCATAATTAAAAATCCCATTCATCTGTTTCTGCAGACATTTTCAGTAGTTTCTGGAGCAGCTCCTGATTGAAACATCAGTACTACTGTGGGCCCCACAGCCCATATGACTGACAATGAATTTGCATAAAACAAATGAATCAACAACAAAAACTTGCCAAATAGCTGGGTGATCGAGAGCAATGAGACCGAGAGAGGACTGAAAACTCAATCCAACTGAGGACCAACACACCGACTTGATGGCAAAGAGGGTTTAAACTGGGTTTAAATGTGTTATGTTTCACTCACCAGTAAGTAAGAGTGTTTGGGCAAGATTCCCTACACATATTAATACCATAATGTGTCAGAAATGCATCAGTTGATAAATGTACGTTGGTGCTCTTGTTTCTTATAGGCTGTGACACATACAGACAAATAATTGGACACAAGGATGCCTGGTAGGAGGATCAATGTAAAGTTTTCTGTAACTGCTGTAATTTTTTTTAAATTTATTTATTTAAATTTTCAACCACTGGAGTAATTTGGGTGTTGGCTATCATTTACATATGTTGGGACCATTATGTCCTCATATGGATCACTATTTATGTTTTGGTTGGCTATCGATAATGATTAATAATTATCAAAGATAGTTATTAATAATGTTGAAATTTAATCTGATCTGTATCAGAACCTCGGAGCACCACCTGTCGTAACAGGAAATGATAGCCAATTCAGTTATATCAGTCTCATAAGATATACTAAACAGTTAATCAGGAATTTGAATTAATAGTTAAATTAATTACAATTACCAGAATTAACAGTAAAGCTTGAAGGATTTTGGAGTTCTTAACACAGAAGAGGTCGACATTTCATTCACCTTTGTGCTCATTAATAAAACAGCAAGTATGATTCCAAAAATATATTTATTAACAATGAAAACAAATAAAACACAGATTCTAACTACCTATATACAGCTGGGTGTGTGTAGGTGCATGTGTGTGTGTGTGGAGAGAGAAAGAGAGAGAGAGAGTTGGAGGGAGTGTGTGTGTGTGACGTGTGATGGGACTACAAAACAAGATGGCGGATCACAAGAAACTACATTCCAAATGGAGGTTGTCAGAGAACAGGAGGTCTGTCCTTTACAGCTCGGCCATGTGCTGATAGCAAAAGAACAATAGAAGCTAGCCACAGCATCTGCTTCTGTGTGTCTCTGCTAAGGGACCATTTCTAGAATGAGTTTATGTGAATGCGATTTGTCTTGTAAAACGTCAGGAGTCGTCAGATGGTGTTCAGTTACTGTGTGATGTTGTCTTTAATGTGATATGTGTAGGATTGTGAGTTAACAAGTTAGTAAAGCAGATTAGCATGCAGACCCTGTGTCTGTGGCAGAGCTAACAGTGGTTTACAAGTTGATAACTGCTCCTAATATCGTTATCATCAGAACGCGATCACTGTAACAGAATCAACACATCTTCATAAAGTTAAACAGTTCTATGCATAGCATCAAGTTTAACTAATCTCAAGTAATGCCCAGTTGTTACCACTTCCTTGGAAGAGTTCAGTTGTCATGCTGGAGGGAAGCTGGTGTCTTCTCCTGTAGTTAGCACCTCCTGCTAACTGTGGTTGCTGGTTCTGCAGGCTGAGGAGAAGAAGATGGAGTTGATGTTTCAGGAGCTGTCCTTCTTTGCAGCGCCTGGTTGTCCCTTTGTTCAGACTGAGGAGCTGATCGCTCAGGCCTGTGATGGCTTTCCTGCTTGTTCAGGAAAAACACAAAGAAGTTCTGTGAGGGTCCCTGGTCCCGTCCTGGAGGAACCGGTTGGTTTCCCTGGAGAGCAGACTCTGGGTGCTGGTCTCTGGATCAGGGGAAGGTCTGACCCTCGTGGTGGGTCAGCAGATGAGTTGAGGAGTGGAGGCTTCTGGTTGCCGGCCTCTCGTGTTAGCTGTGTGCTAACACTGGATGAGCTGCTCTGCAGCAACCCACCTCCTTGGAGTTTTTTTTTTGCAAGAGTCTTTGGGGGGAGAAGCCTGGCTTTGCAGGCTCTTTGTTCCACGTGTGGATTCAGAGGTGTCATAGCCTGAGAGCTTTAACCAATCAGTGACTGGCTGAATGCATGGGGGAAGAGTCTTGAGCAGAAAGGGGGGGGGGGGGGGGGGGGGGGGGGGGAGGTCCTGGAGAATGTCCCCCCTTCCCCACTCTAGGTGTGAAAGGCCATAACATTCCTGGGTCAGAATTCATGTCATGACTGCGTCTCATGACAAATGAATATTGTCTCTCCCCAGAAATGAACAAACCTTCTGTGGTCCTGCAGATCCCAACACATACAACACACACCATCAAGCCAAACATCATCCTCATAAGCAGACGTTCCACAGTACAGAGCATCCTGCATGCGCTATCACCCTGAAAGATGAGGCATGCACACCCCAGAACCGACTTCCGTAATGGTTGAATGTCAAAATCTGACCAATCAGCATCCAAAACAGTAACCTGTGCGAATGAAAAGATTCGGAGAAAAACAACAACAACAAAAAAAACAATCTTTGGTATAAGAAAGATAGAAAAACTGTGGCTTCACTCATAGCTGTAATGTCTATGTTGCTCAAATGAACAGATAAAACTCTCCTCACTGCAGCCTCTTTATGCTCCTAAAGTTGAGTTAATTCCAGCAGAAGATGTTGCTGGTCATCAAATGTCCTGTTTAGTCCACGACCCTCATGTGCAGCTGATCATAAACAATAATGTCTTATTAACTCAAACAGACCACATTAACACAAGTGCATCAGTGTTTCGTTCTACTAACTGATGTATCTTCATGAGTCAATCTGTCATCAGACTGACCCTCACGGTGCCGACTGCTCAGCTACAATAATGCAGCAGTGTGCACAATATATATAAGTCAGAACACAATGAGGGAGATGAGTAAAATGAACACAGGAGTACTTGTTATTTTCTGTTACGAGGAGTAGTACAAGTCTGTTGTTGGACAAGCCTCATAATTTCCATTTTTTTAAGGCTTCATTAGGGATTTAGGCAAATATTGATTGTGCATTGATCATATTGCACATTTGTTTATGGTGTAAATTTAAAGTATAGAAAATGCAACACGTCTGAATTCATGGTTGGAATTTTGAACAAAATTGTATTTAGTTGCAGAAAATCATGCAATGAATCACAATTTAAAATGTTTTGGGTTTTTTTAAACAATAAATCCTAATAAAAACAAATATGTGGAAGGTAAGACAAATAATGTTTATATTTTAAATTAAATGCAAAACTACAAGGCTAACAATTTTGACAGTTGCAGACTATATATTAAAACACTTGCTAGCTATTTCAGTTTGAAAACATTTAACTGGCACAAAAATAGTTGTGTTTTATTGCCTATGGATCTCTACAGCCATAACAAGAATATCCTCAGCAGTCAATGGAATAGTTTTACTTGATGTGAGACACTGTGGGTGATTTTAGAATTTGAGAATGAAAGGTGAAGTTGTTCCTGACCCGAGCTTGTGCTTATCCAGTAATCACTTGTTTTTGCCCTAAGAACATCAACTGCACATTACTCTCTCTTTATTCCATTAGAACTTTTGTCTGCCCTCATAAAAGCCTTTCTCATATGCTTACCTATTTAATAGAAGGTTGATTGGTCTTTATTTGCTCTGCTCTTCTGTATTTCCTCTAAATGTACATGCTTTGTTTGTGTACTTCTCTCTCAGTGTCAGGGACAGACTCTCCTCTGGTTTTTAGATTTGTCTTTGCTCAACAAGCATCATTCAAATAAATGTCATCATCATCATCGCTGCAGTAGCTTGACAACAACCATTTACATGAATCAGATATGCTGAAGGAGAGAGAGATTATGTAAGATTTAGTTGAGGACATTCTTTGCATTTTCCCACATATTTTAAGGTGATATATTTGATACAGAGGATACCGTTCTGAAAAGAAGCATGTGGTACTAATGAGCAAGAGAAATAATTTAACCTTTGTTGTTTAATAATTTGTGTAGTTGTAGCTAATTAACCTTTGCATCCTATATCAGCTTCCTGGATTTGTTATTTAATTTTTTGTGCAGGTTAGACTCCCAAACACTTGAACTGGGCAATTCTTTTTGTTGCTTTGATTGTAAAAATGGAATACATATTTAATGTGATGTATAAATGAAATCCAAATCAGGCAGTCTTAGTGGAAATACTACAATTCCTTTGCATACAATTATAAAATTGACGGTTGTAAAAAGATAACTGCCATGGATCCAACATGTTCCAGGGCTGTGTATAAGAACACATTTAGCTGTTCACACTGTAAACCTCGATCAGAGTTCATACAGTCCAGTTAATTTTAGATAGAACCCCACAGCATCCAACAAAAAAAAAAATCATTATTTCACTTGGGGCACAGTATAAATGGCTTTCGAGTTTAAGTTAATCGAGTGAATGTCACCAGTGTGAGTTTCACTGCTATTTTTAAAATGTTCTTGTCTGCTGATGAAGTGGCTCTAATTACTGTTGGGTCGAGATATAGTTTATCCCTTCTCTGGTAACAAAACTAAATAACAGAAGGGATACATAGATTCTCCTCCCATTGTTCCAGGAAATCACTTCCATGGATTTCAAAGGACAATGGATTACATTATCAATAGATGCTGCAACATTGTTGTTTTACAACAGTTGAAAAAACAACAACAACAACAACAACAACAAAAAACAAATGCATGCATTGTAAACCTGCTACATCTTTGACTTGTGTGAATTGAGGCTGAAATGCGCAAAGGGTTCGTTTAATGGATTTTAGAAAAGCTGCGGGAGCCTCTGACTTCCAGCTGGTAAGGCAAACCTGCAGCAAAAACAAGAGTAGGGACATCTGTCTGTGGCTAATGTGTCACTGGGTTTAGGCTTTTCATAGGCATTTATGGCAACAACAACAATAAAAAAAAAGAAAACACACTCCCTCTCTCTCACACACACACACACAAAGGGAAATACAAGCAGATTTTAAAGGAAAGCAAGTGTGCCCCATCCAGAAGAAGCTTTATAACACTAGCTGTTTGTCTCATTCAGCACCGGCACAAAGGATCATAAACTAGCCCAGTAGATAAACACAGACACGCTGTGTGCAATTTACAGACTCAAATTACATGGATTCTGGGCAAGAAAGTTTTATCATGTGGAGCTATCAATTTGATTTGTGTTTTTTGAGTAAAGGGGAATATTATGGATACCAGATTCAAACCAATGTGGGGCACATTCGCGTGTGTTTTTTTTTTTTTTTTTACTTGTTTGGACAATGTAGTAAAATAAAATGAGATTCAAGATTGGTATTAACTTTTAATTTAACATTTCCAAATTTGACTTATGCGCAGCTCCAGGCTCTTTTCTATTCATCTGTTGCTTATTATGCAAAATCTAATATCTGCCTCTCGTCTGGTCGTGACAAACACTATCTTATTGATATAGTGGGTGGACCTGGAGCCAAATGCCCCTTGTAGCCTCAGATGCAGTTAAAAGTAGAAGCAAAGCACTTTTCTTTCTCTTAAGAGTCATTACATACAAGGATTAGAGGACAAATTCCAGGAAAAGCATTAGCAATTAGAAGTCTAGCAGCCGTCAAGGTATGTAATTATAGGCAATGTGTGTGATTAGGGTAAAAGGTTCAATAAATTACATTAACATACTTTTAAAATCACGAGGGAGAGTCCATAGGGGCCCTAAAAGAGGCAGAATGCACATATTGATTTCCTTTCCCCCCAATGGGAAATTTATTTGGTGGCTGCTGAGCAATGAGAGCCATTCCAGTGCTCAATTTCCTGACACAAGCAGTTGAAAATCCAAAGAGCGATTGGGTGCTCGGCAAAAAATGTGACATGATTTTTAGTTTTTTTTTAGTTTTGTTTTGTTTTGCTAAAGGCTCCAGGCCTTTTGTTTTCTCCTCCTGCTGCATTTTCTCTGTGTCTTTCTTGCTCTTTCATGCAAAAGTCCAGAGTGTAGTTTATATTCCAACACATTCTGCACAGAGACAGTATAGGAAGATAGAAATTCTGTCTTGTCTTGCTGCCTCTCCTGATCCACTTTATCTTGTTTGGATATGAGCGGGGCTCATAAGTCCTAAGAAGCAGAAGAAAAACAAAACACCATTATGTGCGATTTGAAAATTTGCAGGGTGCGATGGTTCATCCGCTGCCTCAGTGGCCTCAATAATGAATCTGATAATGAATGTTAATAAAGGGAGCACAACTTGCTGACAATAGAGCTTATCGATGAGGCAGGGTGATAAAGTTTCAAGGCAGATTGAGTAAAGTTCCCTCCGTGTTTGGGCTTGGTTGAACAGCTGAACAGCTCCAAACAGTTCTTGGAGCGTGTGTGTGCGTGCGTGCGTGCGTGCATGCGTGCGCGCGTGCGTGTCCGTTGCACAGTTGCCTGGCAGAACCTGAAACGCAGCTGTTGGCTTTAATCGACTTTTCGGATAGGGAAGATTTTCCAGTCCAGGGACACACACCTTCAAATCGGCTCAGAAGATTGCTGGCAGCAAAGGGAGGCCCATCTCCATGGTCAAATGGCACCTTTCAACCTGTCTGCTCACGGGCTGGCTGCGGGGAGGGGGCTCAGGGTCCAGGGGCTGGCAGCACCGGCATGGCAGCTTTTTACAGTGGCAGAACCTAATTGCGCAAGGCATCTCCAAACCCTACGGAACTGGCAGCTGTCCACACCTTTCCCTCGAGCTGGCTTAGAGGAGTGCATCTCTCCTATGAAAACCACTCTTCAAGCACAAACCAAGGGTTTTCAAAAACTTCACCTGGAGTTTGATGCTGTAAACCGTGTCTTTCTCTGCTCTCCAAAGTCAGCTCCCTTTTGCAGAGTATCTGGAGATGGAAGCCCTTCCAATGAATTTGTTTGAAACCTCAACGAAAAGGTTCATCTGATAAATAAACTTCAGGTCAGAAACTGTGAAGAAACAGTAACACTGGCTCCTGTTTCTGGTTGCCAACAGATGCCTAGTAGTGTAATGGTTACAACTTCTGTCTCATAGTGAGAAGACCTGGATTTGATTTTTGCCTTTCTGTGTGGAGTTTGCATCATTGGGAAATTACAAAGCACAAATACCTTTTACTGTACTGGGCTGCTGAGTGATCATTTATCTTGTGGCTTCTTTCTAATTTCTTTTTCCATTTCGCAAAAATCTATACTTTCTACTTCTAACATTTCTCAAAACTGGATTGTTTCACACATATTATTATACAAATTAGACTTGGCGTAACAACACAGAGAAGATCCACCAAGGATCGCAAATGGAGTGAGTGCACCGTTTGTACAGTAGCGATGATCTTAAAAGAAAATACCTCAAAAGAAACGTTTTGAATGAATGATGTGAAGTCAAGTTTTGATTTTCAGAAAAAGATTTAATTTGTGATAAATGTCCAATTATTATCAGCGCGATTGCTTGTAATTAAGGTGCTGAATCCATGTTGATAAATTACAAGCCATGGTGTGTGTGTGTGTGTGTGTGTGTGTGTGTGTGTGTGTGTGTGTGTGTGTGTGTGTGTGTGTGTGTGTGTGTGTGTGTGTGTGTGTGTGTGTGTGTTCAAGGTACTGCAGCTCTGTCCTACAGTCCAGTAATATGGATGTTGGGTTAATTTGAGATTCTGATTAAGGGTTAATGATTCTCTTTGTGTCAGCTCTTTGATGAACTGGTGACATGTTTTGACTGGACGATACTGTTAACTCAGCTGGGAACCAAAAATTGTTGTTCTCATGAAAAATGATATCTTGAAATCTGCTTCTCCAAATCAGTTTTTTTTTGTTTTCTTTGTAAAAATCACTTTCACTGAAGCTTCCATTTTTCAGGAAAATAAAACCGATTCATTTGCCTTTGGCAATCATGATTGTGTGGGAGAGCGAAGTATCTCCATTTCTCAGCCGTATCACCCAATGTCGTCTGTCTTCCAGCTGTCTGGTAATGTGGGCTCTGGTGTTCCTGTTAACGGCTTGGAATAGCAGTTTAAGCTGAGTGTCACAGCCCAAAGCAAAATGGTTGCTCGTCTTGAGGAAAAAACTAAAAAAAAACATGCAGCACATGGCATCATTAAGTGGATGACACCCTCAAGGTGATGTAGGCGGTTTACATGATACTCCTCAGTACCATCAACTCTACTTATGGAACCACTTACCTTCCAATGGTCCCATAATCTATTTTTAATATTTGCCAGATAAGTGCACTCAGAGACATTTTTCAAGGAAAGGATGAATTGTTCCCATTAGTCACTTACAAAAAGGAAAGGAGGCATATGTTCTCTTAAAAAGCGCCTTATTGGTCCCCGAAACCAAATGTAGGCAAGGTTGCAATAATGCACTTTCTTTTATCACCGCACTTTCATCATTGTAAGGGCTTGTATGCTGTAGATGAAACCGATTAAAAGGGACAGAAGGTAAACAATACATCAAGGGAAGGTTAGAGTTCAGCTAATAATAGACCTCACATAGCCTCTTAATTGTGTGTTCATAACGGGAAACAGTATCACAGTATCATGCCAAAAGTGAGCACTCAAATCAATATACAGCATATTCTGATTGTAGCTTAAAGTACAAAAAATTAAACAAAAACACACATTTTAGAAGTGAATTTATTGCAAAGATCAAAATGAGAAAAAAATAAATAAATCATAGCACAAATAATATGCGTTTTGTTTATATTCCTGTTTTCATGTGTTTCTGGTGACTGCTGCTATTCATTTTTTACTGTTCTAGTTATGAAACCCATGCATGTTCCTGTTTCAGGTCATGTTTGTGTGGTATGGTTTAACAGTCATGGATTTGTTTCCGCATGCTTTATCGATTCGTTTTATTTGTTCTAATTCATGTCTGCTTTTACACTGCATATCTCATTTGAGTCCGCCCTCATGTGCACTTTTGCGCTCTCGCTCAGACACACAATTACAACTTGTTTTGTTATGCACATGTGCAAGTTCATGCACAATAACAATAATCACAGTCTCCAGAGTTGCATGAAGTACCTATGGTTATTTTTTTACTGTTTTACAATAATGTTTTGCTGAAATATACATGATATACAATTTTTTTTCTGTTTCAGTTGGGGACAGAGTTGATTAAAAGAAAAAAAAACAAAACAGCTTTTGTCCAGAAAAAGCTGCTGCAGACCTCACTGGAGCTTCATCTTCTTGAAATCAGCTCTTAACTGCCGCAGGAATAACTTACTTATACTCCTAAATGTGTCAGATTTACATATACATGTGAAAACATGTCAGCTTGTAAAGTAGTTTATAAAATATAGTTAAGGTTTCCATATAAAACAATATTTTTTAAGTAAAGTATGTCTCATAATGTGAAATGATTATGAAATCTTCAAACATACATTGCACATTGGTATGAGAAAAAAAAAACATGTAGCATGAGAATTAGTTGGAAGGGGGGAAATGCAATTTAAGCTCTGTGAGGAAGGGATCAACCTCCCACACTATGAGAACTCTTGGCTTGCATTAGCCACATTATTAATCCAATTTGTGAAAGTTTTTGTTTATGATACTGGTATTTTCTTCAGTCATCATCTGCAGGCAGATGAGTAAAATAATCACACTATTTTGAGAATTGCCGTGCCTTTTAATCGGTCGCCTTCCAATACATCTGACTGACATACTTTCGTAGGTGATACAGTGAATTCTTTTCTACGGGCTAATAGAAATGTCAGTAAGCAAATTTGTGAAAGGAAGACAGGATGAACACCAAATGAAGCAGACATTATGATGGAGTTCCTGAACACCTCGCTGCTCGCTATTATCCAATGCCTTTGCTTCTCTCCTCCCTCTAATCAGAGCTCTTGACTGAGTGCAGATGTCATAATTATTAATCTGCTCAGACGAGCCACTGATGATTGATGAGAGGCGCATCCTAATCAATGGCGAATGCATGATAAGTGTTTATGTGAAGATTATGGCAGCAGCATCTCAGGTGGAGTGGCTTTTCTCCTCATTATACTACCACCCCGGTACCAGCAAATAACAGTCTGACACTTAGAGCTGATCTTTAATCAGGGATTATCTGGCTCTTGACATTATTTTCAAGAATATGTTAGTCTGCCAGAACCACAGACAGGAAACAAATTAGCTATTTCTCCCTCACTGGCTTTGATAGAAGTATTCCATCATGCAAAACTACTTTGGATGCCTGTAAGGCTATGTTTTCCCAAGCGTATGTGTTTATGGATGCAATTACACCATTTTGGGTCCAGACTTTAATTGAGACTTTGTGTAATTTTGTTTTGGACTTTGCTGATAACAGAACCTTCTGTTGCATTTTCCTGTCATGGTTAATATCCAATTTCTGCCTCAGTGTTTGTTTAGACAGTCTCATGTTCATTAAATCTGGGAATCATAAGGTTTGAGTGCTGTGAAAAAGGGAAAAAGCAAACACTGTCTCCACAAATCTCAGCAAGAGCTTTTAAAGTCTGACATTCCTAGCTGAAGGCTCAGTACTCAGACCCACAAAGCACAAGCGAATGCTGGCTGAGAATGCAAATACCTTTTGTAAAAACCAGCACTCAAGCATGTTTGGAGCTGCTCAAGACCCTTTGAGGATGAAAGTGAGAAAGAGGTGGATTTTTGGGTGAGATTGTCTTTGGTAAAGCTTCCGTCAATCACTCCCCTGGGAGAATGGTTGTATGGCAGAGGGAGACGAGATGGCTGTTGCTTTCTGTGCACATCCTGGCACACAGACCTGCTCTTTGTTTGAGCCGCTGCAGTGGTGCCAGCAGGACATAGTCTTGTCATATCCACTAAAACCAACAGTCATAATTAAGCAGGACATTGGCGAACATCAAGATCTCCTCTACTACCACTGGTATGATTTCATCCAAGGCTATCCATATGCTGCGTGACTTCGATCTCAGTAAAGTGGAATAACTATATCAGTCAGTCCTGAGACTTTTACAATGAAACAACTCCTTTTTGGATGAATGAAATCTGTCCATAGGCCTAAATGGAGGTACTGACTGTGTACTAGAACCATCAGAAAAGCAGGAGTTCACAGGGCACACAAATATTTTCTTTTTCTTACTCTTATACCTCAATGAGTGTTCTTAGATGTTCAGTCATTGACATTACTATCAATTAATTGCATGCTATGTTCTAGCTTCCATGACAGTGAAAGCAAAGAAAAGTAGCCTCAGTTCGTTCTGCTTGTAGCACATTGCAATGCGATTACATGAAATCCTGAGACGGCAGCATTCAACCATAGTAGAACAACAGGAGCCTACATTATAGAGGGGGAAACTATAAGCTTCTGGAAGGTCAAACTCTCTTTTAAAACTGCAAACCACAATGCCAAACTGAACAAAGTGTAAATGGGGAAGATAAACGTACGCCTCTGTATGAATTCATCAGCATAGTTATGTAGGAGTTACAAGAGGTGACTCTATTGTGTACCCCATTTCATAATAAAGACATATCACAGGACATGTAGATGTATAAACATTAAGGTGGATGACATTTTTTTCCCAAAACATTTTGAATCTGAATTATTTGCCTCACAGATATTGATAAAATATGCACAAATTCTTAACAGAGGCAGCCATTATTTTCAAAGGTCAGAATAAAAAAACAAAACAAAAACACAAGATGTATGCATGCCCTCAGATATACAGCAACTCAAACAAAGGTTGATAAAGCAATTAAAGACACAATAACGGTGACTTTCAACAATTTAACTTTTTACTGCGCTAAGAAAAAAACGATCTAATGGCAGCACTTAGCTTACTGGATCAGTGCAAGGTGCTGTAAGTAGATTTCCCCGGCTGGTAATTCTGTCAGTTTGATACTAAACTGAATTTCTGTGTTTGTTTGTTTTTAACATTAGAAGATATTACATGGACGCTGCAGTACAACTGGGAAGTATCTATCAGATGAAGCATTACGTGGGGAGTCGGCATGGTCTGCTAATGTGCTCTTAACGTAATGTTTTGGGCTACGGTGTCCCCAATATGAACATAAAACAGAAAGCACTCACATCAACAAGCTTCATGGTCAAACAGGATCCAGTAAATTCCTACACCGGCCAATGAACAATGTCACACAAGTTACTAAAACTTTGTGCTTGAATACAATTACTACTAGTGGAGTCGCTCTATTTGTTCCAATAGTGGAGAGAAAAGAAAGGACAAGTAGTCATTAGTAAAAAAAAAAAATTAATCTTTCATTATTACAATGTTTTAACCCCCTAAATAGGACTCACTGAAATTTTTAATTTAAAAGATTATATGATAGGAATTCAGTATAGGATAGTGGATATATTTCAAACTGTAAAGCTTAAAAATTCTGTAACCTGCAAAGGTTTCTTGGTGGATTTATTTCTAGGTGGTTTTGTCACATCTTCTACACTGCTGAGCAACACTGTACCACACTATTGTGAGTGTTTGCAAAGATAAAAACCCTACATCTGACCTACTGAATGCAGTTGGTGTCTATTTAAAAATGAATATCTTGGTTTTTTACAACTACTTAGAACAGCTTTATTGTGTCAAATGCAATGTATCATATATAGTGAGATATTGTTTTAAACCTTGCCACAGGGTTAAAACACTAGTATCAAGCAGTGTTGTGGTAAACAGTAATGTCATGATGTCTCAAACCATATAACGTCAAATGTAATGAAATGTATTAAAATATTTAAACCGGAATCATGATAAAGATTTTGCTAGTGTTTGCTAATCAAATATAGGTGTAGTGGGTGACATAGTGATCTTAATCATTAATTAAGGATGCCTACATTGGAGCTCTCTAACTTATGATTGTATCTTTCTCACTATTTAGTAATATCAGCAGCAAGGCACTGCATTATTATATTTCATATTTCCAAAACTATGAAATAAATGGCCTTTATTACATATATATTTGGCTACAGATGCATTGTAAATTTTTTTTTGCAAATTCCAGAAAAAATGCACAGCAATGCCTACCTCAATGTTAATAACTAATTAATTACATAATATATATTTAATATTGGACAATGGATACAAATTAGCCTTGTGCTAAATCTGGCATATTTACAGTAACCTTGTAGAAACCCATGAGATAGCTGTACATTAATACTTACTGTCCCATCCAAATAAATGAATGAACAAATTATTATGCAAAGAGCAAGCATTCCAGTTTACTCTTGCAAGAGAATACAATTTTCAGCAAATTGTACGTTTGCTGAAAATTGTATCCTGTTAAAAAACGTATGAATCAAAAGAGAACAGCCGTGGAAATCTCAACATGTACATGCTAAACCATTCATCTCAGGAGAGCAGAGAGAGAGCGAGAGATGGCAGCACTAAACTTTTTCAGCAAAAGTTACAAGTAACGATGTAACTTAAGTCACTAACTGTTATGGATTAATAATCAGTCATTAGTTTGTTGCTGCCATTACAGTAACTGTTATGGCACATTATTCCCAGCACTGTTAATGAGTCATCAAGTTTACACTGTTTTACATCAATTATACACTTGTGATCTTTCAATTTGTTCCTGTTGTTAGTCCGACCTACTAAGTCGTCATTATGAAAGTTACAGAAAGAGTGCAGCTTTACATGTGGAAGACTGCTGTTAAAACATCTACGATGTCAGTGAAAGCTAAAAACTATTAGTGTGAAACTGAAAAAGAAATTTGTGGGGTTTGTAAAGTTCAAAGAAGTTCCCAATCCCACCCCTCATCCCTCCTTGAGGCAAATCGCTTGAGGCCTCTGCCAACATTCTATACCTGAGTTGCACTGTAAGGTGAGATAGAATTCCAGTTTTGACAAGGGAAATTAATGCACTGAAAATGACACCGGTTTCTGATCCGCACGACTCTTGAAAGTGCCAACAAGCACGTGGAAGGAGATAAGACGGCACCGCGGCACCGGTACAAATGTCAAGCCACCACTGAGCAGCCTGCAGACTTTTAAAATCACACATGAACTAGATGAAGAAGCTATAATTTCTTGAATAATCCTTGAACACTGACATGTGACATACTAACTATAGGGCCGCATTCAGATGTACTCATAATAAAAGTGCCTGGAGCAAAGTGGTAATAATACAGAGCGCTGTAACTGGTGGATGAGCTATATTGAAGCTCAGTGTCTCTTGTCTTTTCATTGTGGATTGTCTCTGCGGTCCTCTCATTTTATATAGAAGTGTATGTGTGACACAATTGGAAGCTCGAGACTTTCCAGAGAGACAATTAAAAACAAAGCAGATAAAACTCTCAACAAGCAGGGAGATTCTCCCCGAGATGAAATGAAAGGAACACCAGAGGATAGCGTTCCCTCTAGTGGTGTACCGGGAACTCTGAGAAACACCTTAAAAACAGGCCGTTTTGTTGGAGACTTACTTATTAGTTAACAGTAAAAATATAAAGGATCATCACTGTTAACTGAAATTCCTACCACATAATCATAAACATTTTTTTTTCAGTTATTTATTGTAAAACCACATTTCTGAACGTCAGCCTCATATTAAAGCTTGTCAAATGTTTTTTTTTTTTTTTTTACTTACTCACAGCTGTGTTAGCTTAATGTCTGGTGATATTGTCAGACTGCATAGCGGTAACATTTATAATGATATACATAAGCAAATAGCAGAGATCCTTGCCATAGCTCCTTGCAATTTATCTAAAAAGCAAAAAAAAAAGAAGACAGTTTTGCAAATGGACCACATCATTTTCATTGCATGTGCAGGACCCATCAATATTTAAGATGCACACATTTGAGTCCCATCTAAGTGACTTAAAAAAGTCCCGCCCTACACTCAGGATGTGAGAGTGTAGCAGTCGGTTGGGACACGCTGACCCAGTGAGCCAAACTGCTATTACATTAAGCCGGACAACATCACTACCGAGTGCAGCAAACACAATCTAAGCAGCAACTATAAATATCTCATTCGACTTGATGCACCATCCGAGTAATTCCACAATCTCTGCTCTGATGCTGATTGCTACAGAGTCTTGGCAGAGGTAGAGAAGTCAAAATAATTAGATCAGAGCACCGCATACGCCACGGCCCATACACGTGCCTGTATTCATTCATTTATTTCATTTGCCATAAATGGGATGTTTGGCTCCTGACTGGCTGAGTTGGCTAATAGAGAATTTGGATATTGGCTTTTTTTTTTTTTAACAATTCCATTCGTTTTACCTATCATGTGGTGCATTTTACAGCCAAAATGTGTTGGTCTGAGTTTTGTGGTTCGCTGTTGGCTTGAAGCTTTTGTGCTGCGAGTACTGGTTCAAACTTAACTCTGCTAGAGATTTGGCAGAGTACAGCCATTTCAGCTGGAGAGGAGTTTCAACATGATTCGGGGTGCATCTGTTTTACACAAACACCCATAATCAATTCCATGTTGGAATTATGGGGTTCACGAGGAAGATCCAAAGTGTTTACAGCAGGGGGGGGGGGGGGGGGGGTTGTATAAAAACACAATACAGACTATGTGAATTTTCATCCTTCAAATAAAATGAACTGTTGTTTCTAACTTATTCACTGGGGATCGTCCTGTTTTAGTAATAGAAGCAGACGTAGCAATTCGAGCTGGGAAGCCTGCTGAGAGATCAGTGATGCATAATTGAAAGCTTGTTACCTTATTGCTTGCAAAGTACAATTAGAATCTTTTTTTTTGTGAAATGGTGAAGGCTTCAGAAATGGTGTGGGTGACAAGCTTAAGGAAAACACAGATATAGACATTCAAGCAAAACATGACACATTAAGAAAAATCCAGCATTGGGATGGTATTTGTGCATTTGGTGCGTGTCGGCCATTGTTAAACTGTTTACAGTCTGTATGACTTGAACACAATAGCAGTGGCCAACCAAATTAGCTGTGGACAGTTTAGAAAAAGACATATGTTTACTACTAATATGAGGATTATTTATTGATAATTTTTGCAGTTGAGACTGTGCAAACTGGGATTACGTTATATAAGCACCCTATTTCACATACTGTTCTTCTCATAACTACTAATGTTTTGAGTGTGTAAGCACAAAATGCATCATCAGATATATCGAATTGATCTTGAGACAAAAATAGCTGTAAAATAATATTAATTTGAAATACGTAGTTCACGTTTGATTTATTTTCATTATAGGGTTCACATATTGTGAACTGAAAAGGAAGCTGAAAGGAAGCGCACAGACCTTTTGGAGTTATTTAAGAAGTATTCATAAAGAAAATCTAATCAACATCAGTCTGTGATTCTTGCAGGCCATGACGGTCTGCCACTGGAAATTAATATCCTAAATGGTCCATCATTTCGA
Source organism: Blennius ocellaris (assembly GCF_963422515.1). Taxonomy (NCBI): domain Eukaryota; kingdom Metazoa; phylum Chordata; class Actinopteri; order Blenniiformes; family Blenniidae; genus Blennius; species Blennius ocellaris. The sequence goes on along the minus strand of NC_137657.1, from coordinate 15,651,803 downwards.
TTTTTCACTTCAGTTTATGAAGAGTGACAGTGTGAAGTCTCAACGTGTTTACTGGCCTCATGCTACTACCACCACCATGAGTGTTGCCTCCGAGCCATTGTAGTTTTCTTTTTCTCCCTCAACCTCCAATCTACTCTGCTTTCAATGATGTTGATTCAGAGCAGCACCCTCTGGGGAATTGATTGCCAAACGCTCATTCCAAATCGATGTATGCAGCGACGTCTGCATGCATACATAGATCATTTCAGGGGCGACACGTATGCTTTTTCATTCATTGAATTTATTTTTATTTTCATTATTCATTTCAAAATAATGCTGCAGATGCCAGATAACGAAAACCTTTTTGGGCACTCACTCAAGGCAAGCACCATTGCTGGAAAGTAAAGACCACCACCAGAGGAGCTGCATTGATTTTGCCCTGTTTAGCTGTTCTTTCTTCCTGGCTTCTCGATTCAAGACATTTCACCAACCCTCCTCCTATTCCTTAATATTTGTATGTATGTATGTGCTTCACTCAGTCCAGTATTGCACCAGCTGTGTCTTGTTTTTTTCTCTCATTCTGTGTATTTAAGCTTTGCCCAGTCCACCCTGTCCGTGTCAGTCAGTGTGAGCATATTTATGGCCTCCAGTTCACTTTTTTTGTTGCTTGTCTTATATGCCAATGATCAAGTTCTACCCTATTTAGTCTCTCGTCTTTTTGTGTTGTTTTTTTCCATTGGTTGAGCTGATTTTTATCTGAAATGGCGGTTGCTTTTGATTTTGAATTCAGCGTTTGCACCTGGGGATAAACCATTGCATTACACCTGCACAACACAATTTGATTTTTTTTTTTGCATATATATATATATATATATATATATATATATATAAAATGTTAATTTTTTAGATATTTTTTTTTTTTTTTTTTTTTTTTTTATTTATTTTTTGCAGCAAAGAATAAAGAGAAATGTATTCCCAAGGATGTGCTGTATCTTGATCAAGGTGTTTCATAAATCATACAACATCACCTCTGGCTTGTTCCAACCGTTTTTTTAATGGAGGACTTCTCACAAGGGCCAATTAAAAGAACCCACACAGCTCAGATTGAGAGTTTGATATGTGAATTATTTAACAAGGTGCATAAATATGAGTCGTTGCTATTTAACAAGGTGTAAGAACATGAATGATGAGCGTAATCGCTTTTTCTCTCTCTGTGGGGGCTTACTAAGTGAAGAAAGAGGAGAGCTCAAGGATGTCAATTTTCTAGTGAGTTTCATTGGATTACTAGGTTAGATTTAAGTAATGTGATGAATGATTAAACTATAAAATATGAATCAAACTTGAAGAGGTCACAAATATTCTTAATTCTTATATTGAAGTCTATTTCAGCACATCTGAGAGCTGCTACAAATCCTGTCAATGAACAAAACTGATGATATAACCACCTTTGTACGCTACATTTACAGTTATGTAATAGTATTTTTTGCTTCCAGTTGTAGTGATGGACACATGGAGAGTAATTAAGTTTTCCTCGGCTGTGGTAATCTTTTTTTTCTCTTCAATTAATTTTTTTAATGAGGCTTTTAACTGACTGTTTTCATTTCATAAATACTGTTTCAGTCTACTCTTGTTTCTTTTTTTCCCCAGCCAAATAATGCAGCTTTTAACAAAGGAAAACCTCCACAGCTGCAGTGCAAAACAGAAGAAAAAGAAAGAGAAAAACATAGTAACTTGCCAATAAAACCAAACTATTGGACAGCAGGAAACATCGAGGGGTGCGGGACAAGAAGGTCCTCGTAGAAATATTGCAGATCATGATGACGATTGAAGATAATATTTCAGGTAAAGGCTGCATGTGTGGAACAGAAAAGAGCAGATCCTCCATCCCACTTGACAAATTGCACCCTGGTTAGTAGTAAAATACAGTGTATAGTACATGTGACAGGTAGGAAACCTCATAATCACTGGCACTACTGTCATATTCAACCAGCTTTTCAATGTCACTCAAACGATCTCAGTGTTTTCATTGAACAATGCACTTGATTGTTGTCTTAATATGTGACTGATACCCATTGTCTTAAAATATGAAGGTAGATATATGATATGTATTTTATGTATATGATATGTATTTTGATGCACTGATTAGAGTCTTGGGATGGAAAGAAGTCACTGACAGCAGAGCTCCGTAATGGAATTTACTTCAATTTTTTTTCCTAATTATTTTGATTAAAATAAAAGTGTGAATAATGAAAAAAATATCTATTTATTGTAGCTTCACTTTGCTTGTTTGGAGGCTCAGAATATCTATGTTTAGATATTCGATGTCACTGTTTTTGTTTTAATTCTGTCCCAAAATCTTTTACATGAGTGACTGAAAGCCATTTTTGAATTTGGATACATGCTTTCTTTGTAAGTTCTTGTGGTGAGAAAATATACTTGGATGTGGTTGTTTTTCATGCACCAAAATTCCAGGTGTGTTGCAAATCTTTTTTGATGCTGTACTGTAAATTTGTTTTGGTTTCAGCCTGCTGGTGGAAAGAATTTTATTTAAATACATTTAAAATTCTGAATATCCCAGTGTCTTTGCTTTTAAAGGGGTTTTACTTTCAAACATGTAAAGTACTTTGTGCTACAAACATTTTTTAGGGAAAGTGCTGTATAAATACATTTTGATTTATTGAGAAAATCACTATCGATCATCACTCAACTTACGCATGTGAAGTAAACAAGAGCATTTATTCTCAGGAGCGCCAATGCAATGCTGTGCAGGAAGTGGAGTTTGGGAGGTGATCCTTAATATTATCTATGATGAAGGCCGTGCTGAGCATGGCAAGGTCACCAGCATGGCAACGTAAGGTCATGCAGCACCATGCCAGTCTGCCTGCTGCTCCTCAAGCGTAACCTTGTCAAAGTCAAGTGTGGAGTTGCTAATGCCCCCTTAACCCAGCATGTGCGGAGCTAGACGGTTCCACCGATGCTACGCTGCCGGATAGTGCCACTGGCATTAGTGATGAAGCGAGCACTCCTAATTGCCTCTGCATGGTTCCCAGGCTTGACCCAAACTTGGCCGCCACTTCATCTCCCATTCGTCTGTCTCTCGCTCTGTCTTTTGCCAGAGATGCACCCATGGCAGGACAGCTGGCTCACGTCCAGGAGCATCAAAATATTGTCAGGACCACTCTCTGTGCTCCAGCTACACTCGTCTCCAAATTAACCTTTAAATCAAAGATGGAGTCCTCGCCTCTCCTCTCCTCCCCTGCTTCTCCCTCATCTTGTCCTCTGGGTGAATTAATAAAACCTTAATTTCCTCATTAGCCCTGTCAATTCATGCAGGGAGTAATAGGCACTACTTGGGGAAGTGCTCTCTTACATACAAAAATGTACCATTGACAATTAACTTCCTGGGAGCTTTCAGGGGGGAGGGGGGAGGGGGGGGGGGGGGGGGGGGGTTGGTCTTTTGCTCTAAGAGCACAGAACGTCTTTTGCCACACTTGTTTTAAGTGCATGTGTTTTCTGGGGTTGTTCGGCAGTACTTTACAGTCATTCACTGTTCCCGTTGATTATAGTTTAATAGCATTTTCTGTCGTTTCAGTGGTGATGGAAAGCTTCACAGCAGGATGTTTGGACTCAGATATTCCTCATTTTTTGCTCGTCACTTTTTGTGTGACATCTCAAATTTCTTTGGTCTCGAAATTATGAAAATACCAGACATGAATTCAAGGCCAAAGATAAAAAGAGCTTTCTTCAGTCTTGCAGCAGATGCTGTAGATCCCACGGAGCCCTGGACGCTCTCCATTATTTAATCTGTGTCTGATTATACGAGACAGAAGAAACCAAGACTGGCAAATTCTCCAAATTTTGTGATATGTTTCTTTGAATGCAAATAATATTTAACCAATATTTCAGAAAATGACTTTGTAATTCATGTCATTACATATGTTTAAATGTAATATAATAACAATTTTGCATGGATTATCTGTGGTGTTCTCCACAGGCTCCATTGGGCTTTTTTTCCATCTTTCCTAATGTGTTTGTCTTGGATTTCTCTGCAATTTACTCATTTTTACTCCTTTTCTCCCTGAAATCATAGCAACTTTAGTGTGTGACTGTACAACAGTTGTTTGTGTACGCATAGGTGTATACACAAACAACAGTTGTTTGTAGATACATAGGTGTATACACAAACAACAGTTGTTTGTAGATACATAGGTGTATACACAAACAACAGTTGTTTGTAGATACATAGGTGTATACACAAACAACAGTTGTTTGTAGATACATAGGTGTATACAGATGTGCATTGTCACCAACCTTCACGGACTGGCAGCACTCGTTTCTCATGTACAGAGACCTTTATTCCCTGAAGGTGCAGTGGCTGACAGCGGTATGCTCCCCCCCCCTAAAACCTTGTCTGACAGGTCACATGGTGACTCACGGTAGCCGTGAGTCACACAGAGAAAAAAGAAAGAAAAAAAACACCACATGAACCATATAGGCTGCGTAACATGAGCGTTTCAAGTGGAGGTCGGTAGTAGATGGGGTAAAGGTAACAGGCTTTATTCTTTTATGGTAGTTTAATGTGAAGCTGGCGAGGTGTTGTTTATTTTGAGAAACTTCTGTTGATGTTATGTAACGCATGCATGCACACACATGCACGCACGCACGCACGCACACACACACACTGTAATTCGGCCATTTGTTATGCCCTGCCGTGCAAAAAAGGTACAGGTTTCCAGCAGTGTGAAAGGTTGCTTTGGAGCGGCATTGAGGTGTGAGGTGATGCAAGTGTGTGAAGAACAATGACGTTTTCAAGAAATGTACGTTTCTTTCTGTAATGATGGTTATATACCCTGAAGAATGTTTCAGGTGTGTTTTTCCCCCATCATACTCAACCCTGGGCATGCAGTTTAATGATATATAATCTAAAATTGCAGAAAGAATAATGTATAAATAAAGAAAAACTTTTAGGAGTTTCAAGAATGTTATAATTGCAGAAGATTGGTGCAATTACATATGGAGAAGAAAACAGGCTAATCATTCAGTGACTTGGAGTATTTCTATCTTCTTGCATCATGGTACCTCCAATGCCTGATATCATGCCCGATCCTTACATTCCCCTTGTTGTGTGTTTTGTGTAAGTAAGTCTGTGTGATGTCATCATTTAGATGTGGAGGAAAAAGTTAAAAGGTTTCTGCCTTCGACTACAGTCAGTTCCAGCTGAATGACACCCCAAAGCCACTAATATGTCTCACTAGGTTCTTTCAATCTGGCATTCTCTTAGTCTGGACCCAGCTTATCTGTCACTATTTAAGACCATTGTTTCTTTATCTGATTCTACTACCAGCTCATACAGCTGACAGTGTAACACTTGTTATAGATACGGCCATATTTGACTTTCAATCCACAAGCAATTTGAAAGCCTGAGGTTTTAATGAAGAGAAATTATATCATTTTACACTATGTCACTGATGTGCTAGTGATCAAGAGCCAATCTGGTATTAAATCGCTGACAGTCTGATGTTAAAAGTCAGAATTTGATGGCTTTTCACAGCACATCGACAAAAAGCATGCTTGATTAGCCAGACCCAGCGGAACTCTGTCAGAGTCGCTTTTCCAGATAAATATGCAATGTGATGGTTGACGGTTGTGATTTCATGTGACTCTGGGACTCAGTTAGGCAGTTGACGTTCAAAGCTGGCATACCAGGGGACATGACGGGAAACTTGGCGCGGAGTATTGGCTGGAGGAGGAGGGTGGCTGGTGATGCTGATGGAAGATGGTGTTCTTTGTTGGAGGGTGTTTTCTCAGTCTCGGCACAGCAGGACATCCAAGGCTCGCACTGTCAACACACGCCTTTAATGTTGCAAGTCTCCAAAAAAGAAACATCAAAAGGCTGTACCCATGGTATTCGCATTCATTTTTATTCAATCTTATATTTTAGCAGAAAAAGAATATCAATCACGCTTGTAAATCATATGAGCTTTTGGTTAAATAGTTGTACTTTACATTTCAAAGACACAATTTCGGGATGAGATGTTAGCATGTGCAAATATAAAAATGCTTATGACACCAACACAAAAGACCAAAAGAGTTTCAAGGACCGGTAGATGGGTATATCAGATTAATAAAGTAAACTGACTTCTGAATGAAATGTTCTTTAGTATCAATAATAAAATGTTGAATATGTTCTTCAGTGCTCACACATTGCATTGTACTGAAACACTGATCAGCCAAAACATTACAAGTGAAGGTGAACTTATTGACTTGAGTATTTATTTTTCATTACACTTGAGTTTGACAAAGCATTTTAAGTACACATTTTCTCTGATGCATTAGTAGAAGGAAATATGCAAGTGTGGGGACCTCAGTTTGAAATTATTATTTGCAGATACAGTATGGTAGGACACCCTTTCTCCCCCGACTCTGTGCTTCTTACTTTCTTATATGTGAGTTTTAATATATGAATGTAAGCGTGCCAACATGCATTTTGTACGCTTTCGTCATTCACCTTACATGATGACAATAATAAAGGAATTCATTTATCCATTGAAATTGTGAATGACCAACTGACGAGGTCCGATCATGTCCAAAACTCTACCTTTTTTGGGGTATTGGTGGCCTGAATGATCCGTATCAAGTGGACCAAGGAAGGAAAAGCAGTGAACAGAGTTGTATTCAGCCGTTGTATTCAGCCAAGGTTCACTGATGCACATTTTCCCATGGAGGCCCAACTTCACAACTTAAAGGATCTGGTGCTAACATCTTTGTTTCAGATGACACAGTACACCTTGGGAGGTCTAATGGATTCTATGCCTCAATGCTTCAAGGTTGTTTTGGTAGCAAAAGGGGGAAGCCCATGGGATCAGGCACATGATCATGGTGGTATGCATGACTGGTGTATGTCGTAGTGTCTGTAAACTACCATAATCTTAACTAGTTGCAAACAGGAATGTAGTACCAGCTCATTTATTCTGTCCTTTAGTGAACTGAGCAAAGTCAGGATATAGCTTAAAAAGTATTTTATGGGCCTTGGGAAAAAAAAAAAAAATTTCAGTCTGTGATGCAGTTAATGAAGGGCAAAACCAGTTGATGTGGATGACGGGCCCCTCTGAGATATTTGTCATTTGTCACACAATGAAGAACAAAACTCCTGCAAGCTTAAGTTAAATAATAATAAGTCAGTCAATTATTTCCTTTTTTATCACTGCTTGATTGGCTATCATCATTAATATAAAAACCATATTCATATTACACCTATTAACAGTAACAAAGGAGGACAAGTTTCTCTCGTCAAGACGGGTTCATTTCGCGGCTCTAAATGTTGCTCTCCTTGTCCTACTTTACGGAAAGTCACCACCGTCGTGTCTGCAGACGCACCTTTTGTTCACCATGCTCAGATTTCTATTTGAAACCCTACATGGAAAGTTCCAAACACAAACTTGTTCTAAATCCCAAAGTTTGTCACTTGAAGTCAGTTGTTACCTCTATCTCACTTAATCCTCGCATTTCCACTAACCTGAAAAAATACAAAATGATATTTTCAAGGCGGAGCGCTTTGAAAATGTTTAGCACAGAAACATCTTTTGAGGTACAGGAGTCGAGTGCATATTCAACCCCCTCTCCCTCCTTCTTCTCAGTGTTTCAAAGTTGTGATAAGATGTGACAGTCTATCAAACCTCAGTGAGGGTTTTATACCATCCATGCCGCACTGCTCAGTTATCTTGTTGGCATTTTGCTGGCGATATAACAGAGAATCAATTATGAGTACACAGATATGCGAAAGGTTTAGTCGGCAAAAGATGCTGCTTGACAGTTTGATGATATGATGGCGGTAAATAAGCTCCATACATTTTATCCTGAGCTAAAAATACCATCCCCTTGAGCCAGCGACTGCATGTTAAGATTAAAAGATCAGAGGAGAATTTACAAATATGCTGCAGTGTGAAATTAAAGACATGAAAAGAAACAACAGTTATGATAGTCCTAATTTTTACTGATGTCAGCTTGACTGGGTTAGTTCTATTTCTGTGCCTGTCTCTACTGTCTGGATTCATGCTTATACCAGAGTTTATAGTTTCAAGCAACCGTCCAATCAAATGCTGGTATGTAGCAATCTTGACTGAATTGGATGATGGTTGTTTTTTTTTTTTTCTTTGTTTTTTTAAATGTTTATTAAATATATGGACATACGTATATGCAATAGCCCTCAACGATTCATGTTACAATCACATTTCCTTGACACGTATTCATATCAATATTGAAATTGACAAAAAGAAAAGTGGATTTTAAAAAAAACACTTTGAAGAACACAAGAAGATCAAAACGAAAGAAAAAAACTAAGACAAAATTGCCAAATTAAAAAGTAAAGTACATAAAAATTCAGGATAAAGTAAAAAAAATTTCAGAAAAATAAAACTCTGTATTGAGATAAACAAAAATTGAATAAAAAAAAGTAAATAACCCCCCCACCCCAAAAAAATTTAAAAAATACAAATAAATAAACATAACTGGGAGGAAACACACACAAAATGAGTGAAAAGAAAAGTGAAGTAAAAGTTTTCTTTCAACTGTATCAGTGATGAGATGTTTGTAATTTGAAATAATTTGTAAATCTTCATGAATTTCAGTCTACAAATGTATTATTTTATAGTTTTACACCAAGACATTTTTTTTCTTGATAATTTGTCTCAATTCCACATATTTCTTTGTATTGTGACGTTATCTCAAAACTTAAACGGGAAATAAAATATGCTTGGATAGGAATCCCCAAGACCCACTCTTTTCTGGCTTCTGTGTTCCAGTGCTGCCCAGGGGAAGTCTGCCTCCTAATCTAAAAATGACTGCTTTTGAATAATAACGAATAACGTATTGAATAATACGTGCATATGTAATATCATTTATGCCATGTATTTTCTATTAGATTTGGGCTTAGTGGAAATATTCCTATCCCTGAAATGGTCACAATGTTTCCGCATAGATATAAATTGTTAAGCACAGGCTGCATGGACCTTGAAAGGAAATTAAATATCAGTGATGGACTTAATACTGAGATAAAGTGTTTTAAAGGTACTCTAAAATCAGATATATGGGAGGGGAAATGGGGGACTCAATATTACTTCCCTCTACATTTTTGAGCAGGGGGGGTTAGTCGAAAGATTTAAGATGAAACAACGTACTGTTTTCTATTCTTAAAGAAAAGACCTCTGAGGCTTCACAGCTGCTGTTGATGCAGTTCCACTGAGCGGCAAACACTTCAAACAGCTCTGGAAAAAGCATGTTAGAAGTCCCAAAAGGCTTTCTAATCAAATGTCACAAGGCCTTCATGGAATAAATTGAGGCAATTCAGCCGATGGCAATGAAAGCAAAAATGGCAAAAGCCAACACATCATAAGGACTTTTGTTTCTTAACCTAATTCACCTTGTTGGCAGTGACCAAATGTCTCTGGCTATGACCTTGTTGCTTGGCTCAGGACAGTTTATTATACATAAAGTGAACAATAATAGGCTATTGATTTAACAATGATAAACTGAAGTGTCAAAATTGCGTGCCTCATATAATTCCATCAATGCCAAAGTCAAATAATGTCCACAAATGTCAAAGACATTTAATCACCTTTTCATAAGCTGGTAAGGTAATCTGGGGTCATGATGGAGCCACTGTATTTAAAAATGACTTGTTTGTTCACAAACATGGCAGCGTCCCTGAAGACTTATTGATCGTGTCGGGTCATCGTCTTTGCCTCCACTCGGCAAAGCACTGCTCAGATGGGGACAGAGAGGGTCTTACCTGAGTCAGGACAGCTACTTTGTTCCTTTTTCCTTCATTTTTGCCCACGATTGACGAGGAATTTCCTCAAGCAGGAAGCAGAGGAGTGGCATAATTTCTCTGTAATCGACAGAGCTCTCATATCCACCTTTGGGCGTGGAGGACAGAACCACACTTACGCCACACTTGCATGCTCCTTCGGTCACATACCGTGTGGTGATGACAAATGGGGAAGGACACACATTAGCCCTCTGCGTACCTCACACAGCTTCCTGCTCAGTAATGGATTCACCTCCGTGCCATCATCACCTTCTATTAGGCCCGGGACAGAATCAATAGTTTTCTAAATGCAGTTGAATCATTCATCATAAGAGGCCTCGTTCGTCCACCTCATCTACCGCCCGCTACCTCTCCAACCTGCCTTGCTTGTTTTGCCTCCCCACCCGCAGAACTGAGCACCCATTTATGCAAACCCTCAGAGAGAAAGCATTCATCAGTCTCACAGATATCAGTGTACATGAAAGCTGAGGACCTCCATCTTGATCTGACCTTGAAAGCACCATCGGAGCCAAGGAGGTGAATTATACATGCACTAGTACAAAGACATTTTAAGATAAATATGACATCTATATGGATTTATGGAATCAGGAGGGAAAACACACATTGATTATTATGGATTTGTATTCACAATGAGCTCAATTAATAATAAATAACAAAGGCTTGGGAAAATCAAATATAGATATCTTTTATCTTCAGTAAAATCCATAGTTATTTTTAGAAAAAACCTCCCTGAGGGTAAAAGACAGAAAAACAGTATTGTCTTTAATATGCTCGATGGCATTTCCCCACCCTGTTTTGTTGATGGGGCAAATGCATCTTTAATAAAAACACAAATAAAAGAATAACAATGATCTATGTGTTTTGGTATGAAACGCATTCGTCTTTAAGTGTTACCTGATGTCAACATGCACAATCAAACGGCGATCAACACTGCTCAAAAGGTCAGTGTAATTGTTAAAGCAGGATCCCCTCACCATGCGAGCCCGGGGGCAGCACCATTCAGGCCTCGCCTTTATTCTGCCAGCATTCATCAGGGAGGCTGAGCACTGGCTGCTAAGACATGATTAATTGCTGCAATAAAGCTCATTATGGAGATTAAGTAGGAGTTACAGGAGCATTATTGATCACTGTCCTTTAAATAACCTTAAAGTTGCTTGTTTGTGCATGTTTTGTATGATGCTGGTCAATGCAGAGGGCAAAATGAGGAGAAGATTCAATGCAGTGTTGCTCCAAGACATTAACATGTGACATAAAACCAGACCCCATTAATACAACAGCATTTTTGTTTCAGAAACGTCTTGCCTGGTCACCATTTACAGAACAATGGCAGAAACGCTGAAAGCAATGTAGTTCGCATGCCAGGCCACAAGTTGGCGCTGTTGCTGGTTTTTGCAATGAAACCACACACACATGCGTGGAGAGAAGAATATTTTATAAACATTAATCGAGAGTCGTCAGCATTCGCATGAACACATGACCAATGGGATGCTATTAGGGGTGAATCTCAACTATAAAATTACCAATACTGTATAGACTCTCAGCCTGCAATTTAGACTGGGAGTCATGTCACTCCAGAGTCTGCCAAGTTTGTTGTCGTCCATCAAATTGCTTTTGTGCAGAAGAACTATTTACATGGCGATGATGGGCAGTAGCAGCGCTCCCGTGGTCTCCTCAGGGCAGAGCCCAAGCAATTTTCAGAAAGTTCCACCTTGGAAGCAGATTTCAAAAGGTTGTGTTTTCAGTATAACAACCACTGTTGTCGTGTAAACATACACCAAAAACACAATGAAAGTTTTTGCATTTTCTCTCATTTTTTGTAAACTGGGCCTCCAGGCAACAGGAAACATGATGACAGTGATTGCAGTGACATGAGGCCTCCAATGCTTTTCATGCATTTTTGATAGATGTCACGTAAAGGATTCTAATCTTTTTTTATTATTATTATTTTAATAAAGCCTAAGTAAAGCTTTGTTAAACACACAAATCATGTCATAGATACAAAGCTTGATGGTGTCAGCTAAGTTTAATTTTTGATTGGCTGGACGGTGGGGCACAATCACGATCTTTGAGAATTAGGGCACATTTACACGTAGCCTGCAATGGATGTTTTCGAGTTAAGATGGTCATATGTCTTCGGTGTCTGTGCGTCTATATTATTGATTGCCTTTGTGTTATTTGAAAGTGGACAGGATGTGCAGAACTTTCTGTCCTATGTTGCCTTGCAGGGACCTGGAAATGAAGAACGCAGCTGGTTAGATGCTTTTCAATGAGCTTGTCTGAATGTATTTGAAATGAATACATAAATAAAGTATTCTTCTTTATCTGCTTTCTACCTTGTCACGATAGTACAACTGGAAATACACAATGGTATATTTTAACATATATTTATGTTGGATTCATTTACAATTTCATATAGTCCTTCCTAAAGACAGATGTGTGTGCTCTTTTATATATCACTTGCATTATGTACATGTCGCATATCTACATTTATATTTATGAGTTTGTGTGTGTTTCAGATGGGACTCCTAGCGTTTCATAGATTTTATTTACTGAATGAGATGGAACTGTAATGCACTGAATGTGATATTCATTCTGCATCTTTTGTTACCCCAATCCTCTTTTAAAATCCTCTAATCCCTCCCTGACTTCAGGAAACGCCTTGTATTGACAATAAGCCGCTGGATCTTTCCATGAATTATATGAATATGTGTATTCCCTGAATATTGATCTTGTTATCTCCTCAAGGATGAATCGTATATTGATAATACCATTCTGGCTTTTATCTCTTTACAACTATACCTGCCTGTGTCTACGTGTGGCTACCATTTCCCGACTTGTAAAGAGAAGTCACATAAGAGTATTTGTGTTACAGAGAATACACACTTATAGTCAAGAGGTCTTTCAAGCCGGTGGCAATCATCAAGGCCAACACTGGTATTGTGGCCCGATATTCATTAACATTTGAAAAAAAATTATCGGACTCATCAGCAAATAACCTGTCAGAGAGCAGTCTATGATCATAAAATATGAGGCCCACAGCCAGGTCCTTGAGGACTGTGGTTTTAGAAAGTATTCACATCCCTTCAAACTTTTTTATATAATGTCATGCTGTAGCAGTCACTTCACACTAAAATCATTAGTGTTCATTTATTTCCACATTAATCTTTCCTCAGCAAACTCTCTTCATGACAAAGACAGAATAATAGACGTGCGTAGAAATGTATTACAATTGAATGCTGAAATAGTGCATTGACATAACAATACAGACCGCGACATACTCTTGACACATATTTGAAGCCCCTTTGGCAGGAATTAAAACGTTGAGTCTTTTTTAGCCACCTGGATTTGGAGATTTTCAATGCAGACCCTCTCAAGCTCTGCCAGGTTGGATGAGGCCAATTGGTGGAGAGCCATTTCCAGGTCTCCCCAGCAATGGGTTCAGGTCAGTTCTCAGTCTGTGCCACTACAAGACATTCACAGAATTGACCCGCAATCCCCGTTGTGTTGTCTCACCTTCATGCTTCGGGGGAACTTCTGTTGATACCTGATCTCCTGAGCACTTTTGATCAGGTTTTAATCACGGGTGTTTCCAAACACCGACTCTGTCACTGAGAGCAGCATCATAGTGCACCATGGTTCATTATTTCAAAGGTATTAAACAAGTAATTAAGAACATTGCCTTGAGATGTGATGCAACTAAGACTAAACACATTTTATGACTGGGTCATATGGGTATATTTTGATTTTAATAGCTGACAATATCCTATGCATCTGTTTCTTTCGCTAAGATAACCTGAGTTTTAATATCTAGTAGTTATTCATTTTTTAAGGTACTGTTGACTTTATGTTGGGGGGAAGCTATGGCTAAGTTGGTCAACTGGGTCATCTCTCAATCGGAAGGATGCAGTTTGAATCCTCCATATATCCATATCTGTTGCAGTGTCATTTAGCAAGACACTGATCCTCAAGGCTGGATAGACTGAGCACCTTTTATGGAACACATCTCCTTTGGTGTGTGAATGTATATGTGAGTGGGTGAATGTGACAAACATTGCAAATTGCTTTGGGAGCTGTTACATTATGGAATCGCAGGAGTGCCAAAATTCAAAGGAAATAAATGTGGAAGAGGATCGGTAACACAAAAAATATGCAAAGGTAGTCATATTCATTTTCTATCTTGTCTTTGCTTATTCCATTTTGTCAATGCTTCTCCTGTTTTGTCTTTGTCTTTTCCATTTACTTTTTGTCATTGCACTTACTTGATGAGTCAAGCCATTTGGAAAAGACAAAAGCAATACAATGCAAATCAGCAAGGGCGGGTCTTTCTGTTCAGGGTGACTAGTCATATAGTGACTATTTAGTCAGAGGAAGGAGACGCATATGCACATTTATTTGAAGTAAAAGATGGAAAGTTAAATATGACGGCATGTTAGCCATTGGCTCAGCAAGTGTAATTTCCATCTTTACTCTGCTATAGACCCGTTTCTAGCATTAGTAAGAATGTAAATTAAACTCATTGTAATCCAGTTCACATTGTCAATTCCTGCACTGAGGTTGGAACCATTTAAGTTAAAGAAAGAGACGGGTGCAGATAGGACAACTTGCTAGTCCTTAACAGGGTAAACACCAAAGTACAGACAACAACCCACCCAAATTCAGAGTCATCAGCTAAACCTCAAATGCATGTATTTGCACTGTGGGAGAAAAGATTATAAACCAGAATACAACCAGGATTTTATTGCATTAAGCACTACAATATCCCGTGGCCTTTCACTAAAATACTTCGTAAGTAGCGCCCATATTTTTTCCCTCACTACTATTTCTGTTTGTCCATATTCCAATAATGTGGTTAGTAAATATATTATTCTTTCTTAAAATAGACTACCAAGAAATCGCTCAAGGTTTCTTTCTTATTTGTACCCCTTACTACATGATGAAATTTGTTTTGCACTGCCTGCAAAACACTTAACAAAACTAACGATAGGACACAGACCTATTATAGAAGTGGTCAAGGCTATCCAGAACGAAGTTAGTCTGACATTTAACAAAATATACAGATGGAGCGAAACACAAAACATACCAAACTATGTAAAATACATTAAAATCAAACCAAGAGTAAAGCAAAACTTTGTGTGCTTGAATGACCTTGTCCCTGGTAGGCATATCATTTATTTCACAGCATTTAGCTGCATCTTTGTTAAGGGTCTTATCTTTGTTTTATTAATCCTCTTTCTGTTTGGTTTACATTTAATTTTCCTAAAAGTACATTTCATGTGTTAACTGATCTAATACTTGATTGGAGGGTGGATGCTTGTTGAGCATGTGTGCTGTGGACACTGCAGTGAGAATGATTGTGAGGACCGATACTGGACAGGACTGAGTTCTTGGGCTATTTTTCTCCATTTAATGCACATAACCACTGTCATTGTCTTTAGGGGCCTGAACACTTTGAAAGAGCTGGGAAGCATGCTTAACAATAACTGTGAAGTCAAGAAAAGCCAGAGATTTCAGATTCAATTATGCTCTTCGCCTTTTATTTATTTCAAAAAAAAAAAATCAGTACATTTGGCAGTGTGACTTTCTGCCTGTACTCCAAACACAATTTATATGATGCACAGTAAAACATTATATTTGAAGAGCGGTATATGACTCCCCAACAGATGTAGCACATATGCCAGGCCTATAGGTGGTTTTGTCAAATGAGAAACTGTGACCATGCGGCTGACAGGCGTTAACCTGTCACTCGCTCCTCAATTTGCCTAGGGACTCACCGTTGCCTTCACGTTTACATTCAGACCAACCACAGCACACACAGCCTGCTTCTAAGAAGGGAAAATTCATTTAGAGTGACGACAGTGGCTCAGCTTTTGCAGCATTTGCTATGTTCGTCACGTCCTTGAATAAAAGGACCTATTCCTATCACACTAATAATGCTGGCTGCACATGTCACGCTCAGCACTGGCATGGGGGCGTTTTGAGCATGTCAGGGAGATAAGAGAATAGCGGGGTGCATGTTCACATGCCTTATCGGACCATGCCAGGAGTGGGTTTTGCCTGCTTTTTACAATGGTACAACCTCAAAGACACAATTGCAGAATATGCATTTGGTGCAGGTGGGCAAGAAAGGAGGACTGAGAAGTGGGCTACGTTGCAAATAGGTCTATTTTTTTTAACCTAGAATTCAATTAAATCTTACAGGATTTATTACTTACACTCCTCTGATACCATCAAGTGTTTGTTCAATGTATAAGTTAGGCTTATGCCACATACCTAAAGTATACGTATATTCACCTCGACTGACACCAAATTATAATAAAGATTGAATTGAGGTTAATTCACATACTCCCACCTCTGACATTTTCACATGCAATACATTATGTTTTGTAATAAAATCTAAATGTTTTCTCTAAAGTCTTTACATTAGCCTCTCTGTGCAAAGCCTATATATCTGCACCTCCTCATGTAGGAAATATATCACTGGCCAGGCCAGATAAGTCAAGGGCACTGAGTTAAACTCTAGGCACATTCACTGCCTCTACAAGCTCTCCAGTTCACTATCGGTAATCTACAGGTGAGTAAGCGTGGGCAAGTGGGCTGAAGTTTGGCAGACAGAGATAAGCAGATTCATTGACATGGGACACTTTGGCATCATTGCATTCCCAGACCTATTACACCTTATTGATCTCTGCTTCACTTGCTTTCTAAATCCCACAACACAAATAAGGCAGCTGCTTTGACTGAGAATGTCTCCAAACCCTCCTTTCACTGCCAGACACTAGCTTTCCGCAACAGCACCAGCCCAAACATCATTTGAAAGCATTTTAGGTCAGTAATTAAACTCCCCCATGTGCCGTATCCCTATTAACTCGACTTTTGATCACCCAGCAGCTTCGTATATAGAGTGGGTGGTTTCAGCAGGCATGGAAATGTGAATGTTGTCTCCCGTCCACGAATGAAACATTAAAAACATCAAGGAGTCCGATTTGTTTTAATCTGTGTATCCTTGCCTTGTTTAGGGTTGCACACACATGCACAAAAAAAACCCCAAAACACAAAACATTAAGGCACTGTTTGACTGAGAATATATGTGTTAAATACACTCCCGTGTCTCCCGTCCACGAATGAAACATTAAAAACATCAAGGAGTCCGATTTGTTTTAATCTGTGTATCCTTGTCTTGTTTAGGGTTGCACACACATGCACAAAAAAAACCCCAAAACACAAAACAGTAAGGCACTGTTTGACTGAGAATATATGTGTATTTAACATGAATACTGCTCTCAGCTCCTACTCTGGAAAAAAAACAAAAAAAAAACCAACAAAAAAACTAAACAAAAATTGAAAGGCTTTCATTTTTGAATCTACTTTTGATTTAACCAAAACACCAAACTAGATCTTGCATGAAATTAAAACAATGGAGCTTGTACAGTTGAACAAATGGTAAATGGAGGGAGGCAGAAAAAATGGAAATAGTTGCCTTAGAGGGTCTTTTGTCATCACAGGGAAATGACAGAAGAATGAAGAGAAAAACAGACCTATCCAATGTGACAAACAGTGGCATGCAAACATCACAGCAAATTTACAGGGAATGCAAATGGTTGCTGGCGGATCACAGAGTTAACCAACAAGGAAAATCGTGTGGAATAAAGCAAGTGATCATACCCATTTATCCCCGACCAACACAGAAGAAAATGTGTGAGTTCTGTTTGAATAAAAATGTCCTGAATAATAATCTATATGCCAAAAATCTGAAAGGAAAAATCCATGAAAAGAACAACAATCTGTCCACCTTAATGCTCTTATTAATGTTCTTTTTATGACATGGGAGAGTCTCATGAAGCTTAAATCAGTATAGCCAAGCCTTTCCTTTTCACAGAGACATTTTGATATTTAAAAAAAACTGAACAGCCCAGTGTAATGTAGAAATTTGTGTATTTACAATTAACATTGATCATTTTGGGCTTTAACAAAATATTAATAAGAATAGTATTCTTTTTGTGTGCATTTAATTTTCCTCTTTACTATGATACAGTTTATTTGGGCTGGAATAGCTGCACTGAGCATTTGAAGTGGGTGAACATTCCCATGATGCATCACTTGAGGTTGAAGATTTGAAATTGGCCCAACTTCAGTTTCCCTCTCTTATTTCACTACATGGAACACTAGACAAATTAGGCTATTTGTTGATGTTACGAGCCAGCATTCATGAGAATAACCCCGACAGAGATAGAGGGATGGAAGTGGCGGAGTCTGTGGGATAAACGGAGGGCCTCTGCTTCGAACACATCACTGTGTGAAAAATGTTTTAATAATAGAGTTTGATTGGTTGATGAATGGTCCTAAATCATGAAGCATTTTTATTCTATTTATTTTAGTTTTTAGTCCCAAGTGTAAATTCCACCTTTACCCTCTACTGTAGACCTGTTTCCAGTGTTAGTAAGAATGCTAATTAAACTCCTTGTAATCCAGTTCACATGATCCATTCCTGCACTGAGGTTGGAACCATTTAAGTTAAAGAAAGAGACGGGTGGAGATAGGACACCTTGCCAGTCCTTCACAGGTTAAACACCAAGGGACAGACAATAACACACATATTCAGTCACCAGTTAAATCTCAAATGCATATTTGCACTGTGGGAGAAAAGCAGAGTATCCCAAACCAGAATGCAACCAGGATTGTATTGCACTAACCACTACAACATTCCGTGGTGTTTCATTAAAACGCTTTAGCTTTTGTAAATAGCACCCACATTATTTCCCTCACTACCATTTCTGTTTGTGCATATTACAATAATGTGGTGGGTAAATATATTTTAGGCTCCTAAATGCCATGCTGTGTGAATGATCGTTCAAAAACGATGCAGTTACATAAAACAGCGTTGTCGTGTGGGCCTAAGATTCTTCTTCTTCTTCTTCTTCTTCTTCAGATTATGGTGTACAGAAAAGAGGCTCGCAGGATGTAAAGTAGAAGACGTCAATTGAAGAACCTGCAAATGGCCACATTATGTATTGTCTACAATTTGACCAAGGCGTCTCTAACTTTTCATCTTGTGTGAACTATTTTCACACGATGAAATTGCCAGGTAGCTCCTCATGTTTAGCAGCATTTATTCACATAACAATTTACTTAAAGACCATGTGACTATGTCTTTTTTTTGTCATTGTGCACATTTTGTTTACTATCTTTTAGGCTCCTTGACTTCCCCTGCCTGTGTCTGATTGCTCCTGCCTGCTGTAATGTCTTTCACCTGTGCCTGAGTGAGTGATTGTCTTCACCTAGAGGCTGTAGTATATATTGGGGCTTCTGTTGTTGGTCTGTGTTACTTGTACCTTAATCTTTTCTGGAATAAAATAGTTTTTATTCCACCAATGGCTATATCTGACCTGTTGACATTTTCTTTATCTTTCTTAAACATTACAAATCTCAGTATTAACTAATATTCCCTTGCATGTTAGTCATATGTATAAGAATTATGTCTCACTGTGAACACAAATGATATGGTGAGATGTAGAAACCCTATATCTGAAAAAAGAAGTACAGTGCACTCCTGAAATGTTTGTTTGATTGACAGCTAGTTGACAACCATTTTTTCTTTGGAGGGAGCAGGGCATCTGGAATTTTGATTGGATGGAAATTTAGACTGGTGTATAATTCATCCCCTAAGGAGCTACTGGAAAGCCTCTTGAGTTTGATGCCCCTGACTCATATTGACAAATCAGGTGTGTTGGATGTTGAAAACATGGAGGGCCTTGGTTCCTGTTTTGTATTTACATGAGCTAAAGTGCAACAATCTGTATCAGTTTAATCTTGCTTTTATAGCTCGAGTTTGGACCCAGCCACCTGCTGCTTCAACCATCCTGCAATACAGCTCATCTGTGAATCTGCTGGAGTTTAAAACAATTCCTGTACCAGTTCAACATCGCAACAAGAGAAACGACTGCGACGACCTTCACTTCATAAAGGTAGGAGTGTGAATCACTGTGTCATGCTCATTGTTGGTTCGCTTTGTTTTGGGTGAAATGTGACGCTATTGACAAACAGCTGCTGCCATACTTGCTGATATATTTCTACTCTGGGACTATTTGTAGAGTTTGAGTATTGGGTTCAGGCCACGTTTACAGGTATCGGCGTTTTTACGAAAAACTGATATGTCTCCGTCTACCTTTACAAATATATCTTCCTTAACACGGACCTTCATATGCACCTGGCTCAGAGATACTATGAGTATGCCACACCTGTAGGAAGCGGTGTACCGAGAAGCATGAAGCCATGATGGCCAATCAGAATCCTGGAAATAAACACATCAGAAATTGTGATGGAAATATACACCTACCGGCCTTTGCATGCAACTACAGACAATGAGTTTATCCAGAGCTCCACTATGGCCGGAGTTTTCAGGAATCATTGTTTGTGGTGAGTCGTAGTTGCGGTTGTGTAAATGTGCGGCCAAAATGAAGAGAAATATAATTTCTTTTTTTTCAAATACCCAGGTATATGTAAACGTGGCCTCAGTTTTTTTCCTCATCTTTCTTTTGGCTGTGGAGGACGTTTCTTGGCTGTCAAAGGTTATTATTGTGGGTCTTTTTTGTGTTGAACTGGATTTTATGCTTCTTGGTCATGGCATAATCATGGACGTTGGAACTTTTTAGGTTGGATTTAGACGAAACTGTAGTGATGCGTGTGTTTGGAAATATTTCTTGCAAACCTTCATGTTTGAGTGTCTTCTCAATAATGTAACAAAAGTTTTTTTTTTTAAACTTTTGTTAATGTTAATGCCTCTTAACCAAATGCAAATATTGGTGTGTAAATTTTCGTTATGCATTCACACTTGGCTGCTTTCCTATGCACACCTCCTTCACACTATATCTCACTAAAGAGGGCTTAATGGAATAAATGAGTCTTGAGGTGTTTATTGTCTGGGAGCTCTAAAAGTCCCTTTAAAGCCAGGAGATCAGTTTATAAATTTTATTCTGATCATACAAACTCTGTCTGAAAGATGTTGGATGTTTCAACAAGGCTGTAATTGTGTGCTTGACCATATTAAAGCCACGTTTACACATACCTAGGGATTTAAAAAAAACAAAAAACTGACATTTCTCTGTGTTCGACCTTTCAATTTACACATAAACGCAGCTCCGAGTCACCACAAACGCTGATTGCTGAAAACTCCGGCTGCAGTGGAGATCTGGAAAAACTTGGTGTCTCTGTTTGCGTCTAAAGATTGGGAGGCATAGATTTACACTGCCCCCTATAGGTTTGGCATGCTCATAGTAGCTCTGAGCCAGTTGTATATGCAGCTCTGTGTCAATAAAGAGTTTTTTGTAAATGTAGAGGAGAAATTATCAGTTTTTGTAAACACCTGGGGATGTGTAAACATGACTTAAGTGATCACCACTGCTGGCTGCTTACTGCTGCTGATTGTTTGCATATGATAGTTACTTCTGCTGCTCGATGGCATTGGTCACAATTGTGTCTTTTGCTTGTCAGTTGCGTGCATTGTAAAATTGTGTTTGCGGTTTGGGTTGCATTTTATATATAGTGTGTATGTGTATGTATATATATATATATATATATATATATATATATCGGAGCAATATCAAATATTGGCACTATTCTCAAACATGCACTGGTGGTCCCTGAGCAAGATCCTCACTCCCCCAAGTGCCGCTCTGTGCTGCTGCTACCGATTGGGTTAAATCAGAAAGGAATTTCCCCTTTGGGGATGAATACAGTACTATAAACAAAATATTTTTTTTTTCCATATTATACAGCATTGTAATTCTACAATTCTTTTACACTTGAAGTTTGAGTTCAGTACATAGTCCATAATGTTATAAGAAACAAAAAACAAAGGCATGTTTGAATATTGCACGCAGTTTATGATTCCATTTATCATTTGATTTTAACAAATCAGTTTTTCCATCTTCACAAAACACTGCAGACACATTTTTCGGACACTTTAATAGTAGTACACTGCCCATAATTCCTGTATTTGTCTGTATGAAGTAGATTCATTTTTCATCGGGACTGACCGCAATAAACTGCAGGTTTTGGTCTGACAGATGTTCTCGATCACACATCATCCACGGGATGAAAGAAGAGAGGTCCCAGGTATTCACCTGAATTATCATCTTAAAGATACTTTATTTTGTTTTGTGAGTCCATTACATTTACTGCTGACATTCTTTTGTTTTCCATCATGTCGCAGATAAACAGAAGATGGCACAAATCGATGTTTAGGAGAATGCTCTCTAACTGATGATGAGCTGTAATCACATTTAGGCCAGTGTGTTATCTGCTTCAACTTGTTCCTCTTCTGCTTGCATTCCTCTCACTCAAGCTGTTATCAGTCAAAAAGCCTGACAGCGGCTCTCTGTTTCCCGGCCTTGTACGTGTCTTTGTCAGCCTGCGTTTCAGCACTCGGACAAGTCGCTATCGAAGTGGAGGAGAAAAAAAAAAAGGCGCATCCTAGCCATTACTTCCACCTGTTTGACAACAGCCAGTGTTATCTCCTCTGGTGATGCAAGTCTATAACTGAGTTGCTGATTAATAGACATGGGGTCATGTCACCTCTTTCTTCCTGTTTTTCTGTTTGTCAGCCTCTCATTGTCTCATCCCCTCTGTTTGTCACTGGGTGAATGAGATGGGGAGAGAGAAGATGAACCAAATCCCCCCCCCACCCAAAAAAAAAGAAAAAAGCTGTGTTGCAACAAGAAGGTCATTTGGAGGGGATAAACATTAAGCGTGAATGAATGTTTGTAAAACGGCTTTCTCCTGGGAATGTGCACACACACATAGACACCTTGTCTTTTCTTCAGTTTTTAATTAAAATCCTGAGTGACAACTTGCCCTATTTCTTCTATGGTTGTTTCAAATTGAGGTAGAGATAAGACTTATATTAAGGGGGTCTTATCGTACTCATCTATTTACTGCTGGTAATTTTTCCTTTCTCGCCTTACAAGCAAGTGCAGACAGAAAAATCCTCCTCCATCCTCTAGGTTTCAAATCTCCAAAGGAAACGTATGTGTCTTTCTCCCCTTCTAAATCCTCCGTCTGCCCCTGGAACATAGTGTGTAAGAGTGAGCAATGGAGACAATGGATTTTACACGAGTCCTAATGCGCTTTCCATCTGAGCTGCTCCATCGAGTCAATATCCCAGCAGTCCGATGAATGATTAACATGGCCGTTTTTTTGCAGTGTGTTCGGGTGCTCTGGTGTTTACTCCGCAGTAGGGCCAGGTCTGATGTCTGAGCAGTGTCAGTTCTGAGCTTGGATCCAGGGAGGATGCATAATGACAGGCCAACATTAAAGCCTGTGCAACACCAAAGAATCTGCTTCTCCCTTGGTCTATTTTTTGCATCGTAGTAAGGAGTCACTTGATCCTACCTCCTTCCTGACAGTTCAGCCACTGGATATCATTTTTGTGTCTGCCTGTAAGATTAGCATAAAAGCAAAAGGGAAAACATTTTACTTTGAGAACCAACTGGAGATGTGACAAGCTCTGAAACATTTATGCTCCGCTTTGATTTGTTTGGCCTGGTTTGTGTCTGGTATGTCTGAAGGCGAGGCTTAATCAAAAGAGATGCACGCATATAGCTTTGGAATATATTACGCAATGTCAATTTTTACAGTGCGTCAGATGACTGAAGTGCATTTGTAAGCAAATGAGTTGCATTGTTTGTGGTTTTAACCTTGGGAAAGACAACCTGTAGTAATAAAGCACTTGTCAGAAAGCCAACCCCGCTGTGAGACACTCTGTCCGGGTAATTCGAGATGTGTTGCGTCGTCACTGCTAAACACTCCGTCTTCATTAAAGTTGGAGGATTCCACTGTCGGACTGCATCTTGTGAAGGTAGAGCAACATCAGCATACTTTCAGTGCATGATAAGTAAACGGAAACATTCGTCTTGAAAGACATTTAGCTATTTTTCAAAATCTTTAATATTATGAGATTTAAAAAATTTTCTTCAGTAGTTTTTTTACTGTGAATTTTTCATTTGTGATGTGAAAATGTTTACGCTATCATGTTAAAACAAATACAAATTTGAATGACAAAAAAAGATTTGATCACCAGCGTATTTCAATTTCTTGTTGTGCCACCTAAATGTTAAATGTGGCCTGTATGATGGCCTTGCAAGGTGTAACCAAGATAACAATAACTTAAGTTTTTCAATGAATATAACCATCTGCCTGGCATCGCACTGTTTCAATAAGAATAGAGGAGATAACACAGAGACCCAGACCCTTAGCTATCTTGTTACTGCTGAAATAAGATTTGCACTAGATCCATACAATGAGGACAAATTTGTGAAAACGTGCAAATGGAAAGATTCAGAGATCGTAAGACGGGCAGATTTC
This sequence comes from Blennius ocellaris, assembly GCF_963422515.1. Lineage (NCBI taxonomy): Eukaryota > Metazoa > Chordata > Actinopteri > Blenniiformes > Blenniidae > Blennius > Blennius ocellaris. The sequence continues at coordinate 15,627,640 of NC_137657.1, read as the reverse complement.
AAAAATCAAGGTTTTCGTCATAACCTTTGAAGGTAAAGAGCATCAAATTTGAAAATGTGGAGGATTTGCTTAGGATTTATTTTTGCACTTTACCCGGGGAAATTTTGGAGCCATTTCCCTCGTCTGACCCCACTTGGATTAAGTTGGTCTGTTTGTGGCTACTGTATACAGTTCATTGTACAGCCCTGGTGTATACTGAACTGTATATAAATTTCCAAGAATGTTTTTCAATACCCTTCACTCTCTTTCTCTTAAAAAAAAAAAACCCTCCCTAATGCCAGATTGCAATTGTAAAGATTCTGTTTTAAATGACTGACCTAGTACACAAAGATCCAATAAATAAATATGAATTAAGATCTGAATTGATTAATCTCAGAGTATATGGGTCATTTTGGGCTTGAGTCTGACTTTCCTGTTGTTGTCGTCAGTTAAATGGATTGCAATTGTCATCTATGGCTGATTACATCAAGTGGAGCTAATTAATGCTAATTGCGTGATCACTACTGTGACTGTTACAGCTGTTGTCTGAATAAATGTGCTCTGTGGAGTAGAGCACCTGTAGAAAGTGAGGACTATTCTGTGAACTTGAAGTCATTGTATATTGTTTCTTGGTACCTCAGAGACGGTGTACCAGATTGCATCATCCATGCTGAAAGCCTCAGACTACCGAGTTAATGTTTTTCATTTTTAATAGTAGAATTTCATGCTTCAGGGTTTATTCATCTTTAGAGAATGAGATGTAAGTCCAGTTTTTCTGAGTCATTCTTCTGTCGCTGCAACTTGTGATTTTCATTGAGCTTTATCTCAAAATTCATTTAATGCACATTACAGATTTTTGAATTATAGTCATTTATGAATTTGAATGACAAATGTTCAAATTAAGTGGACTTATTGCAGTATGAGGATCAAAGTTCAATTCATTTTTCTTCTCATCACCAAATCTATTTGAGAGCAATTTTATCGACAGCAGGACGGCAATGCAGCAAATTGGAGACAGACTTGGTTTACCATTTTCACCACCAACAGCGACAAACATCTTCACATAAAGCCATAAAAACCAATTCAGAAGGTATTATTTGTCACTATCAAAGAAGCAGATTTCAAAGGGATATATGCAACTCCACAAAAGTCTTCCCACACACTCTTAACCCTTTTCAATATTTATAGTTTAGTTGGGTAACCACATCACACCCATCTCGGTTCACTATGTTTGTCTTGTGATTGTCATTGTTTGATTTGGAGATCTGGACTCGGTTACAGTGCTCCTGTATCATATGATTGTGTCCTTGAGGTTCCGTCCATTTCTCCTCCCTCAATGCCTTTTCTCTGTTCTCTCACCCATCCCTTCCAGCCCCACCACCTCCCCTCCCTCACAGTGGGAAGATTTTCTAATATCCATTACTTCCACCAGGGTCAGTGCAATCCCACTGGGTCCGCCAAAGACTTGGCAGGTGCCGATAAGGGCCTTGCTCCAGACACTGTAATAACTTAACAAATCCCTCCATGACCCAGAATCCCCTTCACCAGCATGGCATCGCACTATTTTCCATAAAACTATTAAAATCTACCTGGTGTCATATTGGGAGAAGCAAGGGTGAGGCTGTGGTGCACTCCATACCTTGCCCATCTCAAATGCTTTCTGTTAATACAAAAAACTCCACTATAAATAGAAGAAAGCAACATTACAATTCCACACCCGCTGTCAGTGTGTTGTAGGGACCGAGTCGCTTCATGAACTGTGGCTGGGGTGTCGGTGTATTTCTGATTCAGCCAGGCATTGTGGGTGTGCAGTCTGAAGTCAGTGCTCCGTTGTTCATGGTTTAATTTTCTTTCATCCATTTCCCCGCTCTGCTCTGCCTTCCACTCACACACAGTGGGTCATTTTGGCCGGGCCTCCTGGAGCTCTTATCCGATAATGATACCCGCTTCACTGGGCATCAGACCACAGCTCCACCCATTTTCTCCTCCTCCCCCTCCTAACACCCAGCTTTCAACCTGCCAATCATGCTTTAGCCGCATTCAAGTGGCAATAGTGTTAATGATTCATTTCCCTTGTAATCCCCGCTCAGGCTGATAAGCTCATGACGGCTGCCGTTATTTGCGGCTGTTTTCCATTGTTTGCGGTGTTAAATTAAGCCTCAACGATCCATCCGTTGAGCCTCTGTGAGCAGAAGAAAAACCCATAGGCATGAGCTCTTCTAATAGATTAAACTAGCCACACTGCACAAAGAAGGTAAAAAACATCTGTCTCATATCGGCGCAGTTTCTGGATGAGTCTGTCACTGAGATGAAGGCAGAGGAATTTTGATGCTTATCACTTCTGGCTGAAGGCGAGCCAGAAAAGATCCGGCAAAGAATATCATTACACGGCAATCCACATGTGACTGTGTTGGGTTTAAGCTGTCATTTAAATAAGTAAACTTTCAATTTAAAAGATGTGGCATTTTCTTTATGATCATAGCCTGAAGGCATTTTCTTTCTCAAATACCAACAACTCAGTCAGCTACATGTTATACTTTTACTCAAATGTGAAATTAAATGAAGAAAATTACCCAGCATATAAATATAAAATTGCTGGACTTGGCATACATTGATATACAATCATCAGTACTGTGTATGTACGACATGGCCGATATAGCAGAAATGGGCACTGCCCACTGTGCTCTTAGATGCTTAGGACAAATCACACCATAGAGCATTTGACAAAAAGAAGACTTTATTTTTTTAATATTTGATTATTGTCCTCTAACATGGTTGAAATGATTTCCTCCTGTGACCTGTGAAACCTAAAATGTATTTTTGGAAATTGGCTCATGGTGCCACAAACAATTATGACAGAAACACATGTAGCTCCAGTTTTCTGTGACCCACCAAGAGTTGTTTGTGTAGAGGTCATTATTGTTTTTGTTTATTTTTTGGCCCACATGTTTGGCCTGGAAAGGTTGGGAATTCATAGAACATTTTGTTGTTGTTGTTTATTCAGGATGTGTAGCATTTTTAAGTGCTTGAAGAACATCCATATGCATCAATAGGAACCTTACACTATATGCACTTCATATTCCGCATCTATTCAATGGAGAGGGCATGGTTTAAGTCAGACTAGCAGACATGACACTGAGAGATCACTGATGTAGTGAAAAAATCTCACTGTTTCTTTGTGAAAGCCTTCCGTATGGCTGGTAAAAATAAATGTGACACCCTTCCTTACACATGTTTTGTAGACAATCAAGGAAGGAGAATCTCATCAGCAGAGACAAATTGAGATTTTGTAGATCTTCACCTCTCCATTGTCACAAAGTTGTTAGAACTGCCTTGAATTCTTTGAAAATTGTGCTTTTCTTAAGTTTAAATTTAGAAAAAGAAGATTGCCAGTCAACAAGCAACTTGAGCAAATCCTACCACTGAGTTATGTGGTTCTTTTTTTACCTGCAGCATGAATTGATGAATTTATTATCTGCATGCTCTTACCCAACACAAAACTTGTAACATTATAAAAAGTTTTGTAACATTCATAAAACAAATGGGCATACAAAGTAGTGTGGGCCACAGTCTTGCAGGGAAAGAAACTTGTCTTCATGTCAAACTTCACCTCAACCGAACCTGCTTTGGAATGCCATGTCAGATCTCTGCCTGTCTGACTTTTGAGGAGTGAGCCAAATTGAGTCTCCGGTATTCTAATCATCACATTGTCTGTCAGGGCAAGGTGAACAACGGCCCCCTCATAAAGACATCAGGCTAAACATCAGTGGAGCGCGCAGTTGGTAATAACAAGTTTCATGAAGCCATAAATCTGCCTAATCTAATGATTCGGCTCACCTGCTGCACCACTTTGATGTGTCATGGTGCCTACTTGTCATTTCAAGGGAATGTGACGGCAAGATGTCAATGATTTCCTTTAAGTGGACAGATTTATTTTTGTGTATGAGTGGGTGTCTCGCTGATTTTAATGTACCATGCAGGCAAAAAAATGGTACAACAATTCTCAAAGTTAAAGTTAAGTCATTGTTTAGTTTAAGCGGAGTTGGATCGCGCACGTCGGTTTTCACGAGGAAGATAAAAGCACGTAAGCATTGCTGTTTGACTCATTTGTGTGTGAAAGAGCAGAGAATCCCTTAATTTAGGGCTAGTTGGCAAATAAGTAACTGGATCCAATCAATATTGGAGTTTAAAGTGCTACCGGCATTACTGGAATGTCACCCTTTTTCAGAAATGCCTTCGACAGTGTCAGAGATGACAACTTGCCTCCTTACAAAATGATACTCTGAAATATGACTCGGCTGAGAATTTAGAGGGTAAGAACTGACCCTGGATCATGATGTGCTTTTTTGTTCCAATTCCTTTCACGAGACGCTTGCCCGCTCCATTAATTGAATCGACGCTGTCACACGTTTCAAATAAATGACCACAATATGTCCTCAACAATGTAGCCTAATGGCAGTTTGAACAAACAGTTCCCGCCCAGCCTCGAGGACACATCTCTCATTGGGTCTTTCCTGCCCGAAGAAGCTCTTTTAAAGGCAGCTTTTGCTTCCTCATGAAAGCTTGTGGTTATGGATGATTGCCAACTTTCCTGAAAGTCACATTCGCATCTCGCTGTTTATGAGATGTGACAATATTTGGAAAAAATAAATTTGTGCTGTTGAATCTTTGTGAAAATATAAACAACCACTCAAGTACACATTTTTTGGGGGGTCTGCAATAATGATCTCCAGGGCTGTTTTTCATTAATTTGTTCATAACACAATATATGTGTGATATAAATTGCTCTCTGGCATTTTAAAGAACCAGATTTAATGAAAAAGCTTTTAAACTTAGATCAGAACCTTTTAATAATATCCTGAAATGGTACCATTTGGTCCACTCTCAATTTGATTTTCCTCACATTTGGTGTCCTTAGGAGTGATTTAAATCTAGTCTGGAGGAAGTAAAAGGCAGAACTATTCTCTCTGTGCTCTACAATCTCATGCATCTTTCAAACGATGGCATAGTTCATATTTATGCGACTGACTGATCAACCTTTCACATCAAAGCCGAGAAGGACATGTTGATACTATGGCTCAAATGTTTTAGTCTCGTCTGAATTGTGACTTTGGTTGGTCTGCATCTGAAAGGCCACAACTTTTTGTTTCATATCAATAACTTCTCACTGTGAGACAATCCAAACTTGTATAAAATAGCAAGTGGTGTTTGCTTTATTTAAGAAAACGTGAAGGTCAGTCTTTGGACTTGTAATGTTTACGGGGCATTTTTGTGGAAATTCTTTCTGAATGCATGATTTGCATTTTTTATTTTATTTATAAATCTACTCCTTCCTCTGGTCTATGTATTGCATCTTTGCTAAATACATGGCTTTTACTACAAGGAAGAAACTATTTCACGAGATGACTTTTGATTGATTGACTGCCTTGGTGCCCAGAGAGGATAAGTCATAAAGTAAAATGTTTCAAAATAAAAACATTAACAATCTTCTGAAAGGCTAAAGTTAAAAAAAATTACACGATAAGTAACATCTGGTGTAAATTAGGGGTGCTGTTGCTTTGAAGAACAAATCAAAGCAAAATATTTTTAATCGCATGTTCATCACATATTTACCTCATATTGTGCAGCTCTAACATGAATATAAATACAATTGGTGCACAAGTTTGAAAATACTGTGAAAGAGTTGACATGAACCATGTCATGTCACTGGCCTGGATATCTTATTTTCACAAAAAATGTAAATAAAAAGTAGCAAACCTCAAGCTCCTTCAGGCATTTGTATAATCTGGGCTGTTTGTGCCAGCCTGAGCCAAATATAGACAGCTGGCAAATCTTTGTCATTCAGGCAGTTGCTTCCAGTAATATTGACAGACTTTGTTTTAAATATGGTGTATTACTGCTCCTGCCACCGGGGACTATTGCCCTTTAAATGTTCACTTGTATGTTGCTTGAGGGAGACATACCAGTAAACAAACCTTTTACCTAACCAGACACAAGCGTCATTTTTATTAAGTTGACCCACCTCTTCCTTCAATATGGAAGTTAAGGCTTTCAGTCTGTTCAGTTGGTGTATTTTCTTTAGTTTTAGGTGTTTTCAGTTCAAATTGGTACGGGCTTCTCAATGCTATTCATGTTTGGTGTACACACCTGTGACATTTCCTGTCAGATTTTCCACTTTGTACTTCTCAGATATTCACTCAAGTGTTTTTCTGCTTTATTTGTGTGCGTTCTGTTCAGGCTTTTTTTTTATGTTAAGGTCATACCTAGGTCTGGCCTAAACTTTTGCAATGAAAACTTGAGAATTTTAGCGATAAACTATGACATTTTCATCCCGATACTGTTATTTCATGAACAACAAGAGCACCGAAAGACCTTGTACTGCAACAGAGGGAACATAGCCTACAAGATAATTTAATGTGATTTTAAACGGGCAGTTTGCAAAGATTACTGATCATAATTAATGAACCTTACTCACTGGATGTTCTATACACAGTGTTGCCGCAGGTAACTGTGGCAACACTTACCTAACTTACCTTACTTCTTACCTTACTTATCAGCAGCTGTCGACAACGCTCTCAACCGTCTCAATAGAAAAAAGGAAACCGCATTTGCTAAAAACTCTAAAAAAAGGGGTGGGGCTTACTGCCAATATATTTTTACTCGGGGAAACTTTAAAAAAATAATGTATCTGGGGTTGTGTTCTTGTCGCAATGATATAGTTTGTGATTGTTTGTTAGTTCCGGTACTTTTGCCACCTGAACAGACAAGAGGCTTTGCAGAGAAGAAATGTGTTCTGTTGGACATTACAACACACGTTGACTCTGAGAAGTAGCTGGTTTGGAAATAGTAAGGCGTTAGATGACTTGTTACTGAAAAAACTTGGTCATATGAGCGAAACGTGTTACTAATTAACACGCTACCGGCATCACTGTCTATACATCTGTCATCGTACTTCTTTGGTGACCCTGCATGGAGTTTGGATGGATTGTAGTGCAATCTGTGAGGACTACATTTATATTCCAGCAAGTCCTTTTTGGTTTTATTTGAGGAAATTGAATCAATAGAACAGATCATTCTTCTTGTCTGCTTGTTCGGTTGGTCCATCACTTGTTGGGAAATACCTATTTGGTTAAGCTGTGTCCAAATTAGTGTAACCTATAAAAGTAGTTCGAAGTGCATTTGATTTTATTGAACACGAAACTAAAAATGGTGTTGGTCCCGAATTAAACACTTTTCAAAAGAAAAACGCACTGTTTAATTCTTCCAAGTGACCTTCATGCTATTCTCATTTTCTCTCTCTGGTCGACACACGGATGGGCCGACCTCCTCCAGATGATGAAGCCACTTGTATTTTTAGGTCTAACTTGAAGGAATGTGTCTTGCCATTGTGGAAGAATGTGTTGCGCGAGGTAATCTGCCCCTGGAGAGAAGTCTAAATTAGAATGCACCAACAGCGACCCATATTACCTCTGATTCAGTCGAAAGGCTGGAGGGCTTTCCACTGTTCCAGCCTCCCTACGTTATAATTGTCACATCACTGTGGTAGGCATGTAGGTCTCCTGAATTACTTTGCCCTGACTGTGCAGCAGCATAAAGGCGAGTTCCTTGATAAGTCATCAGTAAATGTATAGAATTTAGGTAACATCAATATTAAACTATGTTTTTTTCAGATTTATTTATTCCATGAAACATTAGAAAACAATCTCTGATACTTTGATTTGACCACAAAACGCATAAGAACATAATGATTTCATTTACTTGAACATAAAATTATAACATGCATAATATTCTCAAAATACCAGAACCTATAAATGTTAATGAAGGTGGACATGTTTGGTATATAACTTGAAATGCTAATATTTAACTGACAAAACAGGGGAACAAAAGGGCTGAGTGTCGAGAACAATGAGTGCGTCCACACAAGACGAATTTGACCAAAATATATATTAGAATTCAACATTCCATGGTGGAATTAGCTTAAAAATGAACTGTACATGGATGTGTCATGTGTCTTGAGCTTTTTAAGTTGTAAAAACAAAATAAACAATGTGAGGTGAAAGAGAAAGATGCTCAATACTTAACAAGTGTCTCTGCCTTTTTGGAGAAAGACCATGATGGCGACATTACCAAGCGTTTTCGTCATATTGTCTTTACTTTTATGGCTCGACTAAGCAGACAACGGTCTAAAGCTTCACTGTCCGTTCACAAATGTGTCTAGCGTTTTTTAAATACAAATCATCATTAGCGTCATATGCATATAGGTGATTTTGTACTTTCGATGCTCTTGTTACTCTTTCGATGTAATGTTGAAATCAGAGTTTCTCCCCACACCTTCACTCCCATCAAAACGATGAACGAAGAAGAGTTATTAGTAATTCATTTCTTGGTGCTGCTCTGTGTTGCATAAATATAGACCTGTGGTCTATAGATTGAAAGATAGGAAAGCTTGTTTTCTATTGTTGGTAGAAAACAAATAAAAATACCTTGCGTATTAATTTTTAGTGAGGCCACTTTCAATCATTAGTTTTTCCAGCAAATTCCAAAATGTTCTTGGGCTTGTTAATTGGACTGAGAAAGTCATGTGCATGCAACACGAGGTTTTAGGAAGAAAAAGGTACTCGAGATAAAATACTTCTTTGTTTTGGTTGCGTCACAATGTGATCCATCTGTACTGCCGCTGGGGTATTTGTCTTATCTTTTGTGATGGATTTCTTTCTGTGTGAATGCAAAGCGGTCAGTATAGACTGTCATAAAGCTATTTACATCACTGTGTTTATAGCAACTTAACAGATGACTCAAAAGAAATATATAGCTTTTATCTTCTGATGTTTTACTTATACATGCATGCATCATGACTGTAATTACAATGGATTAATTACAAACTCAAGTTAACTGCTGTTACTCATGTTTTGGATGTTTTGTATCTTTAAAAAAAAAAAACAGCTCCTGCAAACAGAAACTGCACTGTGTATGTTAAAAGTTTGAACACACAACTCAGAAGAACAGGTGATGCTTTCAGTTTGGAAAAGGAAGTTCACACACAAACACACTAATATAAGCACAAGGCCAGAGGCTTATTCAAAAAGTTCTAGATTGAGAAGTTCATTTCATGGTTCAGGTAGGTTTGAGTTGATACATTTATAGTGTTTTAGACATAGTATAGGATGAATCAGCTCGACTGTCATCTCCCATTACCAATGTGGATGTGGTTTTTTTTTCCACTTCACAGGAAGTTTCTTCCCCTCCTCCGTAAATCACGCTGGTTCACATGAGAGTTGATTGATTTTTATGTAAGGTGTTGCTTATTCTTTGTATTGGTCTATAAGGTGATAATCCTATAATGAATACTCTCGAAATTGAATAAGCATTTGGAAAGATATTTGTCAAGCAGTTGTGAAAAAAAATTAGCTTTTTCTATCAGAGGTGGTTAAAATATAAAAAAAAACAGTCTTCTGCCGTAGAGTCTTGATATCTTGTCTGTGTCCTCATACATGAAAGAGTAATTCCAAAAGGTACTGCTGCACCGATTTGATCTTTTTTCAGTTTCTTAACTATTTTTCACTAAGTGTCTTGTGTGCGACTCAAGTTATCCTTAGCAGGATATTTCAAATAAGAAGTTTTGATTACGTCACTGTTTGTGCACATTTTGCACCTGCAGCTATTATTTACTAAACTCTAAGCACTTAAGTATTTAAAACACAAATGACCTACGCTTACGGCTGCACCTGAACTCCTCCTACTCCTCTGTTGCCTGTGTTACATGTGCTGCTCACATTAAGTTTTAGTCTCAGCTTGGCTTCACTTCCACCCCCATCAACACTTTTCTGCCGTTTTTCTGCTTTTTTTTAAAAAAGTGTTTCTTTTCCCTTTTCTCCCAACACATTGTTTCCCTTTACTCTTTTTCTTCTTTACCTATCTCTCTTCCCTCTCCAACCAGGCTTTTTCTTTTTTCTTTTTTTTTTGCTTGTACCTTAACCCCCGAGGATACAGACTCCAGTAGAGGTGTAGGACCTGGAGGACACCGATAAGGCTTTTCCTTTAAACCTCATCTCCACAGGCTGAGTGTGCAAAGAGAGGAATGGAGCACTGTACACTGCACCGTCACAACCATATGGTCACATCACACATTATGATGCCCAGGCAAGAGTTTGGCCTTTTGTCTCCTGTTATAGCCATGAGGGCAGCCTGGAGCAAAGGCGAGACAATATAAAATGAGAACCTCCCCATCTAAACGGTAGTTTCAGATACATGGCCAGTGTGGTGAAACCTGTAGGATTAGTGAAATGCTTGGATATTTTTAATTTTTGTTTTACCCCGGAAACATCCATAATCTCCTAATTGTGTATCAAATGAGGAATGTATTAGAGAAAAAAAAAGAAGAAAAAAACTAGCCCTCTATCAGTTTGGCCCAAACAAAATCAGATAAGAGTCCTGTTGGGAAGGGAGAAAATAAAATGAAATGAGCCAGTGTTCTTAAGCCGTCAGCCGTCACACAGGTAATTTATTTTATCTTGGCCATCTCTTTGCAGGTACTTCTATAAGCTGTAAGCCGTTTGCCACAACAGCTGTCATGGCTGTAATCTCCATGGTTGCCGATGGACAGATATCATCTCCAAACTAGCTTTCCATTTCACTCTGTACCTCCCAGGCTGGTTAAAGCCACTTTCTGCGTCAAGAGTAAACGTTAGAAATGTTTTTTTTTGGTGTTGTTTTTTTTACAGTCAATGAAGGAACATGAAACGACAAAAAAAGTCATATTAAATAAAACGGAGCTTTTAGGGGTAATTTAAGCCTAATTTTCAGAATTGATGCATACCTATGCTGAATAGACTCTCATTTCTCACATTACAGAGACACTATCTACTACTATACACGCAATACCATGTAAATCCTGCATCATCAGTGCCTCACATTTCAGTATCACTCCAGAAAAATTTGTATTTGACTTTGCCTCCCAGTGGTATAATTATTATTATTACCAAACTTGGAGTGCAGATTATTATAAGAATGGCTTGGTTTTATTTGCAATCTCTCTTTTATAGCACCGCTTAATGGTATTCTGTCAGATAAAGTGAAAAATTAACAGTTTATTACACCACAAACGCTTTAGTGCAGAGTGCAAACACAACTCCACTGATGCCTGCGGTAATGGATATAAAAAACATAGGATTCAGCAGGGAGAGAAAACATACATTTGTGCATATCATAATTTGTTGAGAGACATCATACTGCATAAAATGGGAAAACAATATGAATCTTTAATGTCCTGGTGGGAAGAGTGACCTTTTTTCTATCAAGAATGATCATGTGCATGTTTTAATATCTAACATGTCACAACTGTCACAGAACATGTTTTTTTTTTTTTTTTTATTCAATATAGATAGTGGAAGTTGACTTCTTGTGTCATTAAACAAAATATGTTGCCTTGGGTTTTATTGGACAATCTCATTGACAAAGCCAGATTTATTACAGTACAACATAAAAAAATAAAACAACAAAATATCCAAGTATCTTATAAACCATAATTCTGGTCTATTCTCAGGCTCATTTTCTATGATCACTATTGTTGTTTACAACATTTGATTAATATCATTTTATTGTTACTATAATTACATTGTGGTTTGATAAGCAGCAAATGCTAATGACACTCAACATTAATCACTTTCCGGTGAAGATCATGCCAGCGGAAATGTGACCGTTTTTGTAAATGTGCACCAAATTTTCCTCTCCATTTCAAGTCTTGTATTTTTGTACTGGCTTTAAACAGGACATTTACCAAAGGGAGGTATTGTGGCCTCTTTCAAAATATATGTACAGTATCCATTATCATTTGTGGTGTGGGCCCATAAATACATTTAACTTACTAAATGATAGAATGATGAACCTTTTTGACTGACTGACCAAATCCTCAAATATTAAGTTCGGTAGAATTAATGTATCCTACCTAAATGATCAACTTGTCTTGTAACTGTTGGTAACTCTTGAGTTGTATTATTGATTATGCCTACATTGTCACCATTTGGGCCTAAATAGTGGCTGTTTAACAATGCTTGTAACTGGTTTATTTCTGCCGTTGTGACGACACACATGACTTGGATAGATTTGGAAATGATCAAATGATGCCAGAGGTGTGCCAATTCACCATTGGAAGTGAAGATAAGTAAGCAATGTCCCTCCATGTTTTAAAGGAGCACGGCGAGTTCAAGCTTCAAGATTGAATATTTTAACCACCATTTGCAGAATTTTCATACAAATTTCTTTGACACCTCCCATCTCTTCCATTGTATATTTTGTGATCAATTTATCTGACAATAAATGCAAAACAGAAATTGGTTTTACACCATTCAACAGTCAAAAGGTAATGTAATTTTCGGTGTTCAATACTTGGTAAGATTACTATGGTTGTATAGAGTTATGTTTACTTCGTGTTCTTACGAGTTTAATGAATGTGCTCAATCACTAACCAATAATACCCGTGTCTACTTTTTGTCAAATTATTTCTTTTCTGATTTCATGAACACTGAAAAAAGTGATCAGCTTGATATGTGGAGTTATGTGCACCAAGAATACTGTTAAGATGCTTGGCACTGTGGCATTGTCAGTGTATGACATTCACATTGTCCTGAATTGTTGGGAAGATTAATAAAGCTTGTTGTCTTTCTTTATCAGGAAGAAAGACACCGGTTTAACAAATATTGCCACCATAATTTCTCACAAAACACTGTGCGTGAATCTCTGACTGTGGGAAACAATCCAATGTAAAGTATATATGGACTCTGATTAGAAACGAGATTAAACCACTTCCTCCAATCATCATTTCAGTCAGACATGTTAGTGGCTCAATTTCAATCAGCTTACTTATGGTTCGTATAAATAAAATGGCATAATCCTCCCATGATCTCTATTACATTCACTTTCTTGCAATATCTCATTGTTCATCCAAAGTTGTATAGTTTTATTACTTTGACAATTTTCAAGTATTATGAAGTAGTTTCCCAGGAGGGTTTGACGAAATTTGTTGAATCTCAATAATCTTTGGGAAGGTATTAGTTCCAAATCCTTTAAAATGATTTTCCCTGTCTTTCCAAACATCAATACATATAATTTGCATAGAGGTCGACATCTGTAAGCAAAACAGAGCCGATATACTGCACATATTGATTTTTACATGCCTGTGATACAGTAGAGGCAATACTTACGGCACCGACATAAAAGGAGAGGCAGCAGCGAGTGCAGAACAACAATGTACTATATATGACAATGTAGGTCGCTGTGATTAAGTTTCCAACTAACAACTGTCAAAAGGGTAAATCAATAGGTAATTTTGGGGCCAGACAAGAGTGGTTGGAGTCAATATCCTGAATCAGGCAACCTACTGGAAAGCCCTGAGGGAGCCTGGTAAAAGGATTACCCTCTGCTACCCTTAAGTTCTCACTCCATAATTGTCTTTGAGCAGTGATGAACATCACGAGCATGACCATATCTTCATCCCACACTTTGGTCCGATAGAAAATCAATATATAACATCCAAGCTAACCCTCGCCACATGCTACATTACATTTCTATTCTTCCTCTTCGCACAAAAGCATATTCAAAAAGCCCAACATGCCGGAAATTATTCACAAATGCGCCAAGGTTAATAGTGCCATTCATGTTCGGGACTAATCGCTATGATTTGAATGGAGGATAATCATGAGGCTAATCAGGGCCTTTCCCATAAGCTTTTTGTTTGGTGATCTATGCTGTGCATTTGCTCCCTGCAGAAAGAGTTCCATTGAAGCGGGATGTAATGCACACACACTGATATTCACTTTACTATTTCACAGAGCACTATGAATAGGGGCAGTGAATGAATCAAGCCCTAATGTGAGCATTATCCTTCAGACATTTGTGCTTATTGGTCTAATGCTTGTCTGCGGAGCCTGAGTGGAGGATGACATTTTTAATGTCCAGTTTTATTGTCTGTCCCTTCTCACTAATGTTCGCGGTTCAAGCTTATATGCAAGGGAAGTGAGAGAATTCCTTCATATTTCATAATACAGTTAATAATGTATTGCACTTGTACAACCTGATGAATTAAGTGAAAATTGAATTTGAGACTGCAAAGTGAACTCATCCCATCCACTGACACAGACGCCGATATCTTGAAATGACAATCTCGATGTAACAATGACTCTGTGTTATTGTAAATAATCCTCTTTGGCACAATGAACTGGGTTATCGTTGTGAAGGATTTATTCTTCTTTTGTGTTTTTGCGACATCCTAATGCCCAGGGTCCCGGCTTCTTGAAAAGAGAAGCTGCAGAGGAAATTTGTGGTATAGATTGAAAGAGAGCCACTTGAAAAGGGGTTGACTGACCCAAGATGGCAGCACACAACCGGCTTCAAATGAAAGAAATGAAAAGAAAGAGAAAAGCTTATTGGAAGTATTGAATCATTTTACTTTGCAGCCAGCCAAGGGATTAGACGGGGTGCGTGATCGGACTCAGTGCCAGGTCGAAATGTGTTATCAGAAACACAGTTGACTGCAGACGTCCTGGAACATACACATGAGCTGTGGCACACACTGTTCAAAAACAACACTTGGTGGGAAAAAAAAAGTTTGTTCTCTCACAGCAGACCGACCCTATTATGATGACATGCAGCTTAATTTCAATCAGTTAGTACTTTAAAGTATTAATTTATATATTTTGAAAATAGACTGAAAGCCTAATGTCTCAGTGTTGTCTCAGAAAAGCCTTTTGCAAACGTATGTCAGTATGAGATCAAAATAATTGTTTATAGTAAAACCTTATTCTGTGCTTGATTGCTTGATTCCATTTAGTTACTTGTAATTGCATTACTTGGGTCAGTCTATTGAGTAATTAACTTGTCCAGTTCACCTGAACAATCGAGTAGGAAGTCAAATGGTGGCGTATGCTTATTGTTTTTGTCTGTTTGAGGTCCCGTTCAAAGTCCAGTAATTTCAACTGAACAGATTCCCTTCCCATGAGGGTGGTACAATTTGTTAGTCAATCAGAGTTTGGCATAACACCTGTTCTGGAAACCAGCAGAATAATACGAAGTAGCAACAAAACACCTGAGATGGACGAGTAACAGTTGCCTCTAATAAAGGAAAGCTCATTTTGATGAGAAGAAACTGTCGATGGAAAATTCTTTGGCTAATGTGAAAGCTAACAGCTGTCACAGAGACCAGGACAGAGAGACGGCAGCTCCACAACAGTCTTATTTATTTATTTTTTCATTTATAATTCATCCCAGACGATTCAAAACACACACCATACTAGGTGTGTGTTTTTGTTGACGAGACTTACATACTTGTAGACAGGGTTGGGAAGGTTACTTAAAAAATGTAATCCGTTACAAGTTACCTGTCAAAAAATTTAATCAATAAGTTACTCCAAGTTTCAGGCGTGGGTTTGTTGTTGCAAACGCGTTGGGAAATGTCGCAATGCCAGTGGATGGCGCATGTGACAGCTGCATTTCTAGTTTATTCCATCTGATTTTCTATTGTAACCGCACTCTGTAATCCCAGTTCATATCGAATATACCTGTAATGAGATTACACATTTTGTATGTACTTTTGTAAACTTAGGTAAACAGTGATTGCTCTAACAGAATTAGTGAGACATATTTGCTTTTGTACATTTGATGGCATTTATTAATGTTTAAGATTTATACAATTGGTCTGTTGTAAAGTTTTTTTTTTATCAAACCAACATACTGTGAAACCCACATAGAAGCTGAACTAATTCATCAGTTTCACTCAGGTTTTGTAACAAACCAAAGAAGTTTTTGCAGCATTTTTTTCCTTTACCCTCAAACTGTTTTCAGTTCCCAGCAGAAACTTTCCACTTGTGTACTGCAATTCACACTAACCTCATGGTCTTGAGGCACAAACTCGTTTTATGACTGCCGGGCTATGTGGCCTCCGATAAACCCACAGGGTCTGTTTCTTGGCTGTTTGAAAACCCTTAAGCGTCACTTTAACGTCTCGGCTGAACTTAAGTGTAAACAGCTACAATCTCCCCGTTTACCTGTTGTTTTTTTGGCAGTTTACCACAGCAGCTGTTAGTGCTACACTGCTGTCTCATGCAGCTTAGTTATATTGTTGCCTGGCTCCTGGTTGGAAGTTTTCATGTACCTACCTGTCTTTTTCTTCTGGTCTGTTGAGGGTACAGTTGGCGAAATTGACGGTTTTTGTGCCTGAGTTGGTGTGGTTTGATTTTTGATCATGAACACAAAGTCATTGATACTGAGAGCAGCTTGGTCTTTTATTCCCAAAGAGCTCCAAGCATCATGTATGGGAGAAATGTGTTGTGCTGAATATGACTCAATGTGAGTTCACACATGACTCGTAATGAGGTGCAGTATGTAACAACCAATAATGTAATAGCTGCAAGAAATCTAATAATGTATGCATCCTTTATGAGTGAATATGACGACTATTCCCTCTACTATACTTATTTTTCAAAAGCAGACTGCACAATACCTGCAAAACAAAAGATTGTATTAACAAGATATACAGCCTGTTTATGCATTACATTGTCTGTAACTATTGTATTTTGAATGCATTACTTTTTAATACTACAATCATGAACTTGTCATTTTATTACATTATTTTTATTATTTTATTTTATTACATTATTGGCAAAATAAGCTGACTATATTTTAGGCTTTATAACATTAAACAATCCCAAATTATTACATTTATCTTGGGTACTACATCCTTGTTCCTGCTCATGTAATATTTCTAGAATTATAATCTAATAATTATGAAAATTCTTCATACTCATGTGAAACATCGCCGTGTTTTGCCTCATTGTCACCGAAAACAGTGACATGTATTGAACACATAAATGGTGGAACCTGAAGTGTGTTGCAAATAATTGAATGTTAATGAACAGTAGTATTTGATAGTGTAACTAAGATTGAAAAGCAAATCTGTTGCAGATCTTGAGCAATAATTTTTCATAGATTAAAAAAAGCCATTATATAACTGCAACTTTTTATTAAATAGAAATTGCAGTTCATTGTGTTATTTTCATATATTCTATACTGTTACATTTCCCATTTTCTAAATATTCCATTGAGTGCCCTGTGAAAATGTATTAAGTTACACTCTATTGTTGCTTCAGTTCTTAATGGGTTAATTCATGTTGCACAAATATGTGTATCTGCAACTGTCTTATAGCTGCTTTTCTGAGAACCCTAAAAATAACTCAAGATTGAGAGGACCTGCACAGATGGTGGTATACCATGCAAGCCACATGGGACAATTAGTATGTGAATTGATGATGATGCGGGCTCAGCACTAATTGGAGGCTGGTAAATGAATGTGATTTCCCCTCTGTCTCAGTGGGCAGCAACATCAGGTAGCACTGTTATAAGTCTATTTCCATAACCAGACCTGGCAGCATGTAATGGGGTTGATCATATGCAATGTGCAGCCGGCCTGCACTTCGACCACCAGCACTAATCACACACATATATTGCATTAACATTGCCTCATGATCTTGAGATAATTGAAGTGCATCAACATCACAATAGTCTAGTTATAAAAACCATGCCGCAATAAATGCAGAACAAGTGACTCTCTCTTTTTTTTTTTTTTTTGAGGTGACACTGCTTTCTATTGGAAGGATTAATGGAAGCCTTCACTTTTCACTCAAATGCTTAACTGCAGTTTGAAAAAACACTTATTCACAGTAAAACAAAAATAAGTTACAAGTTATGAGCCAATTTTATAAGGAGACAATTATTTAAATCCCATGCAAGGCATGCTGCACATCTTTAGCTCAGCAGTGTTTGATTAATATATACCAAGATCCTTTATGTGACTTTTTCTGTTTGTTGGGGTACACACACAAAAAAAAAAAAAAATCAGCAACACAACAACATGGGTTTATGTTCCTCTCCATTCGTGAACTGTCAAGTTGAAAGCAATGAGTCCTTAACTCCCACACAGGGTGATCCCACAGAGCACTGTGGATGGAGCTAAAATTGCCATATTGATGTGGTATTTATCGTCTGATCCAGCGAATGAGATCTGTACTGGATCTATTTACTTCCGTTGTAATACATTTACTATTGGATCCACAATTCAAGGCTATGCCTGTGTGAGATTACATCAGAGCCCTACAGTTTCAATGACTGGGGCTCTGTTGTTGCCACTATCGCCACACTGCATGAGGTTGAGACTGGGAAGAAACCTGTGAAGTGCCTAATATCCTGCTACACATATCCCAAATGTTGGGAATATGCTGCTCCCCAAGAAGGAGCTCTGTTCCTCTTGAATACAACACCTCAAATGCAGAAGACATATTTCCTTGTGACTGATGGGCAAGTTAATTGAATTAAAAACAATCTTGATATAGGCTTCAATAAAAAGTCTTATAAATATACTGTAACTTCCTAAAAGTTGTTTCGACAGTAATTCTGAAGAGTTCCTGAAAGTGTGGTTTCCCTGCCAAGGAGATGCAGGAAAAGGACTGTGGATGCAGAATTTATAAATGTGGACTTCAAATTGAGTGTATTACAAGGAACCACATAAGCATACGTCATCTGCATTTTCAATAATGTCTTCACTTGTGTATTAGCTGATCAGTTATTCGACCCCTGATGGTGCCTCAGGCTGGCAGTTGAGGCTTCCTGGAGGTCTGGTCTGAGGAACCTTTCTTTTGATGGAGCATGCAGGCATTTTTTTTTTTTTTTTTTTTTTAGAGCTCGCAGTCCCCTCCAGGAGACCAGCAGCAAGGAGCACTAAATCAATAGCTACGCAGTGTGGGCAAATGACAACCCGTTTAGTTTGGCGGCCTACTTCGTTTCACAACATGTGGCCTGGCCTTCTAAACCAAAGGCAGGGTCTCGGGGAGAAAATATTTCCCTGCACTAAATCAGATTTGGCAGCAGGCGGTCCATGGAGTTGTGAGTGAGCTGCTTCTACACCTGCCAAGGACTGCGGAGCCAGAAGAAAACACTCTATTTTTCTCCACCCAGGTGACTCTCCTCTACCTCCCACTGGCGCAATATATCAATAGTATCAGGCTGGTTTGTGATGTCCCATCCATCAGCATTGCAACATCTTAGAAATAATCATTTGTTATCAAGAGTGTCAAGAATGCAAAAGCTGAAAGTGAAATACTCTGCAGCAACTGTACATAAAAATAACACATGAAAGTGACCAAGTTGGTTGCTTATTATACCCTCAGCTCTTCCTGGGATTCGGAAGTGTAGTGATGCTGATTTTACTTCAATTTCAATGTGTTTCTTGGAGTGTGAGGAAAGGCTTCTCTTTAGAATAATACATTTATGACCTTCATCCATGTGAAGAATAATCCACTTTGCCATGTGAAGTATTGATGCAATCTGCATTCAAAGGGAGGATGAAAGGGTGATCTGTGCATATAAATCCAACTCTGTCTTTCATGAGATTGCGGTAGTATTTCTCTGGGCTAAAACCTGTAGCATGGTTGACAGAGGGAAATTAATTCCCATCATGTTCTTAAATGCACAACAATTTGTCCTAAGCAGTAAAGTCACACTAAGAGGGAAAGGAAAATGCGATATAAAGCTAAATGTAAGATGAATTATGCATGTGAGAGGCAAAACTCGATTATACCGTTATTTATCTGATTGACTGGTGCTGTGGCAGTGAGGTTCAATTTCCGCTCCTTCGCTCACACTTCATAGCCTCTTACTCTGACGATCTCTAATCTTTACATTTCAAAAAAAGGTACAGTCTCCATTTTTTTTTTTTTACTTCCCCCGCCCCCATCAGGCAGGCAAGTTGGACACTTCAATGAGTTTCAAGAGGACAGTTATGAACCTATAAAGATTTGTCTTTGCTGTCTTTTACAATGTGTGTCCTATAAACTTCAGAGTTCCTAAACAGCTCATGTACAGTCAGCATGCATAAATATGCACCTTGTGGGCTGTAAAGTGGTAAAGCAAATTGGAGGTTTCAAATAAAACGGTTTTTAAGATGACTCATATTTCCAAATCTGGAAAATGAAAGGCACAAGGCTGAAGCCGACGATAGTAAAGGGACTGTTGGGATAATGCTGTGCAAACACATTTCCCAACCCTAATTTTATTGAGCCCACCCAGATTACCTTAAAGAAAGGCAGCAGGCCCATTTTGATTATTGATTTGTCAAACACTAGTGGAAACACCCACTCTCATTCACTTTTCAAAACAGTTGAATTTCCAGTGACCCTGAGCATCGTTGTCATGTAAACAAACAGCTGAAAGAAAAAATTGCTGTTTCACTTGGAAACGTTTCCGTGTAGATGGGGCTTAATATTCTTTAAAGTGGTTCTCTTTGACATGTCCAAATCTATTTTGGCAAACTCGGAGCAGGAAAAGCATCAGGGTCAGTAAACATAACGTTAATGGACGCTAAAGTGGGCACGTTCTCTCTGTGTTTGTGTGTTGCGTGTCGAGGTAATCCAACGTCCTCAAACAAAACTGATCTGTGTGTTTTTATGTGTGATTATCTGTCTTTGTGTGAGCTCAGTAATAGACAGGCAGCCTTTCCAGAGTATCCCCGGCCTTATGTTTTGTGGTGGGTGGGATGGGCTCCAGCCCTCTGCAATCAAACGAGTAAAAACGCGATAAAGCTGGCATACAGGACTGGATTTTTGTCTTGAATAAGCAATGGGACTTGTGCTGGGAGCCAAATATAAGGTGAACAAATATTCACAGCCCAAAGCAGACTAAGAGTGCCTGTTTATTTGCCCTGTCATTCGGTTTATTTTCTCAGTAAATGTCTGAATTATGAAAGGTTGACCTCCTCTACCAATCATTTCATATGATGGAAATATGTGAGAATTTGAACTAAACATTTGATAAGGTTATGGAATTTAAATATTTTTTTCTACAGTATAATGCTAAAAATGCCAAATAATTAAGCCAGTCAGCAATGATGCTGCCTCATTGATATGGAAGGATGCAGGTGAAGCGAACTGCACTTTACATGACTTTGATTTTGAAATGGTCTAATGTGACAGAGTACAGTCACTGGTTGTTTTTATTTACCCATGAGTCAGGATGTCAAGTGGCCGCCTCTCTTTTTGACATCCCTTGCTGACAGGAGGCCCTGCCACACATATTAAAGTGTGGAAGCATTGTCAAATTGCTTTTAAGAACCTATGGATGCCTGAACTATTGCTCCTCAACCTTCCCCAGATTATTCAATCTCACAGTCCTATTGCTGGCTCAAGATAAGATGGAGAATCCATGCAGTGGAGGCTTATCTGAACTTAGCACACACTCTCAGGAGTATGGGATTTCACTACAAATTCCTTCCCTGCACTTCAGGTATGACCCAATTAATGTGAGAATTTGCTGCCCTTTCCTTTCACTCTCTTCCACATCAATAAATGATAAGAGTTTTGAATGAAGGTGACTGGAATTGTCACACAAATATCGTTTGGCTGGATTTTAGGAATAAGAAACTCCATCTTGCACTATTATAGTGCCAAGTTTTAATTACTCTACTTTGTGTATATGTTATAAGCATTTGTTGTTTTCATATTCAAATATATATTAATCTTTCTGTAACCACTACTGGTAAAGAATTTTTGGCTGCACTGGTTGTTTAATAACCTTGAAATACATGGTGAGATGATACAGAACTGCTCTACTTCGCCTGCATGTATGTTCCGATGCAATAGCTTTACCTTTGTTGCAGATGTCGGCAAATCTCCGAGTGCTGGACAATGAGCTAGGACAACGGTTTGTTTTTGATTACATTCACTTTGTGAGTTATGATATGTCGCCTTTCTACCAGTACCTTCCTTGTGCCCCCAGCATCATCCCTTGTACCGTTCCTGTTGAATCTTTCGGTTTTGCATATTCGGAATTGTATTCAGCATAATGTATTAATTAGTGGGTTTTAAGGGATTAATTGACTATAGGTGACACCAATGTTTTTAAAATGGTTGTTCTCCATGTGTGTATGACCCTCCCCACTTGCTGCAGGTTCTTCCTGTTCTCCACTGTATTGCAGAGACAGACTCAAGCAGCTGCCTCTTCATAGCTGACCAACAGAATAAAAATGGGCAGAGGATTAGGAGGCTATCTTGCCTCTGCTTCTTGGGGATGTTAAATTAGTGTTTTATGTGACTTTTTCTATATTTTCAAAACTGCAAACAAGTGTGTGGAATGTTTTTTATTGTGTAATCTCAATATATGGCTGGCCAAGGTAAGCTTGTTATTCCCAAAGTTAAAGCCCACTCGGCCAACAAATCTTAAAGCAGCAGTTACTGTTTCCTAAACCTGTGATAACATACAGCTCAGTTTCACAAAATATGTGTAAATCAACTCTATTGTGAAGTTTCCTCCAAGGGAATACCAGCCACGGCCCTACACAATTGCCTGTTACAAAATGCTCTTGTGATGATTTTCAAATAAATGACAAAATATCTATCACAAATTATTGTTTGGTTTAAATATTGTGCTTTTGTATTAGCAGTTTCAGTTTTGTTATTGCAAGTGAAACTGCTGGCATCTGATCAAAGAATATTAGTTGTATCACACATCGTTGCTCACTACTGTCAAGTGGAAAAACTGAGGGCTGCTCAGTGGCTACAACATGATTGATGCAATCGAATGGCGTAACCAGATGTCTGATGGTGTCTCGATCACTAGAACAAATTACTGGCATTTCAATTTGAAACACATTTAACTGTTAGTCATTTTTCTGTTATTGGGAAATTGTTTGCTCGGTATCTTAATTTTGACAGCATGTCTTAGGTTTGCTTCCGCTATCTGATTTGATCTCTCAGTAAAGGTCTGAGGAGAGTTTGTAACATGGCATTTTTTAGGATAAAATTGATGGAGCTTAATTTTTACTGTTCTGATTGGGGAAATAAGACAATGTATTGATATTTTTATATTAAAAATGTGCATCAATTGTGAGTTTTGGCAATCTGATCATATGTTTGCTGTTGAAGGATTGCAATTTTCTTTTAAAATCCATATAAACAAGGAAAACATCTTTTTTTAAATGGACTACTGCACATGCACTCTACTGTCATAGTCAATAGTTTTTCTAAACATGGGCACATGGATTAACAACAATTACAATTTAGGATTCCACACCATTTGTACTGCTGACTCTTTACAAGTATTCCTCCAACAATCCAATAGTGTACACGAAGGAGGTTTAAAGCAACGACAATGTTTCTGGCATTTCCACATGTACAGCAACTACTGTTGCATTGTGAATGTGAAACTTTTGTCAAACGAAAATGGAAACATGATCCAGTTTCCCTCAAAGTCGTGTAAACGGAGCCGTCAACACTGGGACTACTACCAGTTGTGCTTGGTAATACTTTAAAACATGTTCAAAATGTTCAATTCTGTGATTGCAAAAGAAAGTCTTGCTTCATAGAGGGATCAAACATACAAAACTGAGTGGAAGACTTAGTCTTCAAAAGTCTGGATTCTGACTTTGTTTCCACATGACCTATCAGTAAAATAATTTCAGAGATGGCAGCATATGGATGAACAGTTGGCAGCAATGAAATGTCACAGAATAGAGATGCCAAAAATATCTCCAAGAATACAATCCAAAAGATAAACAAATGAATATATTTTTTCCTGTGCAGCTTGAGCTTGTGATTGTTGACATCAAGGACCCCACTGGATGGTGATCAGATCTGGTATTGGTGATCCCACATAGATTGATCACTGAACTGTATTGTCCTATATGATACAGCTTTAATTGCCAGATCAGCCAGTCATTATGCAACTCCACCCTGTTCAGTTTTCCTCAATGGAGAATTTGTTGGTTGTTGCGCTGTGACATATATGGAAACCAATCGTGAATCAGTTATTTAATTGCCAATGGCATCATATAGATAATTTGTCTTTCAATTAAAAACATGTATTGCTTAGTAAACAAATAGAAAAAAAGACTTATGTGTCTATAGATTATAAAAATAGAACCGGGTCTATATGAACTATATCCACGTTCATGGAGCAGTATGGATGACCGCAAATTATATATTATACATCTCATATGAGGCTTAGCCATTTCTAGTAATCCAGGCAGAAAGATGGTTATTGTACTTTTCTCACTCAAATGTTCATTTATTGTGACATGCCTTGTGAAAGCTATTGTGTTTCCAGACAATGCTGGTTTAAACCTTGAAAAAAATACAGTTGCTTCAGTGATCTAAATCAGTTGTGCTCTCAAATTATAGATTCTTCTTTCTCTGAGGCATGTTAAACATAGTGGTACTAAAGACTTGGCTGGATGATCATAAATGTTTTTGTTTTGTTTTTTTTCTTTGCAGTGTGATCATTATTGACATTAGTGCTAATCTCGGGGCAAATGCCAGAGCAGCTGTCTAGAAAAAAAAGAGAAAGGATTACTGGCACTAAAAGAGTCCCAAAGGTTGGACAGGACTGCCATGACTGATGGTCAGAGCCTGAATCAGACCAAACAATGCCCAATTATCTAAAATATGAGGGTCTTTGAGTCCAACATTGAATTGATGACAGCAACTGTGCTGTAACCACAACATATGCTGAAATTCATTCAGATTAAGTCAACAACAGGAAAATCGGAGTGGAGCGGGTGAGGTTTTACTGCTTATAGCCTGCTGCTTGCCTTAATTAAAAGTGTTGATTATGAGATGTAGACTGTTCGCCTTTATTCATTTATTCATTCAGGCATGCCTTTCATGTCCTACAAGTTTGTTCACTTTTGAGGTCAAAAGCTGTAAAGCCAATCTCAGTCTTTCAGCTTTGCAGGTGAGGCTCAGGAAATTAGAGATTCAGCTCTGCACCCTCCCAGCTCGCGGCAGGTGCCGACATAGTCTGCAATGCGAGCTGACCAAGCACAGACCGTTCTGTTAGTGGCATCTATGAAACAAGATGACACTGATGAACTTGTCAAACTAGAAGTTTGTCTGAAAGACTCAAAACCATGGACAAGCAGTCATTTTTCTACTCCTGAACTGAGAGAAAACAAACCTATATATTATATTTGGCCTAAAACATTTGGGAGACAAATCATACAAAACATATAGTAACACTGAATATGACTTTGACCTCCAGTACCACTGTAAGGAAACTAGGAGTTATTTTTGACCAGAAATTATCCTTCAACTCCCACATTAAAGAAGTCTGCAGAGTTTGCTTTTTTCCACCTGTGTAATGTTTCTAAAATCAAATTAAATTGGATTGAATCCCAGTTGACTATGGGCAGGATACAGCCTGAATATGTTGCCCTTCCAGCAGAGGGCAAAATCAGTCACACATGCCCATGGGACTGTTAGAATCACTAATGACCCTGAAATCAGTTATTTGGAAATTGGGATCAAACCATAATACATAGGCACAACCCATGCATGCATAGGGGAAACATAAACTCCAGACAGAAAGACAAACCTGGATTTGCAATAGAGACATTTTTGCAATGAGATGAGAGGGCAAACCACTGCACAGATAAATCAGTTATCAAGAGCTCACGAGAACTCTAATAGTGACTGCATTATATTTTCCAGAATAGTTTTAATTCAGGTCTTTCAGCTGCAAAGAGAAATTCACAACGATAAAAATCAAATGTGAATTTGTATCCTTTTCACCATAGTTGCCAGTTGCTCCTGCCACTGATGCCTCCATTTGCACTCATGAACAGAATTTAGCCTAGGTGCACCAACTATCTTGAGTAGCAATCAATGCCAAGCAGAGGAGAAGTGCACAAAAGAATTAGACAGCCAAAGGAAATGAACCAAATTCAATTTCGGCTTGGGCTGTTCAAGCTGTCAACCACATAAAGCCAAGCCTTATTATGAGATGGGCACCAATATCATTATTATTCAGACCTGATGAGGCGCCCTCTGTTTAATGGAACCTTTCAATTTAGTTCAGTGAACAACAATCCTGGCATTATGAAGCCGGTCGGCCTCAGCATTTTGATCACCTGCTGTTTGAAACGAGTGCGCTTAGAGAAACTGAGGATTCAGTGATCTTTCTGTGGGTATTGATTTTTTTTTAAGATAAGCAATATTGCTTTCAAAGCCCCCTATGTATTATACTTGTATGCTAAGAAATCTGAATAAGTAAAGTGATGAGTCACTTTGCTGCCATAGATTCAGGAAATTGGTTTGTCGTATTGCAACAAAAGGCTTGTGTGTGGCACATAATTGCTTTGGACCTGCAACCTACACACACACACACACACACACACACACACACACACACACACACACACACACACACACACACACAAGAAGTGTGTAGCTGAGGCTACCGGCTTATACAAGCATGTTTGATGACTTGAAAGGTGGTATACTTCAGAGCATTTCTGATAAAGTGATGAGTGTTTGAGGGCTTGTTTTGATAGGCCAAGAATCTTTTTTTTTTTTTTGCAGGAGCTCGATAACATTTCAAAAAATATCTTGCACAAAAGCTTCTCATGAATACCTCCCATCATAAAACCAGTGATTTTAATCAGGTAGCATCCAATTAGGAACTTCCTCTGACTCAACATCTGGAGAGACATTTGTAAGCTCGCCTGTAGATTGCGTCTTGTTTTCTATCTGCATATATGCTGACACAAAAGAAACTGTAAAAAGGCTAATCAGCTTGTAGATAAAAGAAAATCTCCTCTTGTGCAGCCATTTAAATAATTCCCCTGGACATTCAAAGCTGCTCAAGACTTTACTGAGTTCTTCAGAAGCCCAACAGCTTAACATGTCAGTTGCAAAGTCACGGCACTCACTTTTTCTACCTATAATAGTTTTCTTTAAGGTAACGGACTCAATTTACATATGTTTTCTCTTTGTTCTTCGGCAAAGTGTTCAATAGTCTCTCTGTGAAGAAACGGTGTTACCACCTCTTGTTCTTCCATTACCGTTCTAGTTTAAGAGGGGCTGAAGAAATGAGTGACGACAAAATGGGAGGGAAAATTATTGCTTTAGTATTCTCGGTCCATTCGATTGAATTAGGTTATGATTGTGTTGGAATTTCTTTTCCAATGGGTTGGTACTCAAATTGGACCTCTGTGTCAAAGAAATTGCATTCCTGTTTTATGAGTTCATAGCTGAAACATTTATGGTGAAGCAGAATGGAACCTCTGTTACATGGTTCTCAGCTACAAGGTGCATAAATTACACCTGGATCAACCATCAGGGTGGATTGTTGATTGTTTTCAGGTAAACTTTAGTGGTCTTTCCAAACGAATATAAAAAGTCAAAGTTAATTGTAATTGCATAATTGTAGTTTCCACTTTATTATTGATCTCACTGGAAAATACTGAATTGTAAACAAGAGATGGAAAGGAGTTGCAACCTTGCCAGAAAATCTCTCGCAGCCTCTGAAATTCATAGAATTTCTTACATGTTGACCTCATTTGGGTACATGTGTTTGCTGGTTTTTTTGCAAAATAATAAAGGGAAATGAAATAAAATAAGGAATGTTTGCTTTAAACCAAATTGACAGTTTTGCTGTCTGTTGTCTGTTTGTTTTGTAATCTGCTTCTCAGCCTCAATCATTTTTTGCCAGGTTGTTCTCTTTCCCAGCGACGCTCCAGTGGAAAGAAAAAGTAAGTGAAGTTCTTTTCTCACTATTTTCCTAGCTGTTTAATGGATGCATTCAATAAAGACATGATGACATCATTATCATATATATAACTTAGAAGCAGATAAACCACATACTTTTGGTTGCCCGAGCGGATTATTTCTTCCTGACATGGTCTTCTCTCTCGACTAGCATTTTAGTTCCTTTTTGAGTATATTTGGCCCAGTTGAATTGGCTGAATTTGGAATCTAGATATTGTCTTCAGTTGAATCAGATTTGACGGACCTGAAGTTGAGCTGCGACTCCTCCACATTGAGACGAGCCGGTTGAGGTGGTTCAGGTATCTGATGAGGATGCATTCGTGTCGCCTTCCATTTGAGGCTCACCGGGCACATCCTAATTGAGAGGAGGTCCAGAAGTCGGCCTAGGACCTACTGGAAGAAGTGGCGGGGATCAGAGATGCATGGGCTTCATTACCCTTTATACTGCCCCTGTGACCCCATATGAAATAACAAAAGGTTTGTGTCAATTTTACCATCCAAATATCTAAAAGTGATTTTTATTAATCTCCTCCTCCTGTAGTTCAGTCGAAGATAAAAAAAAAAAAAGAAAAAAATGGCTTCACCAAACGGATCTAGATACACCAAACACAGGAAGAAATTTGCTTCACGAGCTCTGCATCTTTGAAGCAGATCATTCTAATGGATGTGTACAATGCATATATCCTGCTGCTATTTTGAAGCCTTCAAAGCTGTGGGTGATTTATACCCCATCCCCACCACAGTAGTTCAGCATTCAGTTCAGCATACCACATTGATCTGCAAGTTAGATCACATAATGTCACACCTATACTGTACATATTTTGCCCCAAAAGTAGACTTCAAAATATTTAAAAGCCTTAATTTGGTGAATGTTTCAGATGTTATCAAATTGTTGGCAAACATGACTGCCATCACACAAAAATAATACACTCCTGTTTACCAATACCAGCATAGGGTATCTCGTCTGGTAGTCTGCATTGGTACTTCTCGTAGTACAAGTTAGGGACTTTTGTTTGTCAACCAATCAACATTTCAAGACTTGTGGAGTAATAAGAAAAAAGAGGGTTCAGAAAACACTTGCCACAATTTATTTTCCATCGTTTCATAAAGAAATTCCCGAAAATGTTGGCAAGAGATAATTCAAGCTTTTCATCAAAAATATTTAACTTCCATGTTAGGTTTTCATTTTTGCTGACGTATGAAACATTTTGGCTCCCATTTAGTATCTTGGTATATAGCAGTCGTAGAGAAACCACTAACAAACCATATTTCTGGTGCAGACTAGTAAGAAGGCAGATGCTCACCTGTTCCATTCCTAGTAAAAGTGCTCCAAACACGCCAAACTCAATATGGACTCCCAGCAGTTTGGCTGACATCAACGTCTTTGCAGAGCACCTACTGAGTTGAAGGACATGCAGTGTGTTAACCTCCAATTGCACCAAGCACGGACGCACTACTGTTCCATGAACAATACACGACAAGTCTTTTTTTTAAACGGAAGCTGTAGCGGAAGCCTCTATCAAGTTGCACAGAGGCAATTGAATGAGACAGGAAGTACCCACACAACTCATTCCATATCTGATGACTTTTAAATTAAAACGTGTTTCAATTGACTTATTCAGCAGGAATATGCCTGGGGGCAACATGCTAGAACCAAGAGGCAATAAATCAGTGTCAGTGTGTTAATAAAAATAAGTTACATTAATATTACTCAAATAAAACACGTTTATAATTTAAAAAATTGCAATTGCATTGGTTGTGACTACCAGTACACTCTATATTAGCAAGTGAAAAAGAAAAGGGGTGTCAGTACATTTACAAATGGTATTATATTGGAAGATCATCTTGGACAAATCTCATGTTCACTTTACTCAACAGTTGTTTACGTTAATGAATGATGAAAAGAACTGCGAGCATGACAATAAGGGTCAAGGCTCTTGGCTGTTCATGGGTGAAGTGTCAAACCCCTTCTCGTACTGATGCACAGGGGATTCGTGATGCACAGCGTCGTGCCAAGAACCATAAGAAACAAGGAGAAGGAATGAAAAATGTGCCAGTGGCACTTCCGAGAGGGACGAGACACTTTCTGTCTGCTGACCAGTCATGGCGACGCCTGACCCCCTCGCTGCTGCAACAATGAGACAAGTAAATTGGAAGTCACAGCAGCGAGTTCAACATTTGACAGGCACAAGAGGTCAGGACTCGTCTTCAGGCACTTGTTTACAGTAAGAGTGGAAACCAATTCTGCCCGCGTTGCTCTCTAGCCTCACTGGCAAATATCCTCTCGTTCTGTTGGGTTTTTTTTAATCCCTTTTTTTTCTTATCTGAAGTAAATGTATGATTTTACTTTTGGAGCAACTTTTTGACCTTGTATTATTTGTGAAAATGATTATTGCATGAGCTCTCAGCAGTGATCGCTGACCTCCAGTTGGTAACACCAACATATCAGTCATCATCATGCCACCTTTGTGCCACAATTATTAATAGATATCGAACTGTAATTATTTCCTCTTCCATAATCAATTGTTCAGGGTAGTAAAGAGCTGGCTACTGTCTATTTTGTTGCATTAAATAAGATTATGGAAAGAAAATTGTTTTTGTTTTCTTTGGCTGTTGATTCTTTAGTTGATTTCAGATTAGTCACTTTAACCACTTTTTACTTGGGCTGCCTTTACGTTTTTTACTAATATGACTTGACACTCAATACAAATAAACAATTTTACACCAAAAATGTGTTTAGTGTATTAAGTTCTAGCTGTTCTAGCTTTATCTGCTGTATAAAGTAGCTCTCTGGGACTCCATGATGCAGGGGAGGAACTTACAGCAATTGCTTGCTGATTTTTATCTGTAATTCATTATATGTTTCCTCCATTAAATATAGTTCCTTTATCTAAGAACAACAGCCAGAACAGCTGGTTTTAAATAAAGTTGCAGCCGGTAATCCACATTAATATTCATGGAAATTAAATCCTCAAAACACTCATCTTATCAACATTTAAAATGATTTGAACAGAAATGCAGGTAGAACTTATTCCATTTCCTGCAATGAGGTAGACGTGCTGTGGTGTAATTGTTTATAACATGAAATGCTCTGAAGTGCTACAACAATAGATCAGGCAGTAAGGACAAATACCGTGTGACTGTTTTAAATAATGAAAGATTTCATAAGAGAAATACAAAACAATCGCATAACATGCTTTGAAATTAGGTTCTTTTTTAGTTTTTCACTGGTGAATTGGAACTTTGCCTGCCTCAGCTGTAATACTCTATAGATTTTTATCATGTGTTCACTTATTAACCAATTTCCTTTTTGATTGATTATTCATTTTTAAGGTAAATGCAATGATTTTCTTGATTTGCTCAACACATACACACACATAATTTTGTGCGGGGAACAAAAAGTTTAACCAACTTATAAATAGGTACAATTCAAGCTCTGTGATGCATTTTAAACTATATAGATATATATGAACAAAAAATGCATTGAGGAAAGAACATCAATGGATGTCAGCCAAAGTACCCAGTCTGGAGGCAGACTCGTTTTTCATTAAGATTAACTGTGTAGCGGGGGCGGCCTATCTTTCTGTGCCTCCAGCTGACACTTGTCCCCCTCCTACAGCAACGGGGTGTGTTTGTGACTGTGTGCTCAAATGGAGCTGTGTGTGTTTGTGCACACATGAGTGTGTATATTCCAATGCTATCAAACAATGGGAGTGTTATCAGACGGCGCCGAAGGCACATGAACGAATCAGAGGGGAATTCAGACCAAAAATCAGTCTGTTCCCAGGAGAACCAGGAGTTTACACTCTGAGCCAAAACATAAGGAAGGAAATTTGTTCCTGTGACCTACTTTTTCTTTTATAATTTCAAAAATGAATTGTTAAAATTTTGACTTATGAACTTACGTTGTGCAGGAGTTTTTATTTAATCTATTTCATTCTTTTTTGACATCTGATTATAATAATGTTTTATCGGAATCTTATAACAATGCTCTTACATGCCCGTTAAGTACACCTCTGAGAATATCATCTATATCGGCCTTAACGTAACCTGTCTGCTGATGTAAAAGTAGCAAACTTTAAATGAACTGACGTTTATTGTAATTAAGTATAGGGTACTTTACACGTGTACAGTTGACATCATGCAACCCAAATCTCTAATTCCCCTCACGGATCATTACTGAGTATGCCCATACAATTACAGTTCATATTCAAACTCTTTTGTGTGCTGAGTTGTAGCCAATACTTTTTAACTTTAAGAGAAAGTGTCAACTTTAGAAATAGGTTCTATGCAATATATATGTCTGAGAGGTGAGCTTTGGAAATGGTTAGTTTATACAGATACAGTGGGTCTGCAATTGAGTGCAGTTTAAAAGTTACTCATTTGAGAAAAGTATTTTTACTTTTGGTGTTTTTTGTTTTCACAAAATTACCTTGAATTGTATTTAGGTGTAATGAAGCAACTTGTAGTTGTAGTTGAGTAAAAATTGTCAATATTTTCTACCACTGCTTGTCTGTCATTTCATGTTTTAACTCCATAGCAACAGTGGAGAAAAGCTGCTTTGTAGGATTATGTGTTGTCTTCACTGCACAGTGTGCTGCTCATTTTTTTGCACGTTCATTTCCACAAAATGAAAACACCGAGCAAGAAGCTGTGCAGAGCTGTGTTTTAGCGGTTCCACAAGTTTACTTTATCATTTAAGATGCTGTATTCAGGGTGGCTGAGGCAGAGTTAAGCGCAGGTCATCTTCCAGTCCTGGGGTTGGTGGTTTGATCCCCGTCTCGCTCTGACCATGTGTCGAAATGCCCTTTTACCAGGACACTGAACACCAAGTTGCTCCCGATGGGGTGGGAGCACATTGCCTGGCAGCTGTCACTGTTGTTGCTGTGAACGTGTGCATGGTTGTGTGCGGGTGGATGCAACTGATTCTGTGAAGCGGTAAAATATGCTCTTGAAGTTTATTGAACTTTTACAAACTAAAGTATACATGCATGGCCATGAGGCTGTGTCTTGCATATCCAGCATGCTCTTTGTAATGACTTTTATAATTTTAGTAAAACCTTTAAAATATAAAGTTTTTATTGTATTTGTGATTTGCTATGAATTGATAAAGTATAAACAGTCAATCTAATTTAAGCCAGCAATCTAAATGTTGCTAATGCACACTAACTTTGTTTTCTGCATGAACATATGCTGGCAAATGTTATTTGTTGCAAGTTTAGATTAGGAACAACAGCAGCTTAAAAAAGAGCTGTGGAGCCTATGAATAGATTTACAGACCAATTAGAGCACATGCATTTGCATTTCATAAAGAATGGACAATGGAACGCACGCAAATACTTTACAAATGTTTCACCTGTTTATAATTAGTTAATGGATATAATTGTACATAAATAAATGAGGAAAAACACAAATACTACAATGTAGTGGCATTTGCAGTGGCTGAGTGGACGGCTCATGTGTAATCGTAGAAATCTGCGTAGGTTTTAATTATGTATGCAATAACTAACAATTTAGTTTGAAAAATGACATTTGGCGTTAAACAGTCATTCTCTTGTACATTTGAATTCTATTAGAGATGCTACTTTTTTATTCTTTATTTTCTTATTTATTCTGGTAATATTTCATATTTAGAGGAAAAAAGGAAAACCACTTAAATCAGTTATCACTTGTGAATACTATCAGACTTTGTCTTACAGTAAATTATTTGTTCCTCAATAACACTATGAGTCATCAACAGTGAATGAGGGGAATCTAAAAGGGATGACTGGGGGTGAATGCAGTGGCATGCAGATGTCAAATATAGCTCTTGTGTCTAAGGCACACGGAGTCATGCTACAGACGAGCTACTATATGACATTATCAGTTAACCTAGAAACACAGTGTATCTGCAGTAAATGAGCAGCTGTTTTGATCTGTCTGAGCTTGTTAGTATGATGCAAACATACGCTACTAATCCTCCTGGTTAAAACTGCAGCATGTGCGTAGAGGGAAGAATGCATTACAGGCATTTCTCACAAGAGACTGTCAAAACATACGTGTAACTGGATTTATATGTAAGCACATCTTAAATATGATCATACATATCATAAATGCCGAAAAAATCCTGAAATACTCACTTAACCTTGAAATTATTTGGATTTTATGGCTGTTTGTGCAATTAATGTGTTTGACCTTTAGACTATGAATGCTCGAAAGCTTTTTTTTTCATTTTTTTATTTCTATTTTTATTTGTTTTTTTTAATTTTCCATTATAAGTGATCTTAGAATTATGGTTATGAGATGTTGGCATGCCAAATCCCTTCAACTTCAACAGGATAGGAATAGAAGGGTTAACATTTTGATAGCATTCTTCATAGAATGTTCTTTTAATTGGGATTTTTTTTTGAAAACTAACACAAATCAATCACGTTTTCTTAATCACACTGGTTTATAAAAGAAAAATTCATGATGTAAAAAATATTTTTTAACAGGTGTCGTCACATTCTTTGATATTTGTTTTCTGCACCTCTTGGCTGCAGTAATTGCCTCTAAATGCATCCTTGAAATAAGGTTACAAACTAATTGTAATAAATAAAATAAAATAAGACCTGTGTTATACATTGTTTATAAATGTAGTGTCATTGAATTTACCATCATCTAAAATGATCACTAATGATAAAATGAGAAAACTACTATCTAACTACCCCCTTGCACAGAAATACATAAATCAAAAAACTAAATATTGATTTATTCAGTAGCTACAATAGTGGATTTAAGTGGCAAGAAGGAAAAAATGTGCCAAAGTCTCCAAGATATAGAGTTTACCGTGCTGTGTTTAACGTGTGAAGCACATGACAGTCCCTCAGCAATCCCATTCAGTGACATCGTCAGCTGTCAGTTTGCATGTGGGTGAACACATGAAACTGTTTTCGAAGCAGCACCTTCTCGCTTATCTTTTTTTTTTCCCATAACAAGAAGTGTGTCTGCTCAATATTTACACTTTACAGAGTGATTGCTGTTTCTTTCTCTTTTTTTTTTCATACACTTTCATGATTTCTCCTCGGGGAGTTTCAATGAATGGAGCAGAGAAATTGCAGAAGTTCAGCACGTTGTTAAAAACAGTGTTTTCCTCATAGCTCCTTCTACAAAGTCATTATTGGTCTGAGGGCTGTTTGTGCACTGCCTGTCGAAACTGGAGGAAAGAACTTTAACACTGTCAAACTGCACACTTCTTTTAAACGAATACCCCAATTAGTCTAAAAGAACGTGTCTGACAACAATGATCCTGCATGTATCATGTTTTCTTCTTACTTCAGTTAACTTCTCTGTTCCGCTTTGATATCTGCTAAACGGAAGAATTGTTTCTGACAACAACAATAGGAGCAGTTTCTGAAAATCAAGCTGTCACTTCTAAATTTCCGGTACTGTTACATGGTAAATAACAAATGAGATTATACTACTGACCTAAGCTTGAATTAAGACATGTACATGTTTCTCTTTATTTAAAAAAAGAAAAAGTTTTTGAAACAACTTGAGGAAATAACCCATGGAAGTTAGCACCTTTTCAGTGTCGATTGCCACACTTGGTTCTTGTAACCATATGCTGCACTTGGGCACACAACTTGACAGATTTATTCAGTTATTTATTGAATATTTTTTTGGCAGCTGAGGTTTCTGCTCAGCCATATTTAGACAGCACAACACTGCAACATTATGGTGCTTTATGCTGTGATCTGTTTGCGTGCTGTAGGTGCCACATTCATCTGTTCCAAACAAACAACCCTTTAACTTGATGGGGAAAATCTAAACTCATCAAGCCACAAATCTTACTTTATATGTCCAGTAAAAGCACTCCAGCTTAATAAATGCTAATGTTCCCCTTTGGATAATTAAGACAAACGTCTACTTGATGCTTTTACACACACTGAGTCACTGCGGCTGTTTGCTGCCAATGCACGACTGTATACACACAGTGAAAAGATGTATCACAACAAACAAAGTAATGGGTGCTTGGAGTCTCAGCAAAATTGGTGCGACTGCTCTTTTCTCCCATCAGCTTTTATTGTTCAGAAGTCATCACAGATCATTGTACAAACACCATTTAACAGAGAGGATGGTAACTGCTGTATTGATTCAGAGGTTTTTAAGATGTCTGGCTTTGCTTTCAGCTATTTAAAACTCATATTTGTTCAATTAAAATCTCGCTTTAATTGCGGCTGTGACTGCTGGGAAGAGTTGTCTGCTGTTCTACGAGATGACAAAAAAAGCTTTGGTTTTACTTCTTGAAAAGCTGCTTTTAACAAGCTACTGTAGCACTTCCCGGAGGAAAATAATAATAAAAAAAAAAAAATCTATTTGCAACATTTTAGAGGCTTAATGTAAACTTGTGCCAGAGAAGTACAAAGAGCAGGCTTTGACAATGAAGCAGAAGTTTGGAAGCACAGTGAGACACCTTATTTTTCCGCCTTATGGCTGTGAAATACACGTGCGGGCGGCTACTGAGTGAAGTGCTAATGGCTTCTCAGCCCGAGAATGGAAACCTCGTGAAGTTGTTTTTAATCATCCTGATAGCAGAATGTTAATTCTCAAAATGTTATCAAGACTGCGCAAACATAATTCAAGCTCAGAAAGTTACTGATTTGTAACCACAAGGGAAAGGACACAAATAAGATAAATAAATGGATATAAATAAACACAGTAATTGTGTTCATTGCATTAAAAAGTCAATGGATGTATGTTTGTTACTTTCATTGGGTTCATTGTATGAGCTTTGTACTCGTATCCCATGTCGCAGCAATTGTATTTGATCATGAAAACATTCTTCAGTAGGAGACCACGGTATGTTGCGTTATCAAGTATTGCGATAATATGATTTACGATAAATGTCTATCTTTGCTATTATTACTACAACCTAACCAAATCAGTTGATTCAACTTGTTTTAGAAGATGTAAAATGCAAACAGAAATGAAAAAAAATCACCAGTTTTAAGACTATTTGTAATGGCACATGTCCAAGTACTGTGAATTGTAGTTTTTAGCCGTGGATATTTGCAGTCAAGATTGCCAGCAAGTAAATTTTAACTCAAAATAAAATTCGAAGTAATGCTATTTCAGGGAAAAGCATTGCGGTTTCTAAACCATGTATTTTTTGATGAATTCAGAAAATAACTTTCTTTTTTTGTTGTTTACATAACAACTCTAACATCTTGAATAACTAATATGAGTTTAATAATGCTCATCGTGTGTATAACAAACTTTGACAGCAGCCTGACTGCTGTGTGGAAGCCTCCATACTCGATCAACTTGTTGGGTGTCTCATAAGTACACTGACATACCTGCCTGTTGACAGGCACACCACTGGAAGCTTTTCTCCACGGGTAATGTACTGGAAAATAGGAATCAGGAATTGGAACGTCCTGATACACAGGGTTTTAGAATAAGAGGGGCTCTTTGAAAGGTTAATGGCTGCCATTTCTTCAGTGTTTGTTCATTATTCAAATGCCAAACAGGCAAACTTTAATCAACGCTTGGCACCGCAGACGGGTGACGTGCCACTTTCTGAATATGTTCATTAGACTTCTCATGTATTATTGAAGTAATCAGACATCCATGTCCTTGCATTCGTGGTGTAAGTAGCTGCTTAAACCACAAACAAGTGAGAGGAGTGAAGTTTATTTACCCTCTACAGGCAGGGAGAGACGGCTTGTACAAGTAAAGGAGGCTGAGCAGCTTTTGGTTGAAATGCTCAGCCATTTGATTGGCACAACAAAGAGTCCCAGCTCTTGCTATGGAGGGTTTTTTTTTTTTTTTTTTTTTTTTTTAGTTCTTTTTGCTTATTTCCTTTGTGTGCTGTATTGTTTCTGTGGCTACACATCAAGAAGGGGAGAACCTTACAGAAATGCAACATGGAGCAACACTTTGATAGCAGTCTATAATGAGCTGTTCCTGAATCACTTCTGAATAATGCATTACCTCAGTCTATTAACAAATGTTTTGCACGTATTTATGAATAATGGTTGAAGTTGTCTGCTGGTGTTAAAGAAAGGGACTGAGGAAAGTAATTTCTATTGTAAAAGCGCATTTTCCATCAGTCAAGATTATTGGCATTTCCTTCAATTAGCCAGTTAGGTTTTTTTCAAAGCATTATTAAATATTAAAATGCTTACAATCAGTCAAGCTACTCTAATTGACAGGTTTTTATTAATGTTTGATTTGACAAAACCTATAAAGATTTTAGTGCATTACTGTCTACATCTCCCACTCAATGACGGCAGCCTCGAGTTTTCCATCCTGACTGTATAAAATGTAATTACCTGG
Source organism: Blennius ocellaris (assembly GCF_963422515.1). Lineage (NCBI taxonomy): Eukaryota > Metazoa > Chordata > Actinopteri > Blenniiformes > Blenniidae > Blennius > Blennius ocellaris. Next base: position 15,589,784 of record NC_137657.1, on the reverse strand, counting down.
TATATTATTCCATTAAGCCATTGAATTGGTAATCAGGTTTTGTTTGGTTACATCTTTTGATAAGCAGCTTGCAGAGGTATTCACTCACATCTTCAAACTCTTGCTGAAGTCATCATCCCTGTGCCCAAATAGCCATCTACAACTGACTTGAATGGCTATTTCCCTGTCAGCCAGCGTTTCCAACCAATTGTCATGGGCTGCCAACACCTCAAACCTGGTTCAAAATCCCAACAGACTCTTCATCCTCTGAAATCTGAGAAAGCACCATCGAGAGCATCGTCACGTGTGATTCGTGAGTTGCCCGGCTGCTGAGAGGAGGGCCCTGCATAGAGTGGTGAAGCCAGCCCAACGCAATATCGGTGAAGCTCCCTCATCTCGAAATGCTCTATGCCAGCAGGCTGAGGGAGACCAAGATTTTAATGGACATTACACACGCCCACAAATCTTTCTTTAAACTGATACCATCTGGGAAGTGGTTCAGAACAATAAAGTCAAGAACAAACCATCTGAAACACAGCTTCTACCCTCGAGCCGTGGCCTCTATAAGACCCCTGCTGAGACACACAACACACATACACACACCCAGCACACTTTAGACTAAAGGCCTGACCTACACACCATACCCTTCTACTACTATTTATAATTCCGATTTTAACTTTTTGTTTGTTCACATTGTGTCTCTATACATTTGTCTATTTCTATATCTGTGTATAAAAAGTCATGGGCAATTCCATTAAACATTATATAATGACAAAACTTTCATTTCCGTTTTCAAGGAAACTACAGTACATCAGCTGCCTTTACAGACACGTAAACATTTAAGAAATGCCATGTCACAGCCAAACTCTTCGAAATGGTGAACTATTTAAAATGGATCGACACATGTTGAAATTGAATAGATTGAATACAGAAGCTTAGTTGTTATTGAGCTAAAAGTTAAACTACGTGCTTTTGTTTAACATTCCTGGTATTGTTTATGATCTTGGTGTACATGGACAGGCTCACCGGGTGTGTTCAGTTGGATTGAACTCTGGTATTATTGCAGTTCATTTGTGAAATTGTACATGCACACTGGTGCACGTCTGAGTCTTTTTGAGAAGAACGCCCGGAGCAACTAATAATGCAGTAATAGCCAATAATGTAATACCTGCCAATCATGCAATCATTGTGTCCATTTTCAATATAATAAAACCAGTAATGTGAAACAATCTTGACATAAGACAATAGTGCTAATAGAATGCTGCATAGTATACATTCTCAAAGGAGGATAACGGGTATATAGTCTTTGTCCTGATGAACAAAACCTGCAAAAAAAAAAACCTTTCATATCTAAGAGATGCAGTTGTAGTGATGTCTTTTTAAATTACTGGATGTAGTTATTGCATTTAATTTGTTTTCTTCAAATATGAAATTTGTTATTTGAATCAGCCTTTTCACATATTCATATGTTTCTTGACATATTCTCTTCCAATTGTCCATGTTAGACATTTACGATACTCACTCATGTATATGGGCTTTCAGTAATAATATAAAATGTGTTGGAAAAGCTGCAAAGTGAAGAAGAACTCCAGTGTACATTCCCTTGATATTTTGGTCCTAATATAGAAGCTTTATTTGTGATATAATCTGTGGTCATTACACAATAGTCAATCGCCTCATTAATGATCATATATTACCACTATTTTACACGAGGGAAGGTATTCTGGATCAAACACAAAATGATGTATTCCAGCGATAATGTGCATACGTGTCGGCAAAGAAACTGTGATGGCCGAGCCTCTGATATACTGTATTCAGAGGAAGAAAGTAAGAAATTAGTCCTCTGCCCCCCTCAGCATGTCAATAAGACTTGGACTATGACTGTAATAGCCGTGAAGATGGAAGCATGAAACTGTCTGCTGCTCTGTGATGACAAACAAGTGTGAAGGGCAAAGCAGGTGATAAGTGCTGCATGATTAGGTTGACATGATGCCTGGAAAAAGGTGCACTTGAGAAGTGCTTGTTTTGTACTATTTCAGGTTGCTTGCCAGATCAAGACTTGCAGATTGGGAGCAATCCCCACCCCACTACCAAAAAAGAAGAGAGAAAAAAAACATTAAAAAAAAATAATAAATAGTGAGGAAATAGGCATCCTTGAGCCGGTCATAGTATGAAATAATCTTTGTCCCACCCAGTGAAATCTCCATGGATCCCTCTTTAAAGGCTCCAAAATTTAATCAATGTATTGAATGAGGTGTTATTGCATTCAGGCAGTCGCACATTCCGCATGCTGGGTTTACACGCCGGGGAGTTAATAAAGCACAAGCTATTAGCATTAAAATGAAAGTTAAAGGCAAACTCCCCATGAATATAAATCTTGACCAGGAATGTATCTACTGATGGAATCCATCTTTTGTAATTAAGAAAGAATGTGTGGGAAATGGGCGAGGAGGATGGAGGGCTGGAAGTAAAAGACCTGCTCGGAAAGATGAACGCTATTATGGAGTGAGAGTGAGACGGCTGGTCTGGAATAATAACTTCCTCTGCCACATTATGTTAGTGCACTTCTGATAAGATCATTGGAAAATGGCAGCTGTTGGAAATAATGCAATTCATTCTGTGTTGCTGCGGGACACTACAGGGCCCTAAATGAAGCATGTCTTCTATTAGACCCCTAAAGAAACAAACTAATAGCCCTGCAAAGACTTGCCATTTATAATATGACTATAATTCGTATGATTCATTAAGCAGGAACAGAAAACGATAGTATACTCTGATTAGAATAGTCCTCAGGGGAAATTCTTATGCTAATTTATTCTGAAATCTCTCATTGACTAAGCAACTTGTCGTGATGTTGTGTAGATTAACTCCCCAGGTCACATTGTAGTGTTGTCTCCTATTGTCTATGCATTATGAATCACAGATGAATGTTGTTTACATATATTTAATATGTTGGATGCTTTTGTCATCAGCAAATTAACCCTTCTCCAAATCAGAACCTAAATTCTGAGATGGGTCCTGAGAAACATTTTTCTTATGTCTTTTGTCCACTGTTAGCCCTTAAAGTTCATTTGAATCACATTCAGATCTTTCTATAAATACATTGTACTACTGCAGATTAACGTTTAAACACAATTGTGGGGTAGGGACTTTTCTAATGTTAGGATATATCACACAATTTTCACAGTTTGTAGTACCATTATATGGTTCTGTAGCTCCGACTAGAGGCAGGCAGTTGAATGACAGTCAGAGAGCCTTGTACATAAATAAAGCCCGAACCGACCAATAATTCTGGTGCTGACAAACGAGGGGGCAGACATTTAATTGTTTTGGAGACTAATCCCAAGTGAGGATCATAAATAATTCACTGTAACGTTGGCACTTTTGTTGGCAGTGCGCCAACCGATATAATGTACGGGGTGTATTTTATTGAATAATTACAGTAGCAGAGTTTGCTCATCCAATTTAGTAGCTGGTGATTGACTGTTTAAAGTGCTGCATTTTCACTTTTTGGATTAAGAGTAGTTTTTGATCTTTGAGTGAAACGTTGACTGAAGTCCTTCTCTCTCAACCAATTTTTAATAAAACAATTCAAAAAGATTTAAAGCTGCTCTGGAAATGAAATACATCTGTTGGACCCTCGGTCCATCCTAGCTAAACGGTAGATTTGAGCTGTAACCTTTGCACTGTTGTGATCTGTGAGACTTTTGACTAACATGATGTAACATCCCTTTCACCAGAGAGCGTTCATTAAAAACATGTTGATTATTGGTTACAACACTTTAACCATTTTAAAACATATCCCAATTGGTACATTAAGGTGAGACCTTTTTTGAGGAGTTTTTTTTTTTTTTTTTTCTAAGTTGCTTAGAAAATAAGTTATTAACTGTTTGCAGCTTTGCCTGAAAATGGATCTTTTCCATGCAGGAAAGTTTTCAGACATTAATTTAGAAGGTCAGTCCTGAAACTTCAAAAGTAAATTTTAACCCAGCCTCATTAATGAATAAATGTTTTTCGGGCTGCCATCTTAGATCATAGAGCTTGTCTGCACAGTAAACTGTGACTGTATTTATAGTCAGACATGTGGAAATGCTGTATAAATGAGAATGATCAGTTTTCCAGTACAGAAAGAGGTACTGAAAATATTGAGATATCACTGAAAAGTGATTATTAGTGGTTATTTTGTCACTTAAAGTGATGCTCCAAACAAATACAATTTAAATGGTTTATATTAATTATGAGCTTTATGGCGGTGTGATTTAAAAGAATAGGTAAAACATGGACGACATCGAGGAAGTGAGCATGAGAGCATTGATAGCGAAATCGGAAAATGTGTGCAACCATGTGCATCGGTGGAATTACTGTCATATAAACTGCTTTATTTCCATGTGCAATTTTTATTTTGGAAATGAAATGGAAGTCTCGGCAAGAAAACAAAGTTTTGCTCTTTAAAACTTTTAAAAAGTGGCAGGTCATCTCATTATCAAGGTCATCTTATATTTGGAGTAATATGGTTGCTACATGTTTCAGCATAACTGACTCCACCAGTGAGTTATTGTTCAGTAGTCAAAATGCACCGGTAAATAACAACTGTGCAATTACATCTTGGTTTCTTTTATGTTTTTGATTTCAAGTCAGCATTTTTGGTGCATTCTTTTTACTCTCTCTGCACTTTACTTCTGTATCAAAAATCCTCCCTGTTCTGTGTAGTTGTTGTTGTTGTTGGATGAACTCCTCCACCCAAATACTTAAAAGCAATTTTGTTTTTCATTCCCACCACAAAGCATCACTGCTTTCAAGCCTGGAAAATGACTTTCTCTGGTGTTTTAAATGTAGTATGTACAATGCTGTTGCCAGTTTTTATCTGTCTATTGAAGCTCTGACAGATACAGCAGCAATTAACAAAACAAGAGCCACAACTGTGGCAAAAGCCTGTGCTTCATTTGTTTTGATTGTGTACGTCACAGGATTCTGTAATCTGATGGAGAAAAAAAGAACACATTTTGTTGTGCTTAGTAAACAGAGCTGTGAAGAGTGCAACTGAACTGAGTTTACAGAAAACCGATTTTGAGAAATGAAACGTAACCTTATCAGCATGTGTGATCTCACCATTGACAAGCCTTTGATATTTCTACCTGTACTGGCAAATGTCTTTTACCCATGTCTGATGCATTTCTAGACTTGTTTTGGATACAGCCAATCTGATTTGGCTCTGCTACTATTATGCATTTGTGTGTGTGTGTGTGTGTGTGTGTGTGTGTGTGTGTGTGTGTGTGTGTGTGTGTGTGTGTGTGTGTGTGTGTGTGTGTGTGTGTGTGTGTGTGTGTGTGTGTGTGTGTGTGTGTGTGTGTGTGTGTGTGTGTGTGTGTGTGTGTGTGTGTGTGTATATATAAATGCCAGTGATCAGGTACCCTGCGGGTATAATAAGGGGGCCAAAGGAAGAGATACAGACCACAGATGTTAAAACACGAAAGCTCCTCACCATGCATGGTTGGTTCCATCCCAAATCCAGCACCTTGAGACTGTATGCTAGCCGTAAGGAAGGAGGCCGAGGACTAGTGAGCGTGAGAGCCACTATCCAGGATGAAACATCCAAGCTCCTTACGTACATCAAGGACCGGGCTCCAACGGATGACATACTCAACGAAGGTCTCAGACAATGGCGAGATGAGGAGGTGCTGGAAGAGGGACCATCATGGGAGGACAAGCCCCTACATGGGATGTACCACCGGAACTTAACTGAAGTGGCTGATCTCAAGAAGTCCTACCAATGGCTAGAGAGGGCTGGCCTACAGGACAGCACAGAGGCCCTCATCCTGGCTGCACAGGAGCAGGCTCTGAGCACCAGAGCAATAGAAGCCCAGATCTACCACACCAGACAAGATCCAAGGTGTAGACTGTGCAAAGAGGCACCTGAGACAATCCAGCACATAACTGCAGGGTGCAAGATGTTGGCTGGGAAAGCATACATGGAACGCCATGACCAAGTGGCTGGCATAGTGTACCGAAACATCTGTGCAGAGTATGGTCTGGAAACCCCAAGGTCACAGTGGGAGACACCGCCAAAGGTGGTGGAGAATGACCGAGCGAAGATCCTGTGGGACTTCCAGATACAGACAGACAGGATGGTAATGGCGAACCAACCAGACATTGTGGTGGTTGATAAAGGGCAGAGGAAAGCCGTCGTGGTGGATGTAGCAATACCAAGTGATGGGAACATCAGAAAGAAGGAACATCAGAAACTTGAGAAATACCAAGGGCTCAGAGAGGAGCTGGAGAGGGCTTGGAAGGTGAAGGTGACAGTAGTGCCCGTGGTAATCGGAGCACTCGAGGCAGTAACCCTCAAACTGGAGGAGTGGCTACAGCAGATCCCTGGAACAACCTCGGACATCTCAGTCCAGAAAAGTGCAGTACTTGGAACAGCAAAGATACTGCGCACGACCCTCAAGCTCCCAGGCCTCTGGTAGAGGACCCGAGCTTGGAATAGAAAAACAGGTGACTGCCCGCAGAGGGCGAGAGAAGAATTTATATATATATATATATATTTATTTTTTGTTGTTGTTGTTTTTTGTTCATGCCTTACAATATGGGCATTATTAATTATTATTAATTATTCCAGCTTGGTCTGTTAGTTAAAGTGATTTTATCTGCAATTGCTCACATCTCCAACTATATTGTATCTTAAAGTATCATGGAAATTGAGGTTGTTGGCCTTGTTGTGTTTAACTTGTAATACCATGCACTTGCTGTTTCATTGTATTGTGGGTATTTAATTCATAGTTAGCCAGTTGTGCAATAACTGTTTACTCCACAAAATGTTTTATCAGTTAAATTGATATCTGCAGATCCAATTGCAAAGGATAAAATGACAAGAACAAAGTGTGGACAGAAAGCTATGGCTGTTCTTTTGGGAGCACTTGCATCTGTGTATGTTTGAGATATGTTTTATACCTGGAACAAAGCAGTTTTAAAATGTGGTTCTTGCACAAATCATTTGCTATTATAAGACCAAAATGTGTTCAGGCACTTTGCTGGTGTATCATTTACCCGAGGGAAGGACAGGCCAGAAGCAGGCCTCATGTCAAACCTATTTTTGGTGACATGTTTGGTTACCAACAATGGTGTTGCCCACAATGTATCAAGAGATGAAGCAGTGCTTGTTTTCTGTCCTTTCTGTAGGCCTTACATGTTTATCTGCAGTTGTTAAAATATGGCTTATCACATGTCAATCATCATATACCAGTATATGTAGAGGAATGCAGTTTGAGTATTTTCTAATGTATTCCTGGAGTCATATAACGTTAAAGTGTCAGTTTTTTTTTTGGTTTGTTTATACATTCTGTTGAATAATTTGTATGAACCAAGGGAGTGGAGTCAAAACAATGTAGAGAGAGCTGTATTGGCTTAGGCTGTGAGTATAGTTTAGATGAGCTGCGAACAGAAACCTATTAGTGTGTGTGACTGGTCACGTAAATGACATTGAGACTGCTGAAGCTTTGAAATGTGCTAGTTAAGTAAAGTATTTTTGACTGCTTTAATTGAGATTTGTGATGGGCTGTCTTGGATTTTATCCAAAAGTAATCCTCAGTTGGGATTGTTTCCACCTTAAATTGGATAATGTGGTAGAAGATGATTGGAAAGATGCTTTGATTCAGCATAGTTGAAGATGACATCTTCAGACATGTACCATGTCAGTATTATGCCAAAAGTCAAGTAATTGTACATCAGCACTACTGTTCTCTCCCAACGGTGGTCTGTCTTTATTTCTCACCTTGATTGTACATTCGAAGGAATACAAATGTGTTTGTCAGCCATTTTGATCAGCTCTTTATGGTGTGCACAGCCATCAGCATAGGTATTGTTTAAGCTCTATTGAGGAATAATGTGGTTGATTTCTAGCTCAAAATGGTTCATTCTTACTTGGGTCTTTCAGTTCAGTTTCAGTTCTTTTGTCTGAATTTACATGAAATGTCAGTAAAACAGTGCAATGTGAGTCAAGGATTGCGTTTTCCTTGGTAAAATCATCATATTTGTATATTCTTACATCTTTAAGTCGTATGTCTTTCTTTTTCTTAAATTGATAGAGCCTTATTTATTTACATATTGGTATTTGTTTGTGCTTTTTCACTGCCTGCAGGTTAAATTGTGCACACAGAAGCGTTTGTCCTTGTGTATGTTTTCCATCACAAATCCTAACGCAATGAGTAGGGTTAAAGCATATCAGTGTAAGCTGAAATTCAGCTATCAACTCCAATCTTACAAGAGCAAATGGGGGCTGTCTGCCTTCACCCAAACTTTCAAACAGGGTGATGACGAGTGGACAGAGCCAGTGGACGGAGGGGATGGAGAGAAGGACATTGGTTGTCAGCGGCCGACAGCAACACGGCTTCAAACCAGGGCAGGAAAAATGATCGGGCCTCCCACAGCCGGCATCGTTTGTCTGGAAGATAATTGGTCTCTTTGCCATGTTTCACCTTGCAGCTGTGCACACGCTCCTTTGACAATGATGTGTATGTGCTCTGGTCTGTGTATGTGTCTACGTGTGCGCGTGTGCACAGTTGACTCTGTAAGGGGGTACTGGTGGGTCCACCTGCTTGGTCCAAGTCACAGTTCATTCATCTCGCCCTATTAAAGCGGCATCCTTGTGAGTGGCCGAGCTGTGGGGTTCCATGAAAGTAATGCATTCCCACCAAGGCCGTGCTTTGTTAGCCGAGACATAATTTGTTAATTACCTCGCAAGTCTTGACTAACGGAGTCATACATCATAACTTTCCTGCTGTAAACACCATAAGGCAAGCAATTGTGAAAGATCAAACCTCGTCTATGTCAAGCAAGGTCAAAACTCAAGGTTCTGTCTTGAGTTTTGTTTGCATGGTGTTCAAAGGCAGCTCAGTCAACATTATGTTTTAACAAATTAATTGAGTTAAAAATAGAGTAAACAACTTTATAAAACTGGCATTTCAGGAGCACAGTGTGTCCAATAGCCGTTAAAGCAAGCTGATATTGAACTGGGCCGTAAAGTTTAACACTTGAAATCATGTTCATTTTACCACCATTTATTCATATATCCTATTTATAATCATGAAGATGGGTTTCAATTTATCATGAATATGTTCTAATTGACTTCATATGTTTTGTGAATATCTGCATGTTATAGTTAGAATGTAGTTCTTGAACTGTTCACGAGCCATAAATACAGACAATTTTATCTTAAAATGAGTTAAGATATTTTATTTTTCAATGAGGAAATTTGCATCTTTACAGGAGCAAGTGGACAGAAAATAGATGAATGAAAAAATTTATACAAATAATATGCAAGTATGAACCTATGTAAACATAATCTAGATAATAACTGACATTCTTTCCAATATCATTAGAGCAATGTTGGTGTACTTGGTAATAGACCAGAGTTGATGTCCATATTGGACAGGACAGATTAATATTACATGTGTATTGCACAATAATTAATTAGTTGAATGATCCCAGTGCAATGCAAATGATGAATGGATTACACTTAGTTTCCAGTCCCTAAACAATTTTATATTTTTACATGTTCTCAAAATATTGAAGAGCAATCTACATATGATGTTTGATGTTTCAGCACATATGTTAAAAAATATCTGTCTCAGGTTTATCTCACAATTTATGTAGTGGCAACACTTACCTGAGATTCACAAAAACACAATACTTAATTTTAATGTAAGCTACTAAAGATTCTGTAAACAGTTGTTTTATTAATAACTTTTGGATATAGTTTTGTCTAAATTTGCTGTGTTAATAATGGTCGACGAGAAACATATTTAAAGTTTAAATAGTAAAGCATTTATGAATGACATGTCTGCAAATTACGGAAACATCATCTCGACATCAAAAACTATATTTTAACTGAATGAGATATAACAAAACCAAACAAAAAACAAATGTGTCTTTTCTTTTCAATCACAAAATGATCAGCAGTGTACAGTTTAGAATCAGGTGTGTTTGTAAGGACCAGAGCAGGATAGAGTTGTTTGAGTGAATATTGAGAGCTGCACTACACACACATTGAAGACGGCAAAGATTTATGGTTCTTAAAACTAATCATCAGTCCAGTAGTAAAATAAAATAAGAGCAAAAATAACCCTTGGAAAGTATTAAAGTGCCCTTACTGCTACTGTAGAGCACTCATGTAAGTTTAAGCATGTTATACAAATTGAATGATAGCTAAATGAAACCAAATTGATTTTTTTCTCCTGAAAGAAATTGCAGTAGTTCTATAAGAATGGTTTCCATTCAATGCAGAGTAGTAGTTGTTAAGTCTGATAGAAGATTGTGAGTGACTCTACAATTGTGGCTGGTCTGAAGGGGGAAGGTCAAAGTGGAGGCGTGCAGACCAGAGCGAGTGACTCCACCACAGAGCACAGAAGGGACAGCTCAGCAGACAGCATGGTGGCATGTGAAGCTGTGAAAGAGGCCTCGGGGTACAGTGTGGATGATCTCTTGCTCTCAAGTTGTGAATACAATAAGAGCAGCAGCCATATGAATTCCTGTTGCTGCTGCTCTCAAAAGCAAGGTGACCTTGTAAATTCACAAACCATTGAATAAAACACTCCATTTTTTCATCATTCAGGAGGAGTTATCTGTCTGCTGCCTCCCATTTTCATTTCTTTCAAATCTTAAGGACTCCCTTTTAGAAAAAAAAAAATATATATATAACCTTTATTTTTATTTAATTATTTTTCTCAACCTCATACTTTTTTGGGATAAATCATATACAAATATTTGAGAACAGTAATGCATGTCAGAGGCTGAGCGTAGAGTCAAGTGCTGGTATAGCTGGGTCACTTTAACCTTTCAGCTCCACATTTCATACACAGTGGCAGCGCTGCGATAAGACAAGTGCAAAAATGCAGAGTGACGGGTATCATATTTACTCTTGCTTTAAGGAAAATGTTGCATTTGCACTTTTTGTCTTTGTTTGTTTAGCTGTATGTTTAAAATAAACATCTAAAACCCCGGTTCCCCAAAAAGTTAGAATGTGTGCATATTAAAACATGACACAGTTCTTATTAAAGCATAGTTTAATCACAACATAATACAGAGAACATTTCAAAAGGTCAAAGAAACATTTTAGCAGATTTTAAATTGGATGTTAGTGGCTGAGTTCATGAATTTGAGTTAAATTGTAGAAGCCAAGGCAATGCTTTAAGCCACTAAGATGTGACATCAGTTTGCTGAATTAACAGATATATCCATAAGTCAAGATAAGTCCAAGTCAGTGTTGCAATTTGGTCCACCTTTTTGTGACGTAAAACCTGCTGGTGTGCCCTGAATATCAACATATGTATATAGGTGATACATGTTTAAAAGTGACACATTCAAGACCATTAGGCCAGGTTTGATTTCGACCTGCAAATTATCACGTTTATCTGAAATGATAGTATGCATATCACAGTAGACCAACAGAGCGGCAGTAACATGTTGCCATACACGGTAAAATAATTCATAATTGAAAAAGTATGATTTATTGTGATTATTTCAGAACGTTGTTTTTAATTAACTACTTTAGATAAAGACATTTGATGTCGTGTTTGTGTTTATCAGAAATTATTTCATTACAAAATTACCTTATTTTTACAAACGTCTCATATTTTTCAACATTATGGACGTGCTATAGACATTATTCACGTGTTTTACCGTGACACAATGTAATGTTGCAATAAGGAAACCCTGTAGCATTATATTTTTTAACATTGTGAAATGTATCTACAATATTCAGACAGATTTTCACAAAGTGGTTAATGTGAGTCAGGTCTCGTTTGCTAAAATCCTTTTTTTTAATACACTATTTATATGCATTCATGTTACCAAGTTGTCGCCAGTTGTTAACCTAACTGATTTTAAAGTACTCATGTGGAGGGTTTTTCTTTTGTATTGCTACAGATAAACAACCATGCACTTCAACAATGGCTGGACATAAAAGAAATACATGTGGTGGTGAAAATGGCTCATATTGTTTGACTACAAAAAGCCCAATCCAAAGAAAAATAAGACCAATGGACAATCTACAAATCACAAACAGATGCCACCATTACAGACACAGTAAATGGATGTTCCATAAGAGATGTGTGAATGATGATAGCTAATGTTCTGTTTTGATGTTGAACATTTTATTTTTACATTGATCAAAAAGAACACAAAGAAAAAGTCCCACTTTTCCAGGCTTTGGTTTTGGTCATTGTTTTGTGAACAACATTTACATTTGACAAATTTCATTCATGCTTTTATTTACATTATACACACTGTGCAAACTATTTTGGCTATTGTACCGGATTTTCAGTAAATTACTATTTTAATGTCATCAGTTATTTTTAATATCATTTATTAACAGTTTTCCAGAAAACTCTGCCCTACATCACTGTACTTTCACTAGTGTAAGACAGAGCTGCACAACCCACGGAGCATTTACTGAATGAGTGTCGTCCCACTGTAGAATTGAACCACATTTCCCCTCACAGTTACCTCTACTAACAGAGAATCAGATCACTTTAGAAGCTTTCCTGTCCCATCTCTCCTTGGGGCAAGAGATGTGGTGTGACAATGACCAGGCTTTTCACAAACAATCGAGTCCTCTTTCCGGGCCCAAGATAACTCCACCTGACACCTGACACGAAGCATGAGCTCCCACCGGGAGACAGAGAGCTCCGTGGCTGTGAAGTCTGACTGGGCGGTAGAGAGGCCTTGGGCACCAACAGCAGAGTCGGGACTTGATTCAGTCCCAGGTTGTACAGTTGTTGCGCTACACTCGTCCTTGGCCATGACACCAAACCAGCATAACTTAAGTTAAAGAGAGAACATCGTTCACTACTGGACTCACGACGTCTGTCCATCGTTTTCTTTTGCGGTAAATATAATTGGCACTGGAAGTATGATGAATGCGCGAGACGTCAAAGTCATTTGCTTCCACAAAGGTACAGAAGTAACTGAGTTGTGGAGATCGACTACAGACGCATCAGCATTAGTGGTCTGTGGTTTTAAAGTTCATTTAACTTAATCTGCACCACGGACATCCGATAAATGTACATTCTTGGCTTCTTGGGGTTCCAAACTTTGCAGTATCATTAACCACCAAGGCAGAAGTAATTTGATCAAGGCTAATTTTGTTATTAGCTTGATTGTGTCCCCTGTCTGACCCAGGTAAGGCGGCAGAAATAAATTGGGGCATTTCCTCTTTGGGTGCTTGGCGCATACGAAAACACAATGACAAATAATTTCTGAGCATTCATTTCATTTTATTTTACTATGTTTTTCATTAGCTCTTCAATCCATCAAGATTATCCCTTTCACAGTCTGTCGGAATGCCACCATTTAACACACAACACTGTAATTAACACAAACTCACTTATAATACAATATTGGATAAAATATATTTTTGAAACTGTGTCTGGCAGAATGACCCCTGCCAGAGTTTAAACCACATTCCCCTCAGAGTCCAGGGGTCTCTTTTTCAATATCTTGCAAACACCCTCCGTCCCAAATGACAAAGTAATGGCAAACACAATCAAATAAACAATATGTAGTATTAAAGTAAACATGACTGCAATTAAGATGAAAAACAAGTATGAAACGAGAAACAAATTCGGCTAATCAGTCTGCAGTTTGATCTCCTTGGGCAGTACATTCCCAGGCTGAGCCTTCCTGATCGCAAAACTTGTAGTCTTTAGTTTTCTGTTTTTTTTATTCAGAACAATAACTGGATGTAATGTCTATTTTAACAAGGGAGTTTATATATCTATATAGCCTAAAGTACTCTGCCACTCCCTCCAGAGTGGCAAGCCCACCATTAAAAACCACACCTTTTGCGTATGTGGAGCAAAGAGCAACAAAGTTTTACCTCCAACTTCAAAATCTGAAAATGTCTGACCTCTTAGGACTTTTTTTTATTTTTTTTTAATCTGATTTGTTAAACAAACAGGGTTCTTATGAAGTGACTGCAATCAAACACTTTGATTGCCCCTCATTCTCCCAGCTGCCTGCGGATCTGAAAGAGTCTAGTACTTCCCCCTGCACAAGTACCTTGATAATAATCAGCCGGTTGGTAATTGAGACCGACAATCCTGCTCGACTGCACAGGATCTTTTGGTAGCCATGGAAACCAGAGAACATTTCCTGATAGCATCATGTTCTTTGCCGACCGAACCAATCACTAACGAGGCGGAAACAACTTCAACAAAAGTGAAGACCCAAAGATTTACCCACTGCTTGTCTAAAATCAGATACTCACTGTTGCTGTAATGTTGTATATTATCTCACCAATCGGAATTGGGGAGGGTACATCATCCTTGCTCTTAATAATGTACATTATAATGTAGATTTAAATGTTGACAAGTGAACTACCTGGTTTTGATTTTTTATTTTTTTTTGCAAGGCTAACTAATGATATGCAAGTGAGCTTTGGTCAGGGTAATGGTATATTAGATATATATTGATTGTAATGCCAACTCGGTAATAAGTAATAGCTATTCTTGGTTTGTTTGAGTTCAATTGATAGTAAGAGACAGTTGTTTTCAAAACTCAAATGTAGGTCTTATAGATGTATAGGACCTATATAGATATATTTTCTCAGAATCAAGCTAACACAGAGGTGAAAAACCATCACAAAATGAACTAATGACATACATGAGATGATAATGATTATCAGTAGATTGAATTGTGGTGTAACAAATATAAACTATAAATCAAGAGTTGCTGCATGATGTATGTCCTTGATAAGCTTGCTTGAAGTAGTGATCAATATCTTTGGGCATATTTTTGACAAAAACCTTGGACTTCTTTATGGGGTTGGGTTGTGCACTTGAAAGATTTGATGTTAATCTCGCTTTTAGTTATGCAATTACTTTGAGTGAAACAATTTATTTTAACTGTGCTATAAGTAGGGTTAGTTTAGTTTCATAAATGTGTTCAGTTTTCCATTTAAAAATAATTACATGGGATATATTTGTATGTTCAATGTAAATGACTTGCAAAGACTCGGACACATCTCTAAAATACACACAAATAAAAAAGTTGACTTTTGTTACAGAGTGATAGTGACAGCCCGCTGGCCTCGGGGGTTGTTGGAAGGGCA
Organism: Blennius ocellaris; assembly: GCF_963422515.1. Lineage (NCBI taxonomy): Eukaryota > Metazoa > Chordata > Actinopteri > Blenniiformes > Blenniidae > Blennius > Blennius ocellaris. Next base: position 15,574,699 of record NC_137657.1, on the reverse strand, counting down.
GAATGCTCTCCTGAGTTCTACCCTCCTGCTTCTGCCGCAGCCTCACACACCAAGTCTGCATGAAATGTTCTCAAAGCCTGGAAACCTCAAGCCATGCATTTCCTTTGCCAGCTAACCTATTATGACATGTATCCCCACAGCAATGCAGTTTTAATGCTGCATAATCTGACTGTGCTGACTGTAGCACCATGTTCAGAGTTTCAAAATGTGCAACATTTACCCACTGAAAGAATAAGTTACCAATCCGACAGAGCTGAAATTGTATTTTTTTCTGTATGCTTTGTCATTGACATCCCAGGCGAATGAAAAATCACAGTGAAAACTGCAAGATAAGCACATTTTATTTACCTAGAGTGCAGTATACACCATTCCTTTTCTGTATGTTAAGTAAAATGAGACTGACGGTTTTAAATGCTCAATGGAATACTGTGTCAATCTTGTGGGTGGTATTACTGAGAATGCTAGCTTATTGGAAAACCCAGCATGGTTTGTTTTTAAGCAAGCTGATTTACTTCTGTCAACTCCCTTTTGCTTGTAAAAATGTCAACTTGTGTGTCATGAAGACCTATGGTCACAATCCTCATACGATTGTTGTCGATGTCACACGATGTCCTGGTGTCTTCCAGTGCATGTTGATGCCACAATGTGAATAAGTGCCTGGGAGTCCATCCGACTGAAAACATCTGTTGAGAAGCTGAAGAATGGTGTCATAAAGTAATCAGAACCATGATAATCACTACACTAAAATCAGATCCCGAGGAAGGGATACTTTATTACAACACCATATGACAGCCTGTGCTCTTATTTCAGTCACTTCATTACCCCTGATGTCAATTTCTCATATTTGCTGAGACATGCGCGATTCTCCAGGGCCTGTTGTCTGAAGAAGTGCTGCCTCAGCAGTGGGGTCCTCTGGAAAAAAGACAGAAAAAAAATCAGCTTTGAGAGAGAAAAGCTCAGCCAACACATTCAGTTTCTATTTTGATTTATTGCACTTTGTAATTACAATAACCAAAGGGCTCTGATGTGCAGATATTCAAGTACAAGCTGATTTATTTTCTTGCCACATACTGGAAGTGGGCATACCCTCGTGTAATCCACATACTGTGGTGTGTATGTGCAGAATTTGCACATGCATGCATACTTTTTATTGTGGAGAGGAGTGCGGATATCTGCAGGGTGGTGGTACTGCAGGGAAATATGAGCTTGTCAAACTATCCATGCTGCATTGGAAAGAAAAGTGAAGATGTGCCCCATTGATGTTTTAAATCAAAACCAACAAGGCCTCCAAGGAAAAGCAAGCAGAGGTTTCTTCTTAATCTATGAAAATAATTGTTATCTACTGTTATCTATCTTGTCCTCTACTTTATTGAGAGTTTGCACTGTCTTGGATGGGCTTCTGGTTTGATAGGTCCAAGGCAACAATAAGGATTTAAAGTACCATGAATGTAAGGATAATAACTTTTATTCTGTAATAGTGTGAATGTTTTGACACATATTTTTTAGGTTCTGTTGTTTAAATAATGTATGCTTTAAAAGATTACTACTAAATACAATCCCACAGTCTGACTTTTCTAATAGAAATATTCCTTTAATATTTTTAGTTTTCTCCCTCATAGTCCAAAAAATTAGAACTTTACTGAACTGAAATTGCAGGTGGCCAGTATGACATGTGTTTTTTTTTTATTTGTGTTTACATTAGGTCTGTTTCCTAAATAACCATAGTATTCAGATCCAAATGTTACATTTCATAGTCTCCTGGATTTGTGGGCATTAGTATTTTGATTTGGTGTAGTAATCATGCAACCCTCAGCATATGTGCAACACAGCTCTGAAATAGCGGTTTAAATGTAGCCAGGGATGTTTTATACAGTTTCAAGCTGATTTTTGCTTTCAATTGTCCTGGATGGCTTTTTCTCTGCTTCTGGCATGAGATATTTAATAGGACTTGATTCACACTTACCATCTGGTTGGTTCCTTATGAAACAGCCAATAGCAACTAAATAATTAGATGATGATCTCCAAATGGTTGCACCTTTAGGCTTCCTGAAAACAATATACTGTATGTGCAACTTTCAGTTGAGATATATTCAAAAGTTATTTGCCCTTTCAAATAGTCATATCACTGATTCAGAACTCCAAAACAAGTCTTCTTCCCCATTAGTGATCATTTTCTTTGAAGACCCTGAATCTGTATCCTGTATCTTCTTTTCCCAGAAAATGTTGTCCTCACTCACTGACTCATCTTCCTTTCCTGCTTCAACCTATGATATGACTTCCACTGGCTCACTGTGATTCACATATTTGTGTTGGGGTTTAATAAATATAAATATAGTTCCTTCATAAACAATCATATTTTTGGGGCTTGTGACTGACTGACAATGCTGCACTGTGTGACATCGGAGGTGAATCAAAATGCATATTAACATTTTTATTGCATGACTATTAGCTCAGTTTTTAGGCTTACAACGAGATGTAAGGCCTTGGTCATCGGGGAGAATAATACTTTGCGTTGTCTGTATAATAGTCCTTGTATCTCTGGATGACAATCATTTATTGCATGCTTCAGCAGGTCTGTCATGGATTATAACTTCCCTCAAACAGCTACTGAAGCTTCCTCAGCTGTTATTTTAATTTAACTCATGCACATGTTGATCCATACAGAACCGCAAGGACATGCTGCTCACTCTCTCCATCTAACCCTGGAACATAGAGCAGCAGGCTGCTCTCTATGTGAGAGCCATCCATAATTATAAAGTTGCAGTCTGATGTACTCTTGTCACTATCGGCCGTCACCAACAACATCAAGACAAGTATAGTTTTATTTGTGCAGATTATGCTCGTGTTTCATATTTTGCGATGTGTGCATAGGACCCATATTATTAAATGGCACGCACCGATTATGACCTATTTTTTAGGGGGGGTGGGGTTCTTTAGGATTCATATGTGCTTCAAATAAAAAGCTTAAATCAAACTGAATCATCTTTCATCCATTGAACTTTTTTTTTTTCTTTGTCAACCAGCAGCAGGTATGTTTTGATTTCTATTTGCCATCTCTATCATTTTTCTCACAGCCTTTCAGAAACAGCTAGACAAGGTCCACCTTACTTTTCACAAATCAACAAGCTCAGTTGAGTTTTAACATGGTTGACCTTAATCACATATTGATCGGTGTGTGGGTAGGTCTTTCAGTTATACCTTTTCTATAATGATCTCCTGTTTAAAAGTCTGTGTTCAGCGAGAAGCACTTGAAGTGAAGAGTCATTAGCAAAAAGTCAAAGCCGCACTTCCTTAAAAACGCAACATTTAAACACATTTCAACCATTTGTGGTTGTATAGATGTCCATCTTACATAAAATCCTCATTAAATCGATGGCATGCACCTCTCTGTTGGGTGATCTGCAAAAGTACGCTCTCAGCTTAGGCCTGGTTTTAAGCTCCTTTATGTGCAGCTAATCAATAGACCCGAGAGAACAGACAAGATGTTATGTGTATACGAAGCAATGCTAAGAAAAAATTCAAGTGCAAATTAAATGTGGATGCTAAAACAAGTGATCAGGCAGTGGAATGATGCTATAAAAGGTGAAGGTGAAAAACCCTCTAACCCCAACATGAGGTGCATTGCTGTAATCCAGTCGAGTGGTTACCGGATTACCGTTTCAAAATGCTTAGCACAATCGAGACCTTTATGTAGACCAGACATTTCATTTGGCAGAATATAAGTCACCGTTTTTTTAGCCACACAGACTGGCGTCTGCATCAAATTGTTGAGAAATACTCTAAAACCAAAGGGTAATAAACAGAGAGAAAACAAACAGGACATTGAACTGAGCTCTGTGGAACCCCACAAGCAACAAAGAAGCAGTGGGAAAAATGGAGTCAGTTTGAGTTGGCTGGACCAATTCAATTCAACTTTATTTATATAGCACCAAATACAACACAATTATTTCTATGTGCTTTTTACAAAGAGAAACCCAACAGATCCACATGAGCAAGCAGAGCGACTGTGGAAAGGAAAAACTCCCTTTAACCTTTCCAGTTCATCGTTTTGCCCTTCATGTCCATGTGCTCAAAATTGACAAAGTCTGAATCCAGTAATGTATCTTCATGTGCCTGACATTCTACCTGTCTTTTATGGGTGTTGTGTACTGTTTGTGTGCAAACACTTTTCAGGGGATTTTGAAAATATGACCGATGTTTGACTTTCAAGACCTAAAAACAAAACTTGCAGGATTATAACTGCAAAAAATCCAAACATTCTTTTATTGCATTTACTAAGCCTCATTTTTGCATTTTCCACCAAAAAATAGCTTCAAGGTCATGTAAATGAATTACTCTGAACTGTTCATGGATTGCTAACCCTACTTTGCCATATTTATATTTGGAATTATTCTGAGTGGAATTAACTTCATTGATCATCTGTAATTTGTCAATATACCTATCTTATATTTTAGTTTTTCATTCTTAATTTCATATGAGCAAATGAGGATTAGAACGCATTTCATTGTCTCTTGGTTTATCTATTTTATGTAGTTGATCACTTAATGATTGGGATGTGCTTTGAATATGGATAGTCAACATTTGAAGTTAAGTAGAATTTGTTTTTTTTTTCAATTGTGTTGTGTTTTTATGGATTGTGTGCCAGTGTATGCATTTTTCAAAATGATATTCTAACCCCCATCTCTCTTCCTTGTGAGCTGCAAATAGTTTCCTACACTGGACACACTCGGGAGAAAGGAATTATCAGTATGAACACCCAATATAAATTGCGAGTATTAATTAAATATTCTAGGAGTAAATACATTTTAAGGTGGAGATGAGTAAGTGCACGCTTCATTTTAATTCAATACGTTTAATGTAGTCATTCATTTGGCACTTAAACTGCTTGCTCCAGTTGTCATACTTTATTCAAAAATCCATTACAATTTGTCCATTGGGTAAAGGAGATGACATTTTTTGTAACCCTCATTATGATCCCGAGTTCAACTACTTTGAATCCATGGTTGAAAAAGGAAAAAACAAACAAACAAACAAACAAAAGTTTACAGTGTTCATCTTTTCCAAGAGTTATGCAACGGCTTCTTTGGTATTTTGTCTTTTCAATCTCATGTGTGACTCAGTGCGTCCACTCTAGCACAGGAGTTTTGCTCCTGCAGAAGAGTCTGGATAAAGCCAAGCTTGTTTTAGGCATTAGGTTGCGCTTGACGAGTAAAGCACTAACGAGATAGCGATCAGAGAGGGCCCAACTCCAAAGGCAGGCTGCTTGCCTGGCAGCGCTTGATAATCTCTTCGTTGGTTTCACTCAGCTTCCTTTAATCTGACTTCACACAATCCCTTTTTTTTTTTTTTAAACCCTCCTGATCAAGTAAACGCTTAATTATGGCTAATGAATTCCATCCAGAGCTTGGGTAAACATGTCTATCAAACAAGATCATGCTGATTTTTAACTGAAGAGAGGGGGGGGGGGGGGAACACACAAATATGGAAGCGCAATCACTAACCGTGAATGTTTTCTGTGCCAAAAATGACTGTGGTCTCACTTAGGATCTGGAAGACAGATAGTTTTGTGTCTGTACTGGCGGCAGCAATTTGCTGTTAAAAGAGAAGAGAAAAGGTGTGTTGTGCTGTAATTTTGTAAAACCAAATACCCAGCTGAATTTCTTGATGTTAGAACATTATTATTTCTGGGACACAAAAAGGATTGGTTCAGTTTAGTCATATTTTTTGCTACTTTGATTATGAGCAAGCAGCATGCGAGTCCTGGCAGAGAACCACGAGCTGCATGCTGTTACAACCATAAGCAGTGTGGTATGTTCATTGGAGATGCATAGCTCAAACAAAAATCCTATTAATTTTCCTCCGTGAGCTATAGATATGCTCTATTTGGTTGTTGCAAGATCAGTAAGATATATGAAATCCTCAATTTGATGTGTAGAAGATGTTCTGTTTTTGTCCTTATGTTTATGTTTTATGATGCTCAATGGGCATCTCCCAAAAAATTCAACAAGGTCTTCTCAAAGCACATGGGTACGACAAGATATTTGAGTGAACTTTTGAGAAACTAGTATTTACTTGGTTTTTCAGCTAAATATTTAGAGCAGTTTGTCCATTTGAATTTGGTGCAATGCAGTCAGATGAAATATTGGGCTTAGCTGATGAGAATATCACACGTTTGATTTTTCATGAGAAGATAGTTTGACACATGAGCCTTTCACATCTCTAAATTTGAACGCATGTGACAGGAGACTTGCAACTATTGTGGAAACTGACTTCTCACATACAATAGGTGCTTCTTTGTCTTTTCCTGTTTGTTTGTGTTCATGTGTGAGGGTACATTTTAGGAATTATTTATGACTGGTCCACAGATGGCAAGAAAGCCAAAAGAAAAAGGATAAAGACACTGCTGTGCTGCCACAAATGTGTCAGTCGGCATATTCGGACGCCTCGCTGGTTTTTGTATCATTAGTGGGAGGAATGTTGTAAAAGGCAAGCTGAAACATGGGCATGTCATGGAAGCTAATACTTATGCTTGCCAGAAATTGTGTTTAAGCAGGTATACAGACAGCAGCAGAGGTTTGTTTGTTTAATGGCAGCTAATCAAATACCAAAATATAGATTGAAAAAAGAAATGCATTCATGGATTGATGTGACAGTAGCTGACTGACTGGTCACCACACCACACTGAATGCCACGTTATTTACTCCAAAGAGTCAACCACATTGAAGCAACTCAGCATGGTTGATACGCAGGTTGATGATTGTGACGCACTCCATCAGTTTAAGAATCCCATTGCTTATCTTGGCTCTGGATGTTGTTTACCAGCGGATTTGAACGATCTACGAGACGCGGGTGTTTACTTTGGGTTGCCATTGTCATTCTCTATCCATGCCTGACAGTTGGGCTTGGGCAATTTGTGCTTGGCATCCTTGAATAGGTTTCCTCTAATGAGGCTGATAGAATGACCATTCATCCACAGGGGGCTCTTGATGTGCCACAGTTCAAATGTTAATCACCCAAGCTACTTTGGCAAATTGACAGAGCTCCATTCACTGCTTGCTCTGTGAGCGTGTTCCCTCTAAAAGCCAGGCTTGTGTGTCTTCTCTCAATTCTTGATGTGGGACTACACGCAGGGAGTCCCCCCTGACCCTGTTTTACAGTCCTCAGGTTACCTCGCTCTCATTTTTTCTGTGTTAACGGACAGAGCACTGGCACCCTTATCCACTGTGGCGCCGCTCTGGGGAGATTGGCGCTGTGGCCTGCTGACAAGGTCCCATCCGGACTCTCTCCATCATCATGTCAGTGCTCACTGGGAGTGCAGTCTCCTGGACAAAAGGGTCTTGTTTAGTCTTACAACTTGGCTAACCTCCTCGGTTTGGTGTTTACAACCCCCCCCATTGAATTTGAATAACCAAACAAGCAGGGGTGAAAGAAAACCCAGTGCAAAAATGTTGATTTTCACACTGATTTGTAACAGTCAAACTCAGACCCTGGTGCACTGAATGCCAGGGTTTTGTAAACACCAAACCGAGGAGGTTGATTAACTATGATTGTCATTAATTTATTGTTAGATGAGAAACAAATAAAAGAAAATGTAACTACATGTAGATGTTTGCTCAATGAAGTCCTATTGTTCTGAATTAGGTGCTACCAAAGAAAAATGTGCATCATAAAAAATAACCAGGGTTAAGAGGGTCAAGAGACCATCTGATCTGTGTTCACCATCCACAGATGCATTCTTCCTCTACTGAAACTCCACAAAAGAATGAGCATACTTCAGTAATCCATGGAGGTTACGTTTTTTTATGGATTGCTCTGTTTACCTTCAGCAAACATAACTGGCCTTGGTCATATGTTAGCTCCAGATCAAAGGCTCCCAGGTCACGGTTATGGATTTTGCCCCAGTGAGAGCAAAACAATCTATATTTCTATAGCACTTCAACAGCATGACGTCCGAACGATCCTACTGTGGGCCAGCTCAGAGGTCTTCTGGAGTCTGGGCACTCCATCATTGCATGTACAACCTGCTCATACAGATGCACACGATTACACTCTCGTACTTTATGACTACAGCTCATTGCTGGGCTGTGCTTAAACCCCACAGTGGTCCTAATGGCCGGCAGCAGAGCACCTCCCTTTAAGCAGGTGATAGATCACAGCAACTCTGTAATAAATGGGTGCCTTTTTTTTGTCTGAGGCATTTTTGTGACAGAGTTGAGCCAGATGTCATGGGGACACTTGTTATTGAGGTTGATTCAGTGTCTCCTGCATAAATACATAGTGGGACTGATATTTTCAGAGAATAACACACACCAGTGAATGATTCCTCCTTTTGTCACATCAGTGTGTTGTTGGAAAGCTCCTCTGCAGCAGCTCAGTGTGGCAGGAGGGGGATCGCGGCATCTGTCGCTGACAATGATGAAACAACCATTTAACGCAAGGCGACAACCAACACGTGTAGAATCATCACTTTCTCAAGGTGTGGAAGTGTCACTGTCATATTCTTAATCATAATATCCATCCCAGCTCTGAGGCCAGATTAAACAGCCCATTACCCCGACTCTCATTAAAGTGCAGGCAGACACCTTGCTAGGTACAATCTATTAGGCAGTGTGGTGGAATATTTTCCACAATTCTCTGAAGAATACTGTGGCTGCAAATCTGTAACTTATGTCCAGTTTTATGACTTGCAGGCCAGAGACCTTCTGGACACAAGAATGTCTGCACAAAATTATATTTTGGGTTATTTCTTTTCGGAGATTTATTTGCTAAATATACCGGAAAAAAAAAAAAAAAGATAACATGTACTTTATTATTTGCTCTACCTAGTATCTAAAATTGTATTACTTTTCAAGTCTTATTTGTCTATTCTCCTTTTTTCCTGTAAGCTTCAAATATAATTGCCTCTATGTGTATGTCTATGTTGTCTATGTTTTTTTTAAGAAATAAAAAAACAAGAAGTCCCACATATACTATAACTATAAACAGTCTTTGCAATGGAGCTTAAAATTTAGCTCAAGGCATGTTTGTGTTAACTGTGTATTTGATTGTAGTTTGAGGTAATGTTTATGGGTTTAAGAGCAACTGACAATTGCAATTTCCTCTACACTACTCACAAAAAGTTAGGTATATTTAGCATTTGGTGAAATTTATGGAAAGTATAAAAGGTTCATGTTAGTGATATTACATCACGAAAGTAGGGCATTTAAGTTGAGGTATGCAATGGTCATTTCCTCATCTCAAACACTCTGTGGTTGGTATGCCACAACAAAAAATGTCAATGTCATGTGCCCTTGTACATCAATCTTGACAAATGACATCTGATGCTATTCACAGGGCGGGCCTCAGGTCATTGAAGTTCTGGTGTACCGAGTTACAAGTCTCTACATGGTGACTCGGCTGATCCCAGAGGATTTCTATGGGATTCAGTTCTGGAGAAAGCACAGGCCTCTACATTTGAGGTTCCATAGTCTCCAGCTACCGTTTCCTAATGATACCACTTCAATGAGCTGGAGCATTGCCGTCCATGAAGATGTAGTTAAGCTTGTGTTGTACATGCTGGGGCACAATGACTGGATTAATGATGTTGTTCAGGTCATTTGGGCTTGTCACTACTGTTCACAAAGTGTAGGACAATCCTGTATAGACTAGACACAGCTAGACATACCAAACACCTCTTGTGGAGGTTAAGCTCCTTGTTAGACAGTAAGTGGTGCAGAAAGTTGTCCATTTATATAATATTGTGAGAAACTCAATTTTTTTTTTTTATATTCACAACTTGGTGAACTAAAATCATGATGCAGCTAAAAAGGCTTCATGTTTTGAGGTACTTGTGTTATGAATCTAAAAGAAATTAAAGTTTCACAGTTTGAACAAAATATGTATGGAATCTTTCTTTGGTCCATTCACAAATGCAGTAATAATACAGAACTGATGGAAATTCAGCCTTCTTCTAAAAGTGTATAACAAACACTTTCATTTGGATTTGGATTCAATTCATACAGCTTTATAGTCCTCATAAATCAACAACACCAAACACATTTTATCATTGTCTGTTTTCCAACTGGCATCCAGCTTTACTGTTGTTAGGAATCAACTGCTGCTATGATTTGCTCAGCATTAACCGATAGCTGATAAGTTTCTACAGTCTATTTATCAGGATCTTAAAGAACACCTGTTTTGACAGAAAGGTTACTGACATGTTCCCAAACACCAATGTGACTGGCGAAGATATTAAACATCACAAAACTGAAGGCGAGTGCTAAACGTAAACATGGTTAGACCTTGGGAAATAACTGAGATTTATTGCCTGACAGCATGTGTCTCCCTAACCCAACCTCAGATATACAAGTGTCAAAAGGTAGGGAAGATAACATGCTTTAATCACTGTTGTTTCCCCCTCCACCCCCCTACTCTTGGAATGTTGCACCGCTGACACAACACATGAGGTTATCGACGAAATTCTAAGAGTTCATTCAGCACTTTATACGTGGGCAGCATATCCATGGATATCCAACTTCATCATGTAAATTGGAATAACATTCGGGAAAAAACGAACATACATAGAATATACATATCACTTATGGTAAATATATATGTATTCTCATGAGGAGTGAATGAAAATCAATATAATAGCACGATAGTGTTGCACTTGCACATACAAGCTGACATCATGACCTAGAATATCCAAATGAATTAATGTGGAACGGCACTGTTTCAACAAATATACTGTTGTGAAATGGGTTGGTTGACTCGTTAAGATATTAATTAAATTTTTTCCCAAAAGAATCATAAAAAATTCTGTGCATTTGTGTATTTCTCTTCCCTGGGTGTGAAGAGAAATATGCAGTACACAAATACACAGACAGTTCACACACTTGCAATTAGCAACATTTTAATGCATTATTGCAGTGATTGCGGCAATGGATATAATTCCCTGCTACTGAAAATATACTTATGGAAGTATGAAATTAGAACTACATAATAGGGATTAAGTTTAATTTTTGGGAAGTGGCATTTTTGAGGTTTTTATTTGTATTTTTAGCATAGGATTTCCTTGCACTTAAGGCTAATTTACACAACATACTGTATTCACTATATTTTTTACATCAAATGTGAGTACCCCAAAACTTTAAGATAATAAACCTTTCGAATCTGGTTTTAGACAGGCCCTTCTTTATACATCACTAAGTTATCAAGCGTTTTTATTTTTATAGTTTCTTTGTAAAACATGCATGATCTGTCAACACATTGCCTGCCAATGACCACTGTATTTAATTAATTAATTAATAAATTGTATTTATTTTAATACAATTTAACGCTATAGTACTTTGCCTGTATGCGTCCACCACAATCTTTTGTCCACACGTCTCACTGTCCTGCATTCAAGAAACTGGGTGAACTACTTAACAGCATACAAATCATTTTGCCAGTATGACGTTGTCTTCAGAGAAATAACTGTTGAAGCAGTGATGAAAAATGTAATGAAAAATATAAAAAACTGTAGAAAAATAATATAAAAAAAATGGCATTATGCAAATCTTAGTGAGCACAATTTTACAGAGGCGTTCAGTTTTATTTAAAATTCTGCTCTACCGTATTAATTGAGTCATTCATGGGTAAAACAGGACTGAATTGCTGCTGAAGTTGTCGCTAATTTAACTGATTAATCTTGTGAATTGACTTCATGTAGCCACTGCCCTCAGATCTATTTTAAAACTGCATTATGTTTCAGTTGAGTGCAGAACTCTCCTGTTCCTTTATGAAGACCAAAAGTGAACAGCTGGTTTGTTTCCCTTTACTGTCTTTGAGCTTCTGCTTTATCAAACACATCCAGAATTAAGTTAATGGAAGCTGTTTGACATGTTTATCATGGTAAAAGCACTTGAGAATTCTTTCTTTTACAGTAAGAACACATGAATAATACGTAAAAGGCAAGAAATAGATTAAAAGAAGCACATTTTTATGCTTGACATTTTTGCCAAAGGTCAGTGCCTCTTTACATATTCCTCCTTCTGTGCATTTAAGGAAATTAAATCCAATAGTAATGCAATTATCAGCAATCAGCTGCAGGCGCGAGAGTATCATCAGGATCGAGCAAAAAGGTCTGATAGTTTCATTTGATGCTTTGCCTTTGTCATGCTGCCTGTTCATTGCTTTGCAGCATGTACATGTTTCTGCTTTTATCATGACCAAGGCTGCACGTATTGATGTCCAGATTGAATTTGCTGCCTATTGTTTGTTTTTTTTTGGTTTTCTTTGTTGCTTTTTAATGTGCAATTATGTGTATTTCATCAAGTGACTTACATCTGATTCTCATGATTACACTCCTGATAGTGTTTACAAACTTAGGCTACTTCTGAATCAAGTCCCAACTATGAAGCCATGGATGATGATGCGTGTTTGATGTTAATGTTGTGGTGCCTGAGAAGCTTTACCAGGATTACCACATGCTGCAGTTATTTCTTCCTCTTCCCAAAGACTGAGAAGACATCTAATCTCCTACTGAGCACCTACCCACTGACCTACCTACCGAACCTACCTACTGAGAACTGACCACTGTGCCGGATTTTCATCTTGTCAGATGTTGAACATGAAGATGCTAAAGTAGTTCAAAAAGTAGACTTTTTTTTTTTTTTTTTTTTTAAGCATTATCAGATAATAGCTCATCGAGTTTGTGACTGTGTGCTCATAGTGTGCAATACTGCTGATTTATCCAACTCATGCACAGTGACACCAAGTAAAAGCATTACTCATACTGATCAAATATGAATACTTCTAGTCAAGTGATCTTGCATGTGTGGGACTTTTGCAAAGCTGTCATTGCATCACTACAGACACAAGGAAGTATATTTGAATCACCAGGAGGTACGTAGCACAGTATCTTTTAACTTCAATGGAAATGTGCTTAATCATGTCAGGATTCTAACAGAAATGCAAATATTGAAATGTTGTAGTTTGGTTTTGATTTGCTCGTCACTATGTTGTACATCTATATATTTGTGCTTTGTAAAGATAATGACTGTAAATTGTATTTTGTACCTGCAGCCATGTTGTGCTGATATTGTGATATTGAATTAGTAGTATTTATATACATTTTTAGAGATTTTATGTTCTAACCAAGTGTGGTAATGGCAAAGTGGTAATTTGTGGGTTTTTTTTTCACAAATTCCACAATTTTTGGAGCTACTTTATAGTATATTTTATTAAGATAAAGATTTAGCTATTTTTAAGAGTCATTTTCACCAAATAGCAGACACGGTCTGAATGCTTGAGAAGCGAAGGGGAAAATCAAGCTGCTTTCCCAAAGTTTTCACCTACCCCCTCGGGCACAGAAACTTTTAAGGCAAATCTGCCAGTGGGAGGAGAGGGAGACTATGCTCTTCATGCTAGAGCTCACCTGGGAGACTGACAAGACCTTGCTTTATGGGTCTGCAATTCCCTTCATGTACAACATTTGAGTTAATAGAAGTCTTCATCCCTGACCAACCTCATCAGGAGCTTACTGCCAAGGAAATTATGGGGCTAAAAATGGCCGCACGGCAGCACCAGGATAACGGGAGAGGGGGGAGGGATGCCGAGGCAGGATGAGGGAATATCATTACAAGGTTAGATGAGATATGGATATTACAAACTAATAATCGGAGCTGCTTATCACATATTTAGAACAGGTAGATTGGCTGGATTAGAGCTGTGGTGTAGTAATGCTGACGGATTAGCTCCACCTCCCTCTTTCCAGCACAATAATGCATAGCCTCTTTGTTCTTGAAGGCCGGCAGGGGCATGTGATGCTGGCATGGAACTAGATAATCCTGATTATTGTGGACCACAGACAGTCCTACATGTTTGCATTTGGTTGTGGTGAAAGTATTTCTTATTGAGCTTTGTTGTGACGTGTTCTTTTGAGTTTGTTCAAGCTCAGAAACATAAAAAAGATACAGGATAGTGCCTCAGAGGACAGAGTTGCTGAAAAAGTCCTAATTTGAACTGTCTTAAGTATTGCCTTGATGGTTTTATACTTTAAGTTTAAGGTTTAAGCTTATTTGATCTTGTTTTAAAGTCCAATCTTAAAGTCTCTTCAGGGAACTCACTACTTCAGCAATTCTCATTTTCAAGTTGATCGTATTCACATGTAAGTCTGCAGATATATGACAAATAATTGTTCCATCACTTTTTTAAGCCGGCCCACCGCTGAAAAGATTCTTGTCTCATCAATATTATCTATAGACTTCACATCTACACGTATGTGGATTGTTAATTACTAAATACAAATTACGGCAGCAGAGGGGTTCTCAAAGTGTTGGAAGATTAAACCCCCAAGCCCACTCAGCTCTCACACCAAGTGAGATTTGGGTACTTTAATGCAGAATTCCCTCTTTTATTCCTCCTTCAATACAAAATATGCTGTAATTGTTAATGACTGTTGAGAATCAGGCTCCTATGATGCCAGAGGTTTTTAATAAGAAATGTCAAATATTTAGCCATAGTCTGCCACTGCTGTTATACTAATGATGACTTCAATTTATCTCCATTATGCCTACAACAAATTCAGCAATGTGAATTTGTACAATTCCCTCAGAGGTTGGCAAGAAGAAAAAAAAATGTGCTGTGAAAAAGCATCTTTCTGACCCCAAATGGGTCAGGGTTGAATAGTTAAAATGCTGCTTCACAGATGTGTGCCTGCCATGAGGGGGCGCGGTCCACGGGTTTGACAGCTTCTTCGTGGACTCTCCTGCCGAAAAAGCATTTTTTTCGGCAACTGGCTGACATCACAGCTCACATTTTGTTATTGTTCTTATGGGAGTATGCAGGGGCCTTCAGCACGCTGGAACTGTGAATTTCTCTTGGAGATCATTAAAGTATTTATCTATCTATCTATCTATCTATCACACCTCAATCTGATGTTGATGTCATTGTCAACCCTGTAAAAAAAGCCAAGTAACGAGGCCCTTATTGCATTCAGATGTGTTGCAACTGGGAGAAACCTAAAACATGCCGGACACCGACTCTCAAGGCCCGTAATTGGGGAACCATGTTGTAAGAGTAGACTATGGTGATTTTCTAGACACAAGGAAGCGACAAAAAACATGAAGAGGAAGATGGAAGGTTACAGTATCTTTTCATCTTATTACATCTGAAAATGAAGGTACCTTGATTATAAACCTACATTGTAGAGTTATTTAGCATTGTCTTGCATCTCTGCAACATAAAGGCGAAGGATATGTGATTGCAACCTCATTATTTCACCTTGGTACAGAAATGCTTCACATATTAGACATAAAAAAAAAGAAAAAGAAAATGAGCTAATGCTGCAATCAGAATTTCATAGAAATCAGTTCAAAAACATGCAGGGAGATGATCGTGTGTGTGTGTGTGTGTGTGCGTGTGTGTGTGTTTGTGTGCGTGTGCGTGTGCGTGTGTGTGTGTGCAGGTGAAGTAGAAGAGCTTCCACACATATAAATAAAGTCCGATATAAAAAGTGGATGGATAGCTGCGATCTAACAAACAAATAAAATCCCCACTCCCTTTTCTGTGTGGTGTCTGGGAAGCAACTGCCTAAATGAGCTTTTGGATTGATGCATTATGGGAAGGACAAGGGTACTGCCAAAAGCATGCCGTCAGTGCCACTTACGAGGGGAGAAGCTCCAGATAAACATATGGTGTATTCAATCTTGCGAAGCCTTGGGGGGCCCCAGCAATGAGCAATGCGGTGCGGAGCGCCATTAAGGACTGGCTGCTTGTATTTGCACTTTATTATAGCAAATAGATGCTCTCCCCTTCTATTCCATTGTTTCATGAGGACTCAATTTCTCTGTTGATGTCCTTTTGACAGAGCACTGGTTTGACTGTGCAATTTGTATTTGTGTCCAATTTTATTGTTGAGTAGCAACCCGGTGTAGCAGCTGAACAAGTTGTCTGTGAAGTGAGGTCAACGACACCACTCCGCCTTCTTTTTAACACACTGCAAGACAAATACATTCTCACACATATGAAAATAACAAACCTTGAAATCAATCATTTAGGATGCAGGAAACTGGCATAACTAAAAGCAACTGTGGGGGACACATTTATTTGTCCAGAGTGCTGCATGCAGGCATCTCACTCAGTCTATTGGTTTTCAGACTGTTTTGAACCCAGGTTAGTTGCCAAGCATTTTAATGTATGACACAGCAATTCACCCAGATTACAAACCACATGCTTTGCCAAGCTAATGTTCCAACCCTTGCTAAAGATTGGTTGAAAGAAAAAGCAAACCTCTTCACATTTACACCGACCTGAAAGAAGCAACATCTGTTGTAAGCATCAGGGAAATTGGGGTCCCGCGTTATGCTTCCAGGGAGTTCATTCGCCTTGGAGGATCTCAGGATAAAAGTATTTAATTCTACTCATGTTGAGGCGATCCCTCCATAGCACCAGCTGTTATGTGTCAGGGGATTATAAATGACACCTGCCATGTTTTTTTTCTTCCCCCCAAGAAAAATAAAAGTGATAACCTTCAATCTATCCCGATGGCTGTTGTTCTCGGGCAGACACGCCATCTCAGTAATATGTTTTGGCACAGAGGAAGGTGTTTTTGTTAAAAACCCTGTCAGGTGATCATTTCATAGACAATGAAAACATGTTTGGTGTGTGTCATGGCTCTTCCAGAAAGTATACAACAAAGTGAATATAATCAGGGTGAGAAAGAAAAAGCAAACCACCCCCAGCAACTGATTTGTTAAACATTTGTAGTGACATCCCAAATACTCAGCTCACGGATGCAGTGTCATTTTCAGCTACTCGAGGAATCGGTTTGGCAGGCCTGACATGTTGCTGTTGCTCAAGATGTACAACACACACTCCAGCCAAATGAAATGTTCCCTCGAAATTGGGGTCATTTCTATTCAAATATTTGCTATTCTGACAATTCAGCAGGAAAGAAAAGATATCACAAGAATAGCAGGCATGGCAACAGAGATATTGAGCTTAATCATAACATTGTTAGACCGCAAACGGTAGAGACAAATCATTGTTGCGTGTGTTCCTGTGTGTTGGTTTCCACAGTTCCAAAAAAAACAAACAAAAAAAAAAACATGCACGGCAAAGATTTATTTATATGAATGACACAAGTATTAAACTAGATGTCAGTGGACAGGTTTCTCCAAAACTACCAACAAATCATTGCATTCTCACACCACAGCTCAGACAGCTTCTGCAAGATGGAATTGTTGAACATGAATGAAAAGCCAAGTGATTTGGAAGATTTGCAATGCTACGTCAGTTGGCTGTGTATCAGCCTTGATATGTTCCTTTTTTCATCGAACTGCAAGAAAGGGTGATGCACACTCCTAATTGGATTGTGCCATTTAATTAAGTAATGAGCAAAAATGGTAAAAAAAATAAACAAATGGGATATACTAATTATTTGTGCAATTAATTGTAAATCATAATGTCACTATCCTTTCCCTGACAGTAAGTGTCATTAAAAATGTTATCCATAGAAACGCCTGTAAATACAGAGACCAGAGGGGTGTATTAAATACAATTCTGTTTGAATGTGTATTGTCTGGGAGGTTGATTTTCTAAGGGTTTTCTTTGCCTTTATCCATCACTTCTATCAGTGTTGTCATTCTTACTTTTTCATTTGTGTCCAGGTCAAGCAAGAAAGAACCATATTTGATCTCAGCATTCATTTTTCATGTTTTACTCAAGGGCAAGATGAGATGATCAACTAGTACCTGTCTCAAAGTGTCCAGGCCTTCTCAGTAACAATGTTTGATCAGGCTTTTATCTAGCAAAAATTCTACACAGCTCCTTTTGCAACAAATGACAGATCCTGTATATTTTTACTAAACAAAGGTTGAAGCGCTACCATGTTGACGTTGGCACTGCTGAGTTCAAGCTCTGTCAAGATTTTGCCTTTAGGTTTTGGAATAAGCCTTCTCTTATACTTTTACTTACTTTTACTTTACTTGCAAGCTTGTCCGTGGTACTACAAGTCGAGCAGAAGGTTTTCACAGGATCACTTGGAAGTTTAATAAGTGGGCGACTCAATACTGTAATAGTGGGTTTTAATTATCATTTGAAAGCAAAGTACCTCATCCTTATTGGTCACGAAGGTACAACATATACTGTAGTTGTCAGCCTTCTGCCTGAAACTGACAGGAGTGAAACCAGCTTTAGATTGCCGGAGGAATCTTCCCCAGGGAAAACCCGGGACATATGGTTGTTGCATTGCAGAAACGTGTTATTGTGCAGTATAGGAGTCCCACTGGACCAGTTAAGTCATAATGACGGTACGAAATGAATTGACGAGTGTCATATTTCCACAGGTGCGGCATGAAAGGGCCACTTGTAGTTCATGTGGCCTTTGCAAATTGATACTGGGGTTCATTAAAGAGCTTTATTCTGTCAGGAAAAAAAAAGGAATGTGTATTGGCTGTGCTAAGCGATGCATGGTGAGGGCCTGCAGCACTTGCTGGGACTGTTGTTGTGATCCTGTCGGGATGTAAGGCTATTGCCTACCTTTCCAGGGCTAATAGGACTCTGATCACATTTAGTACATCCTGATCTGGCGGGTCAACAAGCGTGTAAAAACCAGTGTTCTCATTAGAGCACGGAACATTGATTAAGATTAAATTTAAAATGTGCAGCAGCACAGTGAAGCCCAAGGACCATGAGTAAGAGAACGTAGGCGGTGTTTAATGCTTCACCGATTATATTTAGTCCACACAACTTGAGATTTTGCTGAAATGATTCAAAATGTTGCACCTGCGTCACACATAATTCCCTACTGTATTACTTTGTGTCCATTTTGGACGATGGGAAAATGTATTGAACAAATCGCCTCTCTATTATTGTTATCCAGAAGTAGCTGAGAGGATTAGTGTCTTCCCTCCAACGTACCCTGACTGGACACGCAGGGCCAACTGAGAGCTGCAGAGAGGTGAAGCAGCTTCTCGGCTGTCTTGGGTCCACCGATTATGATCAGCCACCATCAAGCAGCTCCCAGCAGATATCAGCACATTATCTCAGGTTTAGTACAGCCTCTTAATCACACAAGGCACAAAAATCCATTAGTCTCTGTCACTTTCTCCCCAACTCAGGAAGTTAGATCACAATCTGCTATTTGAATGTTGTGGTCCTTCTCTTTCCCCCTCTAGCTGTTTTTTTTTTTTTGTTTTGTTTTTTTTAACTGCCATCCCACAATACACAAACACTAAAACACTAACTTACCATTACCTTTACCATTACCTTTTCTGCATTTGTAGCATGCTATGTATTTTTATTTGTGTCTCAGCAGCAATCTTCTTTTATATCGTATTGCCATTCTGTCAGCTGCAGCCCATCAAAAAAATGTTTTTCCCTTCATGCCCCTCATCAAGATGTTTCGCACACGATGTTGCAGTTGCAGAGCTGATAATATGAAGCAAGATAGGCTGTAATACGGCGTCTATTGATTTCACATATCTTCTTGGAAATCAAAGTTTAATTTTATTTTGTAATTAAGTAATTCTTCTTCTGTTCTGCATCCTTTTGAGGGAATGCACCTACAGTCCACGTGGTTTCTTTTTTTTTTCTAACTTGCATATTTACAGTTACAATGTCCCCGACAAGCCAAAGAGAAACATTTACATATTGATCTTTAAAAAAGCATGTGGACACAACCAATATTTTTTGTTTATGCTTTTGTGCAGACTATTTTTGCTTATAGAAAAATCAATAGCGCTTGAGTTATCAAATCCAACGTGTGTTGAGAGAGAGTGCGAAAGGGGAGAGCAAGCAGCAGCAAAATCGATCCTGAGATATTGCCTTATTTAACAGGTGCCATAAATAGCAGCATTATGATGTTAACTATTGCTGAAGTTACAGAGAGGACAAGGAGAGGTCAGAATCCATGTTACACTCACTTTTTGCCTGCTTAAATTCCCATTGCTTTGGTCCTATGTTGGTACTCTGTAAGGTCCCCTCTCCTAATCTAGTTCTCTCCAGTGCCAGCTGTATTTTGAAGATACTGCAGAATTCCCTGCATCTGGCCTTCTCGTCATGTGATGCATACAGCTAGCAAATTTAAGGTGTCAATGCAGTGAAAATACACCTCAGGATTAATTTTGAGACATTGATCAGTGCCAATAAACTGTTGGAAACATGGAGGCCCAAGAACACATAACTTGAAGGGCTATATGTTTATTTTTGTCACCTGAGACATAATGAAACTGGGAAGTTAAGTGGTTTCGTGCAAAATAAATTGTTGGATTAATTGCAGCACTTTCTCCAGACCCTTGCTGTTAGTTTTGAGGTACACACGTGGATGAGTGAGGCTAGAATGTGGTATGTTGGTGACTAATATGGTTGCTTAATGAATTAGAATTATCATCTAGATATACATGCACAACATTGATATTGCAAAAGATTGAGTGATAACCGATAAATTATGTTTTCATGCATATTGCCAGTGGTTTAGAAAGTTTTTTTTCCACCTGGTGGAAAAAAATGGAAAAATTAACATTTCCATGCCCCCCACTCCCCATTGAAAGACACAAGTAGTCATTTTCAAATTCAAACTTCATTGCAACTCTTTCAACATGAGTGGTGAAATTATTGAGAGTGCATCATGTTTGACAATTTGCATTTCCGTTTTTCAACAATTGGTGCAATATCCAGTGCTTTTAGAATTGCGAGCCATAGCAAAACACAAGTAGCTTTCTGAAAGATAAGAAAAATCCTCACCAGAAGGTTAGCTTTACAAAATCAAACACGATGTAAAACAGAACAACTGTGTGAGCACATCTCACACAGCCAGGAAAGAAGTGCAGGGTTTGACAGACCAAGCTTTGAATGAGGTGTAATTTAATGATCATGTTGGTAAAAACATCATTGAAATGCACCCTCAACTTTGGAAAGTGTTTGGCCAATCAGACGGAGCACTACTGCACTTAGTGAGTGCAAGCAGAAGATTCAGAGAGTGGGGCAAGAGAAAAAGCACTGGTATTCAGGGGGGAAAAATCTCTCACCACAGAAATACTACCATCATCTACTTAAGTGTTTGTAATTTTTCCAACTCATATCCTTAATGCAATACTCTACTACAACATTACTTCATAATACATTTTCACATGTTATTGTGCAGCCCTACTTAGCACTTGTGCCTCACAGCATTTTTGTTCCGAGTGAGGTTTTTTTTTTCCTCCCACAATCCAAAAACCTTTGAATATTTTCTGATGGCCTCCAAATTCACCTGTAATCATCTCCCCACCTTCAGTCATATAAAGCCAGATAGAAGATTGAGGAATTGGATGAAGGTACCCCACAAAGACTGGTGACCGGAGACTGGTAACTTGCCAGTGAAAATTAGCCTATGGTGACAATAGGGGAGAATGCAAGTGGACTAAAATCAATCCATCAATAAGAGCAATACATCATACTGAAGTGCACTGGCAGGGCTAAGTAGATTCTATTAGGTAGATGATTGTTTAATTAAGATTAATAATTGATGAAAGAGGGACATTTATCAATAACTATTTGACAGAAGAAATGAAAGGCAATGCCTGCGCTTGTGGCAGATGTATATAACCTCATGTGCAGTGCATTTTGTATTTTGAAAAGAATGATGATTTAATTTCTAAATGTGGCAAGTATTTTTCAGCAATATTTTGGAGATGCCGCTATCACCTTGTATGGTCACCACGATTTGATTGGACCCCTGTATCTAATCTCTGTGACTTTGCTTCAGCAACATCTGCTGAATTTATGCCCCCACCCCCAGACTGCCCCACTGCAAGTGAGCCACAGATATAACCTCTCCCTAATCCCTCCGCCACCTCCTTACTCATCACTGCATGTGAGCCTTCTTGGCAGAGCTACAGAGGAAAAGGGGCTTATGAGAAATGTTATTAGTGTTGCCCGTCGTCAACCCGAATCGACATTGAAGTATAACTCTCATGTAGGCGATTTCAAAAGTAATAGGAGCAAACAGTAAAATGATACCTGCATGTAAAGAACAGCTGTCATGCATTTTGAAACTAGATTCGCTTTGCATCAACTGTGTGAGAACTTGAATCAATATTGAGTCAAGAAAATAGTGCTCACATAAATACTATACTAATAATGTTTTGAGAACAATCTCAGCTTTGCGGCCTGACTGCACTCTCCTGATATATACTTTCTTTGTTAGTAATCTAACTACTGTTCCAAGATGAATTGCGGTAATGTGATGATAGTGGGTATTTTTGGGGAGGATAGATGTGAGGAACACCTGTGGCACAGTTAGTAACTTGGTGGGAGATATCAGTGGGTGTGATCACATTAGTCATGGCAAATTGAAGCTCTTTTTGTTTAAGACTGCTATATTCTTTCCCGTGGTGCACTAACAGCTTTATAATGGATAGGAGATAGGATTGAAGACCTGCTCTATATAGATGGAAGTTTTGGTGCAGGAAATGGCAAACTTGTCCATATGTGGCTTTCCATTTCAGCACTAGAGGTGAGATACATTTTCAGCAACATAAACAACACTGCTATCAGTGGTGTTACTGTGTGAAGCTGCCAGGTTGTAATGTTTGTCTTACACTTTGTAGCCATCTGACCTATAAAGATGATTAAGCTTCCTGTTGTTGCTGGGTAATCAGTTTTTTTCTGTTCTGTATACATATTTACTGCATTCAGCAGCGCTTCGAGTCA
Source organism: Blennius ocellaris (assembly GCF_963422515.1). Lineage (NCBI taxonomy): Eukaryota > Metazoa > Chordata > Actinopteri > Blenniiformes > Blenniidae > Blennius > Blennius ocellaris. Next base: position 15,552,043 of record NC_137657.1, on the reverse strand, counting down.
GCTGGAGTCATAAAAATGCGCTATATATGTGTGGTTCAAAATCCAGTTTAGTTCCCTTGTAACGTCTTTTAGCAGTTTCCGCTCAATGTTTTTCTGCTCCTTTCACCAAATCAGTACTTTTCTGTCCATACTGTAACATACTTATGAGCAGATGAATGTGACACTAATGTGCTGTGTTTATACCAGATGGATTGTGAAGTTGTGCTAAATTTGTGATCAAGAAAAATCTTCTGTCAGTACTTCATAACACATCTATTTCCAACATACACATTTCACTCATACGATGGGAGAAAGTGGGCCGGGGCCAAATCGAGCCAACACGAGGCAAAAGGCAGTGTACACCTTGGAAATATTGATCCATATTGTACGTATATCACTCTATCCGTTCAAGAGAGCTCGGGAGTCAATCCCAGCTTACAATGGGAAAAGGCAGGGTACACCCGGGCAGGTCACAAGGCCATCACAGTGCAACCACAGACACACACACTCACATTCACTCCCACGGGTAATTAAGAGTCACCGATTGACCTGAAATGCATGTTCTTGGACTGTGGGAGGAAATTGGCATACCTGTAGGAATCCCACACGCAAACAGGGAGATAATTTAAAGACATTAAGTCATGTCCTCGATTGAAAAAACAGAGTGCTGACTCTTGTTTCACTGTGCAGGCTATATCCTGGAAAAACTACATGCAATTCTAAAAAAATATTAATAATCCAGCAAATGTGTGAAAGATCGGAGTACCCTGAGGAAAACCTGACACAGCCACAGGGAGAAAATCTGCTAATGTTAACATAATAAAATTCACATCAACTGGCTCACAAGCACATATGCAGGATTTAACGTGTGACCCGATATAGACCTTGATCTAAATGAATAAGAACCTAAACATAAATGTGTTAATTTGCATGGCAATGTAAACAAATTGGTTTGATTCATGTACATGTTCGTCTTGATCATCCACCATTAGTTAAATCTACAACACTTGCAAACGGAAGTATTTAAGCAAGGGTTGTATTTGTCTTCACCATGGAAAGAAATTCAAGTGCAAAATGAAGTTTGATTAAAAATTGTGTTGTAGAGGAAGTGACACATATTGGAGTGATAAAGCAAAGATGAACTGTGGCAAAGACTATGCTGTGGGGAAATAACAAGAACAGAACAAATAATGTAAAGATTACAAAAAGATCTGAGAAGAAACTACCTCATAAATTTGGCAAATAAAACTTGTGTGGCCCAGCTGAGTAAATCACCAACCATTTTTGCGAAAAACTCAAGCTGATTGGAGCCTCTTTTTCCAAAATGGTTGAACGGATGCAATCATAAACAGCGTAACTGCTTGTAGGCAATGTAGCTCACATTGAACCAGGTAAATTAATACATTAGGATATACTACCAGTTATACCTGTTCTGGTGGTAGAAATGCTCCATATTATGTAGTCACACAATTACCCAGTGCGCCCTGTTATCAGCTTCACCTTGTGGTGAAGTTTGTAGCTATCAAACGTTTAGTGACTAAGACATATGATGTCTCCGCACATGTATTACTGCCATGTACATGACATATATGCCCTTGGTCCCTTCTCACTAGCTTTTCTCGAGAGAGAGATACTTTGTATGTAGGCTGGCAGGCATTTTGTTTACAGCGAGCACAATTGCACCTGTTTTTTCGTTGTGTTGTTTTAGTCAAGAAAGAATCAACTGCAGTCTAAATCTACAACAGAGTGAGACATTCGGCTGTCGCCGTCCTCTGACAACATAGGAAGAGTCGGGTTCAGGTGCCATGCTGCAAATGTCACAGAAATAGATGAGCTCATGGTGTTTCCAGTGGGTTGGAGAAGGGAGATAAAAGAAGGGGTCAACCATGCAATGATGATGAAAACCACGACGACACTGCATGGAAAGATTGGGAAAAAGCTTGACACGGATGTTGCAGAGTAGGAAATTGAGGATCAGGAGTCATTCGTCCAGGTTTTACCAACAATATTAAAACTTGAATGTCACAATGACCTTTCCAAACCGGCAATGCGACACCAGAACCCAACCAGCTCTTCTTGTCGACTGGACCATAATTTTTCACTGTGATAAATTTGATAACATGAGTTGAATTGCTTTTGTTCATCCCTCTTCTGGTCTATCAATGCTCATACCTCTAGAATGTCAATCATGAACTGCATCTTAGATGTTGAAGATTTTGCCCATTTGGGTGTGATCAAGGTTATTGCTTAAAGAACACATTTTCAAGAGTGGTATCGGCACATGTGAGTTAGTGTGTATCGTGCAGTTACATAGACGAGAAATTATTTGGTATATTTGATGGAATGTTTATTTTTATCAAGCATTCTTTCATTTAATAACAATAGAATCCAATTGTGAAGTTTTCATATACATTAGTGAATAGTAAGTGATACTTTGAGTAGTTCCTTGGAGCTAAAAGTACTTTAACTTGTAATTGAGCACAATTGGAACAATTAAGTAGCAGTTGTACTTGAGTACACATTTTTAGTACTCTTTTCATCTCTGAACGTACAACACTTGATATGCTGATAATTGTCTATTCAGACATTCCAGAACTTTCTGTCTAATTGCTGGAATGTAGAATGTAATATCGGCTGTTCTATATGAGACAAAGCTGACCTGAATGTACCATCAGTAATCTACATCCTTCTGTAGAGATTGCTCTGTTACAGCCCTGTTTTGAAAACATTAAATGCAGTAACTGACAGTCCCTGAGGGATTTACCTCCTCCTTCTCATTCACTTTGACTTGAGTCACTTTATGAAACCAAACAAAACAAAGAAAAACCCCCACCACAGTTCCACGACTTAATGTTTTATAGTAAAGTACTGCTGCGTGTGCCGTAGAATACCTCTCATTATTTCGGCAGCCGTTTGTTCAGTTACAGCAGAGTCACTGATGGCTCGGGCTCAACAGATGAGGTCTCTCTCTCTGAGCAGCTGTTGCAGGTTATTGATGACCTCATTAGGATGCTGCCTGCGGCATGACGGCTGACTTTGAAGGACTTCCCATATGCAATGGCACAAACCGCCAACGAAGCCTGTGCCACTCACTTTTGTGCCAAACGACGTTTCCTAACGGTCTTTTAGTCGCAGGAGTCGAAGGCGAGGGATTGGAGTGCAGGGTGCGCGGGTCCCAAATGCTCTCTTAAAACTGTCAGCGTTCTATTACAAAGTACGACTTCAGTGTCGAGACAGATTCCGGTAAACTGCTTTTGAGGTGCCGTTACTGACCCTCTTTCACTCTGATCTGCTTCATTTACCAAAGCCAACAATACCCACAATGCTTTTATTTTTCATTTAATTTACCTGAGAGTTATGGGCTGCTCATTCGTGTCACCAAATTCACTGATGCGAAAGCACACATAAACCAAATCACTGTTATTCAGTGTCAAAGGTAACACTGTCTCATTTATGCTCAGCTACAGGTGCTGCCTATTTATCTGTTTTACCCGAGACACAAGCTTGCATTAACAAAGCCTCATTGAGCAATGATGCTCAGTAATTAAATATGACTTTACATTTGGCCTCACTCATAAACACAGGCAACTAGCAGCCACAAAAATAACACACAACAGGGGACATTAATTGTTACTTTCAGTGGCTGCACATTAACATTTTTTGTAGCTTTTTGTGGATATAAACATCAGTCTCGCACAGCCAAAGTCACCTGCCATAAATACTCAAAGTGAGATGCACCTTTTAATCATGCGCTTTATAGCTACAGTGAAGGGGCTTTGTTTGTGACTGCGCCTTTAGTGTGTGCCACAAGCAAGATGAAACGTGTGGTGCAGAAACAACTTTCAAAAGGCTAAACATTTACTTTACATCAGTGTATAAAAGAGCCCGTACATCCGTCCATCTTCTATACCGCTTCTACTTTTCAAGAACTGCTTCTCGATTGTTTTCATGTCAACAGGGAAAATGCAAGTTTTACTCTTTGATAACATTCAGCAACACACAGCTGTGAGTATATTACCAATATATTACCAATAAAAACAATGGTGGATAGCAGAGTAATATCTGAGCTGTATGGCAGCAAAATATATCTCAATCACTTGATCTAAAAGCTTTTGTAAGTTCAGCTCTAACAGCTGTTGCATTTGACATCAATGTAAAAAACAAACTATGATTTACCCAAACTAATCCAATAATAGGATTGCAAAGTTGTGGATAAAGTTAGTAAATGGCAGCAGGATTTTCAAACCATTTTGTTGACACAGCCAAGCAGCATCTTGGTCTTAGAGGTGGGAAGCAGCTGCTCTTTCATTTAACCACCACATATTGAGTTAAACAAAGCGCCCAGCCTTCAGTCGCAATTCCGCTGGAGCTGCCAAGAGTGCATGCCAAGTCCCTCCAACTGTCACTTCCTTATTTAATATTAATGAGCTGTTTACAGAATCCAAATCTGTGTCGTTGCCTCACAATCTATTTAGTGGTTTGCTATGTGACAGAAGTCCTGTCATAGTGTTAAGTGTGTCTAAGATTCTACTGGAAATAGAAAGAGGAAAGTAGTTTTCCTGCTGCAGGTTGCTCAGATTGGCCTTCACACATCATAAACTTTCACCCAGCCAACCAGACACCTTCCAGCACCTTCCCTGTGGACAGGCCATATAATCTCCTCTTAGACAAGAAAGAATGGAGACTCTGTGACTTCCATTTCTGAGAAGTTTTCTGGGTTCTTTTTGTTTTTTTATCGAGGCAAAAGGAGTGTTTGAACAAGACTTGGTTGCATTTAGCTTGTGGTATAATTACTTCCTTTCGGGCCATTGTAAAGTAGAATAGCTCTTACCCTCTTGTTATGAAAGAAATTAAAAATACCAATAATTATTACAGTGACTGCTAGCCAACTTAAAAAAAAAGAATATTGTATACAGTCAAACTATCGGTGCAAACCAATTGTCATGTCAAACCATTAATGATACATAATGTCTTTGTACAGCTTTGATATTTGCATTGCAGCACATTTAATGAGGGTTTGCATGTAAGAATATCGACGCATACATCGGCAGCTCAACAAGCTGATGGGTGGGATTGTGGGTATGGAGTTTGATAGAGAATAGCAAATCATCTGCTGGTGAACTTCATCTCCCTTTGGAACTGAATGGTGTCTGGTCCTGGGCCAACTTCAAACAGCCTTGCTGGAGGCTGCAGGCAGCCTTGGAATAAAACACTGAGTATCTCCTAAGGTAGAAGGTGCTGTTTGATGATCAGAAACACCTGCCTTATGCAACAAATCTTTGTAGCAATTTCATTAGGGGAATCACTGCTTGCATAGATCATTCAGATGAGTTCATCTACCTTATAGATTTACACCCCCCCTCTATCTATCTTGGCGCTCCGTCTTAGAAATAAACTCATCTTCAGGAGATTTTATATTAACAACAAGCCAAAGTGGTCATTTCTAGACTAGTTCACACGCGCTTCCTGGAGGCTACAGTTGCAACAGGTAAATAAATAAATAATACTTTATTAAATCTGAACTTCACTTTCTGCAGGTAATTAGCTTTGCAGGTCGGCAAATGGATGAAAGCAGCTTTTAAGGAGCTTTTCATCAGCCACAATGATGCAAAACTGCCTGTGTTTCATCAACAACCGGTGTAGTGTTGGGTCAGAGAAATTCAGTCAAACGTTTCCAAAGGAATCCCGGTCTCTGATGGCAAGAAGACATCCTCCATTTTGTGAATTAAATTCTAGGAAACATTCATGTAGCCAATGTTTCATCTCAAAGGTTCTTTTATGAAGCTTTCGATCTCCTTATGAAAACAACAATTTCAGGATGTGTGAGGATCCATATTCTCACCACAACTCTCCACTCTAACAAATTGTGTTTATTTTTCTGCTGACAAATTAACAAAACAAAGTGTCTTGCTGAAATAATATTGTTTGAATATAATTCATTTAATTATGCTGCATGTCTTCCACTGAAAATATTTAAATATGTGTCCGTGCACAGTGACGTGTCCACCCAGTACGAGGTGTCTGCTCTTACCGGGTCCGCTCCTCAGAGGTTGTACTGTATTACTTCCTCATAAAATGTTATCATACATTATCCCCCTTTTATGGTTTCTCCTCTTGTAGTATTTTGCATTGTAAACTTTTATTATCATTGAAAAATAATATGGCAAACTGACAAAATATTCTGACAAAATAAGTCTAGTGTGGTTTCTGCTTCCTGGTAAGATGAAAGCTTTTTTTCCAAAAGTCAAGATTTTATCATCGTTGTCTCATTTAAATGTCCTATTTTAATTGATGATATACACATGCTTGGTTCAATTACCTGTCCAATGCTCTCCAGAAGGAGTGAGTGATTTCCATAAATGAAGGGATGGAGTGGCCGCTGTGTGCACAAAGCAATGTTCAACTGCAAAAGCGCACCACCTTCTCGACAAACAGCCCTCTATATTAAATGTTCAGGAGTGTTATTTTACACACACTGGAGAAAATTGCCTTTCATCCAGTTCTAGATTTATATTCATGAAAAGCCTCTATTCTAGTCATTATCAGGGTCAGAGGCAGAGAAGAGAAAGAGCAAGTCACCAAGGCATTTCATGGGCAATGTTTCTCTCTCAGGCTATTTTACCTAAACTCCAGTGGATAATTCAACACGATAAAGTGGAGATAAAACTGTGATACTGGCGGTGTCAGTGATTTGCAATGAAAGTGATGGGGTCTGGGATAAACAATGGTTTTCTCTCATTATGACACTCATGTGCCATATGGTGTCTCCCAGTACGAATACGACAAAAGTTCATTATGGAAGGGAGAATATGCATGAGCATTTCCACTGTGGTACCACTTCATTAGAACAATTGTGGTGAACTGTAATTACACACTCATTATTTGCTAGTCATAATCAATATTACTGGGACGGACGCTGCTGTGGAATTATTAAATTTCTAATTCAGCTTCACCGGTAAAGCCGAACACGTATCTATGTCTGTATTAGATACAGGTAAACAGCCCCAATACAGAAAGAGCTTTGTGATTGATTTTTAAATCCGATTTTGCATCCTCTGGAGTGCAGTCCTTCATGTAATATCTTACTGGAGTATTTTGTTGGTTTTCTAAACCCAAAGCCCTGGACCCACTGGTTTATGAAATACACATCAAAACTACTTGAAACCACCACATTGCAAAGTCATTTAAATATTACTTAAAGCTTTAGTTTTGGAGATTTTGATTGATGTTGTTGTCATTTTATCATTATTAATAAGTTACTACAAAAAAGTATACTTTATTGATGATTATGGGGGAAATTGTTGTTGTATATGTTCCAGCACAAAATGGCATAACGCCTGCACGATAATTTTCAGATTCCCATGGAGGTAAAACATGGTGATCCTCGATCACATACACGTTAATGTTCTTCTAGCAGATCGACATAAATCATGGAAACCAAACCTCCTCATCCAAATTAATAAATCCATGCTGCACACTGTAGCGTGCCATGAACTTGAAGCCTTAACCTGGATTAAGTGGATATAGAAGTGAGATGGAAGGATTATTTCCTTAATGCATCATCAGCTTTTATTTGTAAATACTGCAATAGCGTGAATGAAGTGAGAATGTTTATTTGTCAGAGCTGATTTTAGTCAAATAAGTTTACATGTCATATCTTGAATAAGACTTGGACAACTGGATTTTTTTTGTGGCTCCCTTGTGTGTGTAAAGGCCAATCGGACTGCACTTCAACAATGTATAATAGGTGTTCTGCTCAGTGGAACGATCCATGCACAGGAGCAAATGCAGCCTTTCATTTGTAAAAAAAAAAAAATCTTCCAAACTCTAACTTTGAAGATGACTTTCCTTGACCTTTTGGTTAAACTGTCCACTGTTTTAATTCCGAGGCGATATCTATTTTCATTCCTCTGGAGTGGTTTTTATTCAGCTGCATCCGTTACAGCCACATATCCTGTGCTTGCCTGGAGGGAATTCAGTTTTCTGGGATGATGACATTGCCTATAATAAGGTTCAGTGCACGCTGGCCCTCCTATCAAGCCAATCCTCTGGAGCAGCTTCAGCTGAGATGGGGCTCTCACCCAGTGGGCCCACAGAGATGGGCACGGCATGGGTCGGCCAGTCATTCACCCCCCCAAATGGGGCGATGATGCGCGGCCTTTGGGCCCCAATGCATTGCCCTGGAGTGTCAAGCAGAACATCACCCAGTGACGGCCCCGTCAAGGTCATCAAAAAGAGCACAGGTCTGGACATGTGCCAACGGAGGGGGTGGGGGGGATGTGCATGAGCAGCAGACCGAAGCAGCTTCCGTAAAGAAGGTTGAGGTCAGCTTCAGGTTGTTCTCTCTGTGCGGCACTTTACTCAGAGCACATGTACAGCAAGGTGAGATATGTGCAAATAAATCTGTGGATATGACACTGAATCAGTAGAGCTACTACAAAGCATTAATGCCTTTCATTGCTTCTGCTATTCACAACATGAGAAGCGCTGTGTATGATCACTCAAGATAAATAGTTTATGGTCCAACATTGTGCTGCAGTCCATTAACATTAAATCAAATGTAGACTTTCCATTATTTAGAAAAAAAAAAATCTTAAAAGCCTCTCGAACATAATTGAGCACCAGCAAACAGAACAGCCTTTAAATGGAATAATTAAAATCCATTTTGAGTTGGTAGTATATTCTGAAATTCTCATTCCTTAAAATAAAAGATTTGTTGACCGACTTCCAGAGATTCTTATCTACAATATTGTATCACCGGCTCACAAGCTGAACATATAGCCAATCCCTGAAAGCACAAAGTAGCTTGCAATGTTTTTATTAAGCTTCCAAATTCTCTTTCATCCTCAGCTCGGGCTCCATTTACAAGTGTAGCTTCACTCATTATTTGTTCTTCCTTTCAGTTTGACATTAACCTAGCTTCAGTCGCTTTGTAGATTTTGAATCTTGGCGGCTACTTTACTATCTCTGAACCATTCTCTCTTTCTTTTTGCTTTTTTTAAATTCTCAATCAATCTCTTCATTTTTGCCCCACTGCCCTTGCTGCATCCTCTTCTGATGTCCTTTCACATCTCTCTCGCTTTCTCTCTCTTCATCTGGCCACCCCCCCCCCCTTCCTCCCTCAGTAACCCCACTACCCCTCATTCTCTCTGTCTCTCTCTCTCTCTCTCTGTCTCTCTGTCTCTCTCTCTTTTACATACTCCTGATGTGCTCCTGCTGGCCCCGGTCTGTCCAAAGGGATTAATTGATAGTGAGAGATAATAAATCTTCCCATTAGGCGCGAGGCCCCTGCCCATTCCTCATTATGCGCCCGCTGCTCCTCAACGCCATGGCCTGGGGTTTCCCCTGCTCTTTTAACACGCACATCTGCCATCCCAACGCCAGCAAGGTTAATCTCTCTCAGTCGATTGGCTGCCTCACATCAAGGCACACACTCGTTCATGTGTGAACACACCATTTGAAGCACACATGTTTATTTTTTTTCCAATTCTTAGTCTTTTATTGTGAGGACGAGCTTTAGCATGTAGCAACTGTTGCGAGCCATTTTGTATTCCTGCAATTCTTTTTCTTATTTACCATTGTGACGATGTTGAATTATGAACAACACCCAATTACTGAGACAAAGAAAGACATCTTCCATGGGTTTTTCTTTGTGTTAACACACAGATAATGCTAGATGTGTTTAGGCAGTTATTATCTCATCATTGGACGTTTCTAATGTGTCTCACGATGAGATATGTATGTTGTTTTACCCCCTGAATATTAACTGTGGCAACGACACACTATGAATAACAATATCAATGTTTTTTATGGAATACATTTATTGCTTTTGTGTGGTTCTGGTATGTAAATGCTTTATTATCATTTGAATCACATAATGTTGCCATGAAGTATGAATGCTTGGACTGAATATTGTTTATTAAAGATACCTTTTATGGGACTTATCGGAGGCAAAAACAACCTCGCTGGCCTTGTTTTGTTGAAGCGAATAACTAACTTGAAAATTTATTAACTTCATTCTGCATAACACCATAACTGATGAATGGCTTAAGCTTTATGTTCCCTGTGTTAATACAGAGTTTGGAGGAACTGCTTTTGGCTTCACTTGCAGCACCATCATCATGAAATACGTACAAAGCATGTCTGAAATAAACTCACTGATAAGTTATTACTTCTAAATCCGCAGTCCCAAAACCTTTACCTTCTATTTTCAACCTGTTCCTAAATGAGCTTGTTGTTTCTCTATGTAACAATTGTGTTAAAATGTTTGATTTTATTCAGTCATTGTAAATGAACAGGTGGAGTGGAAATAGTGTGAGTATTTGCATACCTTTATGTATACTGTATAATATATGCAGATTACTCTTAAGAGTTATCTGTGCAAAATGGACCAACATAGTAGAGCCCATTGTGATCAATTAAATAGGAATTTAGGAAACCTGTTTGTACCTAATTGACTGATGGCTGGTGGGAAAAGGGTGGATTCATTACGTTATTTTAAATATGTATGTTAATGAATAGGATTGTGGCTGAAAACTGATCATTTGTAGAGCATCTTTTCTTGACTGCACTTTTTGTCTATTATGATTTCTCAGCGTTTCCTCCCTGTGTTTGTTGTAACTCTTATTTGTCCTTCTTAATATTAACAGGTATTGAGTCAATCAATCTGCATTGACAATCCAAAGTATAAAACAACTTTTTCTTTCAGCGTGTTTGAAGATAGCCTACAGAATACAATCATTGATGGCAACACAGTATCTGCTTGTAGTTTAATGAAGTATAATCTAATGTGCTGCAGCTGATGTACTGCCGTACTGTGATCACTTGAAATGTTAATATAGTTCCATTGCATTGTTAATTGTGATCAAATGATACGAATCCATAGAATACTTAACATAACTTTTTAAAATTTTTAAATCAAAGCATTCTTGTTCAGTGCCAAATGAATGACAGCCCTTTATAGTATTTGAAGATCTAAAGAACAAATTGTTGAAATATCGAAATCAAATTCAGTGATTGCCAAAGTAAACTCATGGATTTCACCTGCTAATACCATATTTCAGCATGACGACACGATATCAATGGATATAGTTTATATTTTTTATTTAAAACTTCATATAACCCATACAGCAAACTGTACAATTGAATTATTCACAGTGTGTTAAAAAGAAAATAATTCAATAGCTTTTCTATAATACTTTGTTGAATTCCCCCATGTTTTACTTGGATGTCAGGTATTCTAATGTTTTCATAACACATACAGTTACTAGGAAAACAAAATCTTTTTTCCCCCTTATTTTTTACAAAACCTTACAAAAACTATATTCATAGAAATTCTGCATGTCCACAAAGAAAACCCTGGTTGGCACCAACATATTTATCATATTGTTGAGAGGTTTTCTGCCAAATGATAGAAGCTTTGCAACTCAAAAGTAAGGTATACATAAAAAAGGCATATTGTCATGACTGCTGGAAAATCAAAACTCATATCACACACTGCTAATGGAACACAGGTTATGTAGCTTACATTTTGTGTTACTTTTCTCTCACATTTCATACAGTTTTTGTGTAAAATGACATTATTCACATTAATTTATTAAAAAAAAAAACAACAACAAAAAAACCAAAGTATATATTCTGTAACCAAGTTGACTGAATCAGCCAAATCAGAAACCCTGTTGTGATTCCAACTCAATTTCTCTATGATGAAATATTTAATTATTTTCACATTTTACAGAAGTGACATAAAAGCAATCCTTAGTCTTTGAATCGCTTGTATGAAAAGCTACAGTAGACATGAGGGAAACTGTAATTTAGTGTAACTGCGTATCCTCTGCAGCTATACCTCAGACCGGGTTTTGGTGGGGATTTCATGAATAGTAAAGGTCCACTTACAGAGATAAGATAAACCTACTAAAGCTTCCCCTTAACTCTCTGGGATGCTCAGTATTTCCACATTATATCCACCATGTAGAAACATATTAGGCATCATAAAATAGGATTTTACATACATTTTCCCATCTGGACAGTAGCAATCCAATACAGCATATTATAATGCATTTTCATTTAATAAATAAACGGGGGTTGGGGGCTGTGGAGCTGGGGTAAAGTGAGGAAGAAGGTTAAAGTGACCTCTCTAATGAAATAAATAGCATCTAGAACATATCTGACTGTGAACAGAATTCATTTATAACAGTATAAATTTAGCAAAATACATTTTCTCCCACTGCTCTTATCTACATACTCTACTTTGCAGAAGGGAATCAATAAACAATTATACAGTGAATCTCTACCAAACCATTGCTAAGTTTTACAGATTGGAGTTTCCTTGATAGTTAACAATTACTTTTTATTTCATTTTTTTTCTTCTCAGCTGTCTGTATCAACAACGAAAACCTCACAGAGGTTTGCTGTTCTTTCAGGTCCAAGGTGACAGCAGCTCAGACTCCTCGAATCCTCCTTCGGCATGACACTTGCTGAAGATATACACTTACTTGATATAGGAATTAAATGCAACATGAACACACAAAATTAGCAACTTTGTCCTCTGTCATTCACCGCCATTGTCTTTCAGCTTGTCCACACACAAGTACAGATTTTCTGGGTCCAGTAAAAATATGCTTTTTTTGTTGTTGTTGTTTTTAGTTACTGGGTAACGGAACAAAGAAACAATAAAACTGGCATCTGTGTAGTAAGAGATAACCTTCAGATGTTTCCCTTCTGATTTCAAACCAAACCCCTGTCCATTTTTTTTAAATGTTTTTTTTTTCTTATTTATAATGCAAAACAACCATTTTGCTGCCAAAAAGCCAGTTTGTCACACCTGAAAAATAAAGTGTTTGAAAATGTGTTTGAAGGTACCTAGAACATTCGGTGGTCCCGCGGCCACACCTGGACAAAGACCAGCACATAGCTTGATGAATACTTGAATGCACTCGAACAATGCGCTTCAGTTGTGAGGTCACAGTCTCTTACCTTTTGTCTCTGTGACGTACAGCTTTGAACTGAACTAAAAAGATGAACAGAAGTGCCTTCTTACCCAGCCAATACGGAGAGGTTTCAGGAGACCTCCACATATGTAACAGTTTATTCAAAGGTGAGCACAGACTGGTTGGACGGTGTAATATATATATGCTCAGTATTTCCATGATTGGTCATTTGGATATTGCACAGCACGTTTTGGAAAAAAAAGACATTTACATGATGGGTTTTTTTTCCCTTATGCTCCTTGTGCAATGATTGTTTTACATAACAGTGTTGATACTATAATTTTGAGGTGAGGAGGTTCACCTCAACTGTGCCAAATACAATTTACTTTGGATATATTTTACCCTGCACAGTTGGAGAAAAAAAAGTATAATAGCAAATCCCTTAATGGTCCCATTTAAACCACTCCAATTAACTTTGCATTGAACACAAGATGAGTGCTTGAAAAAGCTTCAGCACACGCTGCTCAGTATTTCTGCTGAAGAGTCAAATCTTTGGCGATCGATATTTTGAATGATTGATATTCAATCGAGAACAAAATCATTTGATGTAAAATGTACTTCAACTCAAATAAATTTAATTCCTTAACATTATGCTCCAGCAGTTTGAAAAGCAAACCTGCATTTTCTAATGTAGATGCCTCCACAATCCATTCTGGCATCTGTAATTGAGTTTTACCAATGTAGTTCATCTCACAACACAACAACAAACTGAAATGTACTATTCCACATTGTGATAAGGGGTTTCCACCAGTGACAATACTGTAAGTAGTAAGTCCGTACAGCTTGGATCTCAAGAAACAACAATTCAGGGCTTGACGACATGTTTGAGGTAATTTTAATGTCTGCTGTCGGCGGCTGTTCAGGAGTAAATCAACAGGATAAATGTCCGAGCTCCAGTTTGATTTTGATTTTTTTCACACGTGGTAAAACTTGGATGAACACTACTCTCCCTCGTCCTCATTGTATTGTATATCTGTCATTATTGCCATCGTCCACAAAGCCTTTCTTCTTGCTTTCGGTGATCTTCCGGATAAAATATTCAGTCTGTTCATCGATTGAGAATTCCATTTTTTTCTTTTTTGTGTTGCGCAGGTAAACATCAGACTTGAAACTGATTTTTTCGGGGGAGGGTATACAGGTTCCTTTTCTCAGGAGTAGATTACATTTTTTTCTCCAAGAACCTCTCCCAGTTATTTCTTTAACCGCGTGTAGTTTGGATTACAGGGGTAAATGTTGTCATACCTGTGTGGCCGATGCTGCCATTTTGAGTTGCCCGTGTTTTGTTAGTGTCCCGATGTCACTGTGGTTAATGGTGTATCTGGTGATCCCGTCTATGCCGTTGTCTCTCGTCTCTGGCAGCGTCCCAGACACGCTGCTCAGGAGGCTCTTTCCCAGTGGGGAACACATTGTCACGGGAACACGGGTGTCATCCCAGGGTTGCAGCTCATGCTGTCCTTTCCTGGGAGTCGTCGGTCGTTGTAGGCGTGCATGTTGATCACTGCATCCGTCTTCAGCATGACTGGAGGCTGAGGCTTGTGCTTCACCCGTCTCTCGCAGGTGAACGACAGTCTGATCTCGTCCACCATGGCACTGCACAAAGACCTCTGGGCGAAAAGGGGAGGGGAGCAAAGATTGGGGGAGAGGGGGGGAAAAGGGACGGGGTGGGTAAATGCCTTAGGTTTAAATTGTTCTGACAGCAGTAGAGTGTCAACAGTCTAAAAGAGCACAAAATGAATCTGAACTTTCATGTTGCGTTAACACTGGTGTGTGTGTGCACGCGGATGAGCATCCATGGCTGTCGGCGATCTCAGACTTCAGCATCTCCGCATGAGGCTCGTGCATGGCTGGTTATTGCGGCTATGTCAGAGAGTGAACTACTAGTGCATGAGCACGCATGCAGCTACTCACTTAGCATGACTCAAATTAGTAATTTACGACAGTAAAAGGGTTCATGCCATTCTGACATCTCCAATGACTAATAATGGATTAATTCTCCATGCTCCAATTTGCAATTATGCCTGTTAAAATAAGTAAATGTTGTGGTGTTATGGCCAAGTACTCCTGAGGATTAGCCAAAGGCATGCAAATCCTTTTATAACATGTTTGAACTAAAAGCCATGAATACAGCACAGCTTTGGTTTAGAGGCTACGTGGAAGAACTATCATAAAAATAAAATAAACTGAAAGCCTACAAGAGTCTAATTGAATTAATTAGGGATTAATTCTCGATCCAGTCCAACCACAGGTGAGGGATTAAATTAAGCAAATATTCTTCAGGTAATTTATGTGGATATATACCTGCTCACGTTCTGCAGTCTTCCTCAGCTTGTAGACGAATTCAGCAATTGCCACAAAAACAGACAGCACTAGGCCGGATGCCAGCACAATGAATATACCACCCAGGTTCTGGATACCCATGGGGCCTGTCTCGCGACGCTCTTCATCCAAGCAGCTGCTCCCACTCCACCACTTCTCCTTCAGCATGTGTAGGCGCCCGTCCTCCATGATGCTTAGGATTGCTATGGTGATTTTGTCCCTGTATGGGGAGCCTGGAAGCAACATAAGGCCCATTTTACTTTGGAAGAAACACCAGCTGGACTATGCGATAATAAGGTTCATAAACACGTTGTGGCATACATTTCAGCTTGTCACTTAAAAAAAACAAGTTTTATGCTGCTGCTGCATCTATAAAAACTCTCACCCCCTTCCTTCAAAAGCCACACACAGCCCATAAAAAATTATGATTTTTTGTGTTTGTTTTATGAGTTGCTAGTTTCTAACATTATCTCAGTTCGTTCAAAAGCCATTACCGAGGGGAGTGCCAATGCCATAGCCCTTGCTGTCGATGAGCCCTCCCACTTGTGTCAGATTACAGTTCCTCCTTGTGATGTAATCAATAGTGGTGGACTCTGTAATAAGGGCGTAGTCAGACTTCAGCACCCTCTGGATCCCGTCCTCAATAGACTTCACCAGCGATGTCCGTGGCCTGCTGCTCATGAAGGCCCACATCTTCTCAAAAGTAGAAACTCGAGATTTCTGCAAAGCATAGAGTAAGTTTTGCACAAAAAAAAAAAAAAGTCACACAAGCTCATTTGAACAACCTCCCTTTGCTGCGGGCGAGGAAACAGTAGTCAAAAAATATACAATGCTTTTATTACTAAAAAGAAGGTTGAACTTGAAAAATAACTTTGAAATATTAGAGCCTGCAGGGTGGAACCTGGAAATACTGCTAACCATGAACTCATGGTAGTATGTTGGTATTCTTAAAGAATGCACACATGGTATTTGGTCATTTACCCCAATGGGAGTATGGTTTCTTTACCTAGTGAGTGAATCGATTGGAATGATTATACCTACAGATGTCCACTGCTAGAGGATTAAAGGACAGTAAATTGAAGCTTTGCACACATCTATTCTCATAAGCGCTACTGAAGCAGCAATAATAAAATGCCTTGCCATTAGTCTTGCATCAGGCCGTGTGGTATTTCATGCAATTTTCTATGAGGTCACATTTATGCCATGCCTAATCCTAGATAATTACTGTCTAAAGACTATAAGCCATTTCAAATTGTGAAAGATGCTATTATAAGAAGCACTCTATTATTGTAAACTCCTGCAGAAGCGCAGTGGTTTCTCTTCCAAACTGAGCTATGATAGTCTGATATTAAAAACTGAAAAGTAGCAATTAAGATGTAATGTTGCCAAGTTGGCATCTGACCATATGGGGACTTAATGCTGATGCTGATTTTTTTTTTTAACGCAATATGTGAATGACTTTATGAAGAGTGGTCCCCCCTTTTTTTTTTTTAAAGCATGTTCACCATCCGACACCTCAGCTGTGATGTGGTTTGTGGCACCAAGATGTTGGCAGCAGATCATTTAAATCCTCCAGGCTGTGAGGTGGGGCCATGATGGATTGGAGCAGTTTCTACAGGCTCCAATCCATAGTTACCTGTGAGCCAAGTAACAGTAAAAATATGGACATTTTCAGCCAATCTGTCATAGGTACTAATCACAATTATTCCAAATTAAAGTATAGATGAGTTTGTCTAAAAGGTACAATTGATAAATACACATTCACCCATTCACACACCAGTTGAGGCGGCTGCCATGTAAGATGTTCATTGTACCCATTGGGAGCGATTTGGGCTTCAGTGTGTTGCTGAAGGACACTTCATTATTGACATGCTATGCTCATTGATGCAACTGCCCTTACTTTCAATCTCTTGGTAGATATGCTGTCATAATAAGCCTGCGAGGTAGAGAGGATATTTTTGCAGCCCAAACAATGATCAAACTTTACCATCCCTGGTGCTTCAATAGGCACTGCGTGTCCACTTGGATTGCTTCAATGCCGTGTTTTCTGACACCTCTCACTTTTGACAGATTCTGACCAATAAGAACAATGAACACGCCGTAAGGCAGTCAGTTGTCCTGATGTCATGGCTGATTAGTGTAGGTTTTATTCCTCTGTTTAGATGTTGACTCACACATATTGCCTTGAAATGGAAATGAGATCTTTAATACTGTTGATACTATGCCTGGGCAGTAAACCGGAAATGTACCTATACATTTAATAAATTTACCAAAAATACTGACGTAATTTTGCCCATATTGGTAAATTTGGTGTTTAAAAAAAAAGAAAGAAAAAGAAATGAAATGTTAGCTTTGATTGTGTCAGTAGCATGTCCCTTTAAGACGCTGTACTGTGTCAGAGACGTGACTCCACCCCATCCAGTCTATAACAAAAACGGAGAAAGGTGAGGCGATGGAGGACGGTTCAGAAGTGGTACCGGCTGCTGTGGTGGCTGAAGTGAACAGCTTTAAAAGCGATCGAACCTAAATGTCTGTATTTAGAACCAGCGGGCAGAGTGATGCGAGCTGCAGGACTCCGCACCTCCATCACAGGCAGCGTGCCGTGTAGCGACGCGCCTTTCTTCGGGCTAGACGTGAAGTCATTTGACACACAAAATATGTAACTTCTTTCACGAGAATTAGGCTAGATAGGTCTTTATATATGACTGTAGAGAAATCCCATGTTTTCAGTGCAATACAGACAAAGTCATGGGTGTAATCCGTTCTGTCATTCTCATTTCAAGAAATACTTAATTTGTGTTTTATTTTATTTTCAGACAGTGTAGTTTCACAGTCCTTTAAAGTGGCAATAAATAGGTCCAGGGGAGTCATACTATCAATATAACTGCTACATCTAGTGGCGAAACATTTTTTTTGTTGTGCAGGGGGCACAGTGGAGTAGTTATCGTCCATTTATTGCTATCGAAGTGAACTGCTCATTATACCATGATATTGATTTAAGGCTATCTCGCCTAGCCCGAGTTGATACTATGTGCATTGTTCAAGATTGGTTTTCATGCATTTGGGGATTTAGATTTTTCCAAAATGGCTGAATACATTATAGAGATAATTTTTTTTTTTTTTTACCACATTTGGCATAAAAGAAAACTGACTGTTTGACAATTTGCATACATTTTTTCTACCTTCCACCTTCTACATTATGGCGACTGTGGGCTACTTCAAACAGTTGAGCACTTTGGAGAAAAAAAAATACTGATGCTTGCTGATTGAGACAAAGCAAACACATTTTCATTCTTAACTGAATGCATCATGTTTCTGCAGTTTTGCAAACATCCGGTCAAATGCAAATGTTTTCTCATTCAATAAGCTTGATTCTGTAAACCAGTAATAACACAAACCAATGGTTTTACTTGGTTTTTAGATTATATCTCAAAGAAATCTGTTCATTGATGAAATCATCAATTCATCCAATGATAGGATTGTACTGGATGAGATAGCATATGTGACAAGGGGGAACATTGTGCACTGATCCAATGGATAATAAAGGTGGTGGAAGTTGTGAATCAAATTGGGAATGATCAATAGGAACAATGCCCACAGGCACAGATTTGCTGCTGGTGGGTTTTGCCACAATATCAGCTGATTTTCTCCCTATGAATCCTTGTTTCCATGTCAAGGGGGAAAAAAAACAGCATTTGGCTCACAACTAGCCATCTGTTATCCGGTGGCTAGTAAAATGGTCTCTTTGCAATATATAGCCCACACTGCATTTGATTGAATTGAAGATATAAGTTTCAAAGATTTTTTTTGGGGGGGCAATGTTAGTTTAATACCAAATGCCTCAATTTACATACATCTGTGAAGCTTTTCATCTACTCCCTGGTCTCGTCAGTATTTATCATGCTTCTCTGCCTCATTGAGTTAACATCATTAAACCTTTCTGTAAAGGCAGAAGAGAGCAGAGGGCACTTCAGCCTTGGGTAATTAGGCACCTGTGTCTCCTATTTATGATGCCAGGACCACAACTCCAGATTTTCAAAGTGTGGCAGATGATCTAAAGTAACTTGCCTTCGCATAGCTTCACAGACGAAATGCAGGTTGATTAATTTTTCTCCTGAAAAGCTGCATTTCTCTGTGAAACTGGCAGCTTTACCATATCATTAGTAACTATTTTTTTTAATAGGTTGTGTGCAAAAACAAAGCCTTGCTATCCAGTAGCTAGTCCATTCATCACATTTAACAATGAAACATAAGGTATTCATGAGCTCAGCTTCAAAATTTCAAAAACTGGGCCAAATGCCCAGCATGTTTTTTTCTGATATTGAATTTTACGAAATGTATGGACTGTCTTCAATAGAAATATGGAGTGTTTTCATTTTTCTACTCGGAGAAACTACCGCCTTGTTACAAATGCTATTCTATGCCACACTAGCATCTAAAAGAAATCTGAAAATAATGAAATAAATTGAAAAACCCTAAAGGCAAATGCTGAAACTCTGGGAAAAAAACCCTCAAAAAAACATCAGGAATACATCAAACATTGCACAGAAAAAGGCAAAGTACAAGAATATTCTTTTGCTTTGGGAATTAAGATCCAGCTGGAATTTCAAACACGCACACGTATGTAAATGCATTCATAATCCAACACATTTTGCTTCTTTCTGAGCACACATTTTTACTGCTCTGCTATGACTTTGCTTGTTTGAGCTTAGTAGGAGAGCAAAACTACACTAAAAATAGCTTCTTTCTCTCTGGAGTTTGCATGGTGTCCCTGTGCATATCCAGGTACGATGGTTTTCTCTCACAATGCAAAAATAGGCGTTTGAGGGGCAATTGTTGCCTCAACCGCAATGATTTTAACATTGTGGTAGTTTTAATGGAGAAATCCGTACCAATCCCCGACTCAAATGTGCTTAAAATCACCGTTATTCAATCATCTATCACCCAACCAACGATATATTATTTTATTGGAAATTGGCTCAGAGGATCACAAAATATATAGACAGGAGTTGCAAGTATTCCATGAACCACCAGTTCTATGTCTGGTCAAAATGTACAGCAATAGCTTTGTGATATCTCTGTGTTGGGCCTTTGTTTGACTGGCGAGCTACTCATGAAGTATCCGCCTTTCCCCATATTCTGTTGGGATTGAATCCAGCCCCCCATGACCCTTCTTTGGATGAGGCAATATGGAAGATGGATTGATAGATTCGCCCATTCCCTTACTATTCTGGCAGAAAGTGGCATATACAACAGGGTTCTGTTGCAAGGTAACATTATAGCAGCAACCGATGCAAAATTTTGCTTAAAGCATCCTTTATTTGGAGTCTCTTCGGAAAACAATTACTTGTAAATTATGCAAAATGACTGCTCATTATGCTCATACAGTACTCCTGGTCCTTGTTTTACAGAAGAAGAAAAAAACCACTATTGCATATTTCTTTAAAATGCAATTTGCCTGAAAAAAAGAAGAAACATCAATACTGAATAGGGAGGCTGTACTTTAAATCTGAATTGGACATTTTTTCATTTACTTTTTGGATCAGTGACAGCCAAGTGTCAGAGGCAAAGTTGATTCAAATCTTCTTTCTTTTAATTGTGTAGGCATCTTTATGTGGCTCCTCAGTGGAGCAGTGGTCACCTCTAAAAGCCAATAGATCTCTTGAGGCTTGAATACCTTTTTTTTTTGGTCCAGATTTTGCATGTTCAATCTTTGCTTGTGTTGGGTTTTTCTCTGGGTAATACAGTTTACTCCCAAATTTAAAAAAACATACAAACATATGTTTACCCTGTGATGGACCGACCAACATGCTTCTCTCTCTCTGCCATCTCCCATTGTCAGTTAAAATTGGTTCCTGCCATACATGACCATTTTTGTTTTGTTTATTATTGTTCATGGTTTAAACAACCTCATTTTAACTTTTTGAGCTGTTTAATATATTTGCAGTTCTGATAGCTGATTGACGACGACACTGCCATAGATGTCTGTCTCTGTCCCTCTGTCCAATGGCCTATCAAGAAAGTGAGTGTATTTTCCATTTATTCCAAGTTATTATTTGAACTTTACCTTGAAGAAAGACATGGTGGCGCCATCTTTGACCACTCCGTACTCAATCTTGGTCTGTTTGGCAATGTCATCAGCTGAGTCCACCGGTGAGTCCATTCTCTCCACAGTGAGAAAAGCTGCAAGATTAGCTGTGTATGATGATATGATGATGAGGGTGAAGAACCACCAGATCCCTCCGATTATCCTGGTCGACAGGGCTTTGGGCATCAGTTCTGAGCCTGTGGAGAAAGCAGAGACGGAGAAAAAAAACAGAGTTTTTAAGTCGTTAACTCGATAAGATTATACTTGCCAATATTTGTAATTAAATTAAAGAAATGCAGTTACATGATCATTTTCATTTTTGTTAATTAGCCTGCAAATGTTTTTGGCAGTGGCTGTAGTGTTGATCAAGGTACTGTCAGGGAGGAAACAGTAACTGAAGCCAGCTTGGCAGGTTAGCCAAACTGAGCAAAGAAATCAGAAGAGGTAGATCAGTCCAGTAAAATGTGTATTTCTCTGGCTTGTACATCCAGCATAGATGCTTTTATCAGTTGATGTATATCTCCAGGTTTCAAATAATAATACTTTTTTTTTTAATTCTGTAAAACATCAGTAAATACTTATTGAAAGGTTCAGAGTGTATTTTCTGCTTTGTCAATGTAACACAGAGGATAAATACCCTATCCTGTGTGAACAGGACTCACCATCATAATCATACTTCACAATGTTTTACTGCCAAAATCTTGCCAACATTCAGGTAACAATTTAGCTTAATCGAGTAAGAATTAGTGGGATTTGTGATCTGTCAAAGTGTACTACTGAATCATTTGTCTGAAAATAGTTTCTGTGAACCTGTTGCCAAAACATGTGATGCGCAACCTTGTGTAAAATAATTCACTATTGCTAACATCTTTCAAGCACTTGCATCACAAGGTCGTATTCACATACTGTATGTGACACAAACCATTCCCTTTATACTGCAGAAACTATTTAGATAGGGCTTATTAAACTTTGTATAGCAAATACGGGTGACAAAAAAGAAAAATATTCATCTTTTATACTTTTTTTATTTTCCTAGTTTATTTTGAACATGTGGGTACATAACAAAAGAAAGATTAACTAACACAAACAAACATAACGGAGCAAAGCAAACAAAGCAAAAACAAGTACTGTAACAGAACTAAATAAATAATGGCCCAACATATCTGAAAAGGATTAGGAAGAAGCAAAGCTTATTTACTCCAACCCCCCTATTCACCTCAACCAACAATCATTTGTACCCCTGTATTATCTTTCAGCACCACCTAAATATGAATGTGTGCTGTTAATCACATCACAAAAGCAATTTTTACCTGGCAACAATCCACAAAGAAATTGAACATCCCCAATAATCATTTTTATTGGCTTGAATGTGTGAGTGCTGTTTAGTTTGTTTGAACAGGCGAGTTTTGCTTTCTAAAGACCTTTACTTCAAAACAGAGTTCAGGTATGCAACAACCAATAACATGATCATGGTCAATAGGATGATGATCCCATCCACTATACCCATTTTAGATGAGCAAACTGCAATAAAAACTGCAGGAAAATTCTGTATTCCCATGAAATGTAACATGTTTGTTTTCATTATTGGTTTAGATCGTTTGAAAAGATTTGTCTTGTATCAATACTGCGGTCATGTCGTATGGATGGATGGATGAATTGATTGGATGGATAGATGGATATTCAGTCTGTCTTTCTTTTTTTTAATTCATTTCAATCAATGTCAGATTTCATGAAGCTCATTCCAGTGAATGTTTACGTAATTGAAAAGGAGCACAAAGAAGATAAAACTTGTGGGTGCCCATTTTCATTAAGATAATCCATCTTATCCCACTATTTTAATCTAATTATCGTATGACATTGAAAAACACAAATTATAACATTATTGGTTGTTAAAAAGTAACTATAGACTTGGAATCATGATACTGCTTACACTTATGGTCATTTATCATTTTGAATGACTTTTCTCACATTACATTCTAATCCCAAAAAATGGGTTTTGACAGAATACAATTTTAATTTGTTTGGTTAATCGATCTCTTGCTGGCAGAAATATCCCACCCTTCCATTTCCATGACAGATCGCACACCAGGTCTGCTGTATGTACATATGAATGCATTATGTAAACAAGCTTTCGCTGCATGAATGTAAATACTTGAAAAGGAAAAATCAAGACATGGTACCATACCAGAGTGACAGTCCTCCTTTGCATCAGTCTCAACTTTGAGTGGTCCTTTGCTGAGTAATACCGTGTTTACAATGGCTCACTGACTGGTGTTGAAGTTACTTTATATCTCATCTCTGACAACCTTTAAAATACCCTTGCGCTTTGTGCACTCTGTTACTTTACCGAAGAAGATTTATGAGGGCAATTCTGAAGAGTAACAAGCCTCAGAAGGGGGGCAGAGTGGTCCGCTCTTTAACCTCTTCCACCAAATTTGATTGGATTTGTCCTTTGTGGCTTGACAAAGACTCGACATGGTTACCAACAAGGGAAGACAGTAGCGTCCCTTAATTCACTATGACTTCAGAGGGGGACGATCCAGATGCATTCTCTGGTTGCACTAAAAATAAAGTGAAGCAACGGGTAACTCAATTGAATTCCACACTATAAAGCGCTGCTGTCAGCAGGGGACTATATACGGCACTGCATCAGAACACTCTAATAAATACAAAAAGCAGATCAGTCTTAGGGTGCCAGGGAAATAAAATGGTGTCAATATCCCACTCTATTCTTCCATTCTTTGAGAAAGGCTTTGTCTCTTGCAAACGAGAGAAACTTTTTTTTGTTGGGTTTTTTTTTGTGTGGGGAAGGCAATACAGATACTCTCGGTAAACAAAACGTAACATCTGTCTCAAATCTTAAATCTCAAATGTAATTTTGAGATTTAAAAAATGTGATCAGATATGTGTATGAGAATGTGTGTGACAAGGCTCACAATTCCATTTGGTATTGTTCCTTTCAATGAATGGATGAAAGAATGAATTTACAGTTGGGAAAGTCACTAAAAAGGTTGTGATGTAAGACACACAAAGGTAAACAGTGGAAAATACTTACCGCAGTACCTGCAAGAAAGTGTCTTGAAAGCAATGAATGCAGATGAAATTAAGACAGAAAATAAATGTGTCACTCTTATACCAAGTAAATAACTGCAGAGTTAGCTCTCTTTAACGGCTAGGAGATTGTCATTACAATGGTTATATGAGAAAAAGCAGAAGCTTTCATCCAGTTGGCCTTGTGACATTCAGGCTGTTATTTCTTAGTCTTGGCTTGAGTCTGATTCGATGTATTCATCAACAGACATTTGTGTTTGATATTATACAACTCAGGAGTAGTTTATGAAAATGGTGCTTGATTATCTCTTGAAAAGTAGAAGGTGTTCCGGTTCACTTCTTGACAGCTGTACTTTTACATTGAACAAACATCGTATGCAGTCTTATGATCTTTGGGAGTTTAGCTTCAAAGCAATTATGAAAACTGTCAAATTGTCCGCCTGATTTTCTCCTTTTTAGTGAGAGTACGGCAGCTTTTTTGTGGAGGTACTCAGTACGACGCCTGTGAAAATAGGGAAGGCTGATGTTCATACAAGTGTTTGGTCAAAATGTCTTTTTTGGCCTCTTAAGCAATTTATAGATAACCTAATTTCCAAAAAGCATTAATTGAAACAGAAGACTTTTTGTTTGAATGTTCAATCTTTTACAGAAAAATATTTCTGACAGAGGGAAGCACCTGTCGCAAATGGTTATTACACACCCACTGGGGGATTTTTAAAAAATATATTGTTCTGTTGTCTTTTAGGGTCCACCAAAAGTCTTCCAATGTTGTTTAGGTCCACAAATTTTGAGGACCATTGTAAAATATTTTGGGGGTATTCAATAGTGGAGTGGCAGACCTATTAATAATCTCTACTCCCTGTTATAGAAGTCAGTGTTTATTACCTCCCAATGTGACCTCTGCTTTAAGAAGTTGGTATTTTATTGAGTCCATTCTTCCCTGTACCTGTAAAATGTCTATTCTTCTGCTGGCTGAAACGCAAGACCAAACAATTGTAACCCTTTCATCACCAGCTCACAATTTATTTTCATAACATGGTTCTACGCTCAACCTTAAAACACTTTAACAACCAATTTAGTGTAAACCATCACTGTTAAATAAAAAGCAAACACATCATAATGCACATGTTGAATGTGTATTAAGATAGGGTATTATACAATGATGGATCTATCCTTGTGCCAGAGGTGCAAACATTGTCAGTATGACATATTTCAAAATTGGACCATTGTCTTTGCTGTTATTGCTAAATTGCGTTATAAACTGAGAATGCTGCAACCTGTAAAATGCTCCTCTTTGCTGTTCTTGGTGTGTCAATAATTTTGATAGTCAGGCAGCAGCTGATTGTTTTGACAGAGTTTGATGAGTGAGAACAGAAGTGCTGTGATGGGGCAGGCATGCTCGGCAGTTGCCTAAGGCCTCGAGCCATAAGGGGGCTTCCACTTTGGTCCATTTAAGTTATAATGGAAAACTTTAACTTTGAGATTGGCTGCAAATACAATACGTTTAGAATCAACCCTAAGAGGGTCCCATTGTCAAGAAAAGGGAGTATTTCAGCTGTCGCTGAAAATCATATTTTAAGTAAAACACGTCAGAAGAAACTCATAATATTGTAATTGGAAAAACAAATGTCAGCAAGATGCAGTTTTCTTCTTTTTTTCAGTAAAAAAATGTTCTTGAACTGAATATGACTTTTTAACATCATCTGGCCCCCATAGTGCCTCTCACTTGGGCCCTGCACAGTGTTTAGTGACTGTATTCAAAAAGTTGTGATATTTGCACCAACAATCGTTGGTAATCATACAATTACACGAGTAATAACCCAAACAAGCTCATTAAGATCTCATTATTTGATAGAAGTAATCTGAGAGCTCATTGCGCTACCTACTACATCTACAATAATGAATTGATGTTAATACATGTATTTATTTAAAAGACAAAATATTTGCTTGCTATCAGTTTTTATCCACAGAAAAATAAAAATTCATGGTGTAATTGTTTTATAAAATACCTCTTTCGAGCACAAAGTATATTAGTAAATTTTATTAAATCCACTTAAATTGTACTTGTTGAAAGAGGTACTTTGTCCTTTGACTTTATTTGTAACCTTAGTTTCTAGCCATCTCTGCACTGCGTTAAACATACACTGATGGTTGATTCATACTTTGTAGGAACAGATGCATTTTATTTTCTTAGCTTTGGGAGTGGCAGTACAACATTTCCACAGCCTTGGAAGAAAGAAGAAATCTCTGTTCTCCCAGAGTGTGTATAGACCTTGAGTATAAAGCCACTACGTATACCTTTGCATACATTTGTTAAAGGAGGATCATAAAGAAGTCACTTTGACATTGTGATTCTCCTTTGAATAAATGTACAGACTGTTTTGCATCTAATGATGCCTTTTGAATTTTCATCTTGGGGGGAAACAGCATTTCTCTGCGGGTTCAGTTGCACACCGTGCTAAATACGATGCCCTGGTTTTTCTGCAGCGTTTCAAACCCCACTCGCGATGCCTCACCTCAACATGAGAAGAACTGGGCTTTCCCATGAGAATGATTATCTGCACTTAGCTTCTCTTCTGTAGAGTCATCACACAAAGACACACACTCTCAGAGCTTGAGGCTTTTGCTCGTTGTTAATTGCTTTATAGTAATGACACCTTTGAATGGAAATGTTAATTCCATTGCAAGTAAATAACAAGTAAATCGTTTATCTCAGTCACATAAGGTCGCAACTTGTTTCTTAACTAGAGACAAAAAGACAAAACTAATTACTTCTCAGTTAAAGACTTAAATAAAGGATACCTTTTTTGACTTTACAGTTGCAGATATTCGGGACACTATGGGCAAGAATGAGAGCAATAGGAGTTAGTCAGCTCATGTATCAAGCTTACTTTCAAAAATAATTCAAATGAAGGACCCAATTTACAGGAAGTGATCGGACATATGTTTGACGACATCAGAAGCCTACTGAAACCCCCCACAAATGCATCGGAGATACACAAAGTGTTTGCTTTTGCACCTCCTCGTATTTTATGTTCTTTTTGTTGTCTGTGACACCACCCTCCCACAGACAAGCTGCTGGTAAGATTTTTTATTTTTTTTGATCTCCTCAAACACGACCATTTGCATTTTAAACATGTCAAGGAAATGGCTTCCGTCTCAGCTGCTGTCACTGTGTTTGGCAGACAAGCAAGGAATGTCTGTTTGTGTGACACAGACAAAATATACCTCGCTGCAGATACCACCGTGCAAGCATGTGTTTACAAGGTACGCTGGCACACATATGCAGGTGTCACGGAAAGCTACAATCAACATATGTTTGTTTTTGACTGAAATTCATTAGAAGATCATTCTTGAGATATTTTTTGATAGCAGTTTAAATAAAAAGAAAATGTATAACGTTTTCAAACATATATCTAATGCAAACAAATCAGCCACAAACCCAATAAACACACACACACACCTCATATTAACTTTGGTATTCCAGTGTGAAATATTCTATTCACCCAAGTATAAAATAGGAGCTGATTATCTCCAGCAGTCTCCATCAGCAGCAAGAAATGAGAGAAGCAGTGGAGCTCAGGCATTTACAGACAACACTGTGTGCCACGGTATGAATTACAATGGAAAATTCTCCCCTGTTTAGTTTAATAATATAGGCTACTAACTAGCTCATTTTGTTTCGATTCCCTCTCCTTTTCCTTCCAGCACACTGGTGCCACACTCAGCCCTCTGCCTACACCAGTAAATTGGCAGAGCTGCTATGCAGTTTCACAAGAGTGCTGCCGAGTTTCTGTGCTTAATGAATTGCTGAATGTGTTTGCTATCCTTACGGGCAAAGATCCACTGCCGACTCTCACTAAGCCTCCTTGATTTGTCTTGTTACATCGAGGTTAAACATTTTGTTACTGTTTTTTTTTCTTTTTTCCCTGCCACAGTTGACTTCATTATCTTATTTCTGGGCCTTCATTTGCTTACCTATTCCTTTAAGGGACACCTTGCAAGTGGAAATCTATTTATACCGTTTTGGTTTTTCCAGTCACAAGGATCACGTCTGCAATACCAGGTTTACCCCCCCCGTCCTGCCATTAAAACAATAAGACACCTGCTTTCTCATTATACGGCATCAGACAAGATCACAGTGACATTAGCTTGTTGGACAGTTATGAATAAGACATATGGGTTGTCTACTGTGGGTCACACTCGGTGCAAGCCATGCAGAGCAGAAACCGTCAGACCAGCCAGTCGGAGCATCCCTGACAGCTGGCATTTGTCAGACATGTTCCTCAACTTACCCTTTACGTCCCCAATACCCAGAAAGCTGTTGAGCAGGGCCAGTGACTGTGTTAAGAGGGGGGAATAAATGCAACATTGTTTCCCATCCTTACCCGCCAATCTCTGACAAGTGCCTGGCACCTACTCTTCCCCTTTTTAAACAGCAGGTAGGTGACAACAGCCTTCTTTTGTCATGTAAGACTGAGCTCTGCAGTTGTTCCTGACAGGTAAATGTCTTATGAAACAGCCATGGAATGGAAATCATGGGGCTTGTCAGTTAAAGAGGCAGAAAGTGGGAACTAGCAGTGAAGGGGGGTGGGGTGGGGTGAAGGTATTGTTTTTGACAGGGAAGAATAAAAAGTGCGCTCCTCCATACCTTGTTGCATCAAGGAGCCGACTCCGAACCAGAAGCTATTGAGGAGGGTGAAGTTGTTCTCCACGACGTCTGATCCAGGATTACAGGGATGGGCGTCGTACCACTCATACGGGCTGAACCTTGGATTGAGAGAGAAAGAAAGTTAGAAAGCATTTTTTTTTTTTTTTGGGTCATGTGAACCAAGGAAATGCAGCAGCGATCTCCTTCGTTTCCCTCTTGAACAAAGCTGTTGCTTCCACAAGGAGAATTTTATAGACTGAATAATGGCATCTATTCTGAGAGTGCTATTTTAGAGTCCCTCTTTCAGTTAGGAGTAACTAAAGTACTGGTGACTGCATTAGGTGACAACTGGTGACAACTCTACAAGCAGCACTCATTGATTATGTTTATTCTTTAATTATTTTTGACCGCTTGGGACAACAGAATCAACACTCATTATATTATGAGGTTGATGTATGTGGCAGGTGTGGAAGTAACATATAAAATACTCACATTGCTGCAGCGAAATTAATTTAAGGGATGCTTTTGAGCATTTCAGGTCAGTTATTTTTGTGCTGATCTATTTCCATTTTCAAAAATATATTGCTACAGAGTACTGTCAACATTTAAAATATATATAGATTTTTATAGGTTTAACAGATCCTGCTTTATATGCACATGAAGTTGCAAAATATTTGGAAAATAAATGTATAAGATTAGTGAAAGCTTCGATAACTTTAAAAAGCATTTTCAAAAGGGTTTGAGTTAAAGGGTATGATTAGCCTAGTTTCCTGCATCAGGGTCGTTTCAGAGTGACAGGCCATGAATGGTAATGACCTTGTGGCACTTTATGTTTGAGCTCGTGCTGAGAACCATTAACAGAGCATTTCTAGAAGACCTCAGCTTACATGTTTGATCATTTGGACATTTGCTTACAGTTTATACTATTTTTACACACTAACAAAATTGACTAGTATGTTTCTTTTTTTTAATGCAGCAAGACCAAAGGCATTCATCAGTTTGTATTTAGGTATATATATATATATATATATATATATATATATATATATATATATATATAAAGTCTTATACCTGCAAAAAAGACTGTCTTTTATCAAATGTCACATCAAGATAGTTTAACATCAGCTGGTTCTGTGATTCTGTGAGCCTTCCTTTATAAAAATCTCCTTGACTTTTTCAGGCTTTGTAGTTAAAGGCGGCCAATGAGGCACAGAAATACATTTTGTCAGAGAATATTAAATGTCATGTGAAGGAACAGGAGCAAGGGACACTCCTCTTGAAGTCATGTGAAACCATACAGGCCATTTCATTTGACATCTGCTAAAATTGCTGCGTACCTTTTTATTGCAGGAGTCGTTTTCACACACGGATGCTGAGATAAAACGGGCTGAATGTCACGGCTTCGTAACTTCAAAACATATGCAGATAACGTGGAAACGGCTCATTTTTCAAATTGTGTTGTGAGCGTTGGCCTGCATTTTTTTGTCCCCCTTATCATCTTCTGATAAGCATTAAACACAAGGGAAAATAACATTTTCTTAAGTAGCTCAGTTCGTGACTTCAACGTCCCCACTTGAACCGACTCCGTTGATGCGCACTGACCACAATGAGGGAACATGGTATGAAAATGTTAATTGCAATTACATTGTGCAGAAGATTGATAGACTTCAATCTAATTACATGCAGCAGACATCATTTCAAATATGTCGACTTTCTGCTTTAATTAAACGGAACACAGGACTGATGGTTAATTGTCAAACAGCCAGCGGAGTCTTTTCCAGCCATCATTCATTTCTCATCTTACTCCAGTAACCACACATCTGAGCTGATGAACATTACCAGACTGTTTTGGGCCCAGCGATGTTTCGCCTAAGTGTTGCTTCATGTGGATTAAAATGACCACAGTCAGATACACTCACTGGTGTTTCTATCTCGAAGTGTTTCTATTAATATTCCCAGCTCATCTGCCCATAATAACATTTGCAGACATCAAAGAGGCCTTGGGCAGCCGTTGTACAAATGTGGTACTCCCTACCATTTTAATGGATTCCTATGGTCTCATTTTGTTTTACTTTAATGTTATATTGAAAGCCATGCTCGTATAATATCTGATAGTGACTTTGTGCTCAGCCGAAATGCAGAGGGACAAATGAAGAAGAAAGGAATGCCTTTTTTCATTATTGGAAGTGCAATTTCTACATCGAGAACGTAACAACAATGATTCAATACACCTGCTCTCTCTGCTAATTTCTAAAAAGGTTGTGTTGACAAGCAGAGACATAAACTTTAATTAGACTTGTAACACTACAGTCTCCTGATTTGAAAACTGACTGGACCTCTTGTAACTCCTCTGAACCAAAATGTTCAACAGATATTTTATGATTACCGACTTGAGAGCATGTTTAAAATTTGCCTTTGTGTGTCTCGTGAGGACTTGCCATCAAAAAATACTTTGTTGGGTGTAAATGATCATTCCCAATGACATGTTTGACTCTCAACATTTATTTATTGTGAAGACTGTTCTATTCTCTGCATTTTATTCTGTAATTCTGCATAACTGTAGTTTATGATCCACAGATTGAATGGCCGGAGCAAAATACACTGTGTCCTCACACCCTCTTTATATTAAATTATAGGCTGATATAAACCACATAATTGATCTGAAAACAAAGGGCAACTTTTTACCCCCTCCCTGGCACATATCTGTTAATGTGACTTCATGTGTGATTTATCTGCAGATGTGAAATTAGCACATTTGGACAAATAATTTCAAGATATCTTCCAGGATAAATCTCCCAATGCAACAGGGACGGAGGTTTTTTGAAAAATGCCAATCCAAAATGTTTTCTGTCTGATATTGTTGATAATGTGTTGACACTTTTGTCGACCATTTAAAATTACCTATTTGTGTGTGAAGTAGACCCCCTCATTGTTTCTGCGCTCTCTGATTTGAGCTCAATTATGATGCACTTTTAGGGATGTGGCCTTTCGGCTACAGCATCTAGGCCAGGCTCCAAAAAAATTGATGCAGTAATTTAAGATGATTTTGCACTTATGCAAAGCCACTCCAGAATTTGTTTGGTCTCAGAGCGGCGAATGAGGATAGAGGAGTGCAGCTGTTTGCTCTCGAGCCCCAGAAATCCTTTTCAACGCCTGCTTTTCTAGAACTTCCTCAAGCACCACTTTTCATGAGAAGCAGCAGGAAATACAGACAATGATGCTAAAAGGATATTCATCACATTCATGACCCCCAAAATTACGAATGAGATACTTTCCCTCAATCAAACAGATGATCTCCATCCATAATTGTGACTGATTCATTCCAGTGAATCAGTCACAATTTTCTTTATTTTTAACATATAAATGCCAGTGATCAACTATAAATAAACTGCTCTGATAGAATTTCCCATCAGGTGTGTATATCTTTTTGTACTTTTGTACAGCTAAATATGATAATTACTTGAGTTATTTTTGTTTCCTCGAACATTTTTCCTCTTTTCAGAAGGTCATTTTCAGCTGCAGTGGCAACTTGCACAGGAAGCAAGAAATTGCACACTGAAAGAGACTGAGAAACTCAACTGGTATTCCTCCTCCCACTGCTAGGCTGTAGAGAGCCCATGCAGACATAAATGCCTTGATCACTACCCAGCAGCTAGCACAGTATGATAAACTGACTCCAGTACTCGTACCCCAGCCCGTAATGACAACCGAGTAAATTACTACGTCCACTGAAAGACCTCATGGAGAATAACGTGAAGGGCTGAGAGGACAAATGGCGAGTAATGTCTGCACTTACCTTGCAATGACAAAAAGGACACAGCTCACACCCAAGTAGGCCAGGAGGATGTAGACCCAGATGTCGGGAGTCATCGGGTTCAGGAAAGAGAAGAAACCGTTGTTGGTGGAATTGGGCTTGCGGTACAAGATGCTGATGCCCGCGCTCATGAAGGGCTTGGAAAAGTCAATGAACTTTTCCCGTGCGTAGGTAATGGTGAGAGGCGCCACAGACAAGTCGGCTTTCTATAGTTGGGGGGAGACACAGCAGAAAATAAAACATAAATGGTAAAATATATCTTCATAATAAAAGTGGCAATGAAGATCTGTTGATAAAGAAGTCGTTCTGCAGAAGCATCCACATCTACCAAATCCTGACGTAATCTCAGAGCCAATAAACTTCATTAAACAGCTTTAAATGGTGAAAAGTAACTAGTTCACTGGTATTTCTCTATAGGGGAGTGACAAATGTCACTCACTGTGTACTTGCAAAATAATGGAATGTGATGCATTTGTATTTAGTAGGGAAGCTGGAAATGGCCATCATTTAAAAAGCTTCAAAAACTATTAATGTCACCTGTGTGTTAAACATTTTATATTGTCTTCCAAATGAAATGCTCACCAGCTACTTGCATAAGTACACATGTTCAGCTGTTTGTTAATGCACGTTTCATTTTAAAATCGGCTGATCTACTGAGATTTTCACACACAACCAGTGAGCAGCAGTTCGATGTGCCAAAATATGTTTTTCATGCCAGAGGTCAGACATTGGGTAGATTGGTTGGACATGATAGAAAGGCAACAATAAATCAAATGACTACTCATTACAACAATGTATGTGGAAAAACCACCTGTGATAAGTTACTGTGGTTTTTGCTATTTATGAAGATAGTTCCAGGCAGAGGGATCAGAGTATTCCCAAACTCAGTCTGTGTTCTGGGAATAGAGGCAGATCAAACTGTATGTTGAATTTGAGTTTAAAATGAAGTGTATGCAGGGGTATGATGGGAAGAGCCCAGTAATTGCTTTCTAAACACAAGAGCCTCCATAGTTTGGTGTCTTCTGATGGCTGCTTCCAGCAGGATAACATACCATGTTATAAAGGTCGCACCATCTCTTGTTTCTTGACAATGACTTGACAGTATTCCACTGGACTCCACAGTCACCAGGTCTCAATCCAATAGCGCATAATTGTTATTTAGTGGAACAGAAAGTTAACATTGATGTGCAACCAATAAATCTGGAGCAACTGCGTGAAGTTGCTTTGTCAGAATGGAGCACAACCATTGCATGTTTCCAGCACCTTGTTGAATCTGTGCTACCATGAATTAAGGCAGTTCTGATGCAAACGTGGGTTTTACCCAGTGCAGTACAAGCCAGGCTTGTACGGCTCCAACAGATGTTATATTCATAATATAATATATATCAAAATACAAAAGAATTCAACTTGGACAGTGATCACTTTAGTGAATTTAATTTCATCATAATGCCTTGGAATTTAATCAGTTGCAATAATTTGAAATTTGAATTAACAGGATGATCCAAATAATATCTGAAAATTAGTACATAGTTGTCAAACCAAGCTGGGATTTACATGAAATCAATACAGGGCTGGTTCCTGTGATATTGTCCTTCAGAACAGTGATGTGAATGCAACATTTTTCTGTTCAATGAAATTCTTCAAATGGTGTCTTTCAGAACTGCAGGGATGTTATTCCAGAGTGTCAGATGAGGTCCTTCTTATAAAGCCATTATAAAGAGCACTTTATTATAAAGAGTGACATATGACACCATATAACTATTATGCAATGCACATGGCTGAGCATGATGGTATGAGTTGCAGTCAATTATTAAATATGTACGGCTCCATATTCAGAGAAGGTTAGCATTTATATTGCCGGACCCCACAGCTCTTCGGCACCATGCTCGGACAGGAGGTTAATGAAACCAGCTGCTTGGTTCACGCTCGGATACCTCTTTCCTCCAAGAAATGGCACAACTCACAAAGGGAAGCTTTCTTTACTTCCTCCATACTGAGCAGTCGGAGGGGCATGAAGCCGGTTCTTACAACAGTTCACCGTGCAGCATTTCCATCAACTGAAATGACTTGTTTTGGAACTTTCTGCTGAACCACAAGACCTGTCCCTATAGGAACTCAGTGTGCGACCTGCATAAAAGCACAGCATTAATAAAATAAAAAGAAAATGAGCAAATTCATGCATCAAATCCCTCCCCCTTTTTTTGATGTAATATATTCCTTTGCATGCTCTATGATATCTTCTATCTCTGATGCTTAAAACAGGGGTAGAGAACTTTTATTATTGTAAGGGCGAGAAAAAAAAGAAACATCCTCACTACCAGGAGGCTATATTGTGACTATATATTTTTACCACAATGATATATAACATTGTGGTTAATTATTTAATTTAAAGAACAAATTGCATTTCTCTTTTAATCAGCATACATGTTTGATGTTGTTAAATTAATATTACAATCTGTTACACAAGACAAATTACAATAGATGAATGATATAAACACAGTTAATTTGACCTTCTTCTTCCCATCACTTGCAAAACAAATAACTTATTGAATAATGGCCATCATTTCACAAAGTAAGGAAGGCTGTAAAAATGTTTTTTAGGGTTTTTCTTTTATTAGCTATTTTAGCTTTTGATTGTTTTTGAGTATCAGCTATTTTTCTTTTCTTTTTAGCCTTTGGGTTAAGCTGTTTTAGCTATTTTAGTCACTATCCGTTATATATTTCTTTCACCAATTTGTGGCTATTTTAGCAGTTCTGAGAGATTTTAGTGTTTTTATTTTAGTTGTTGAATTAATTTTAACTCTGGGACCTTTGGACTGTTTTTCCTTTTAACTTTTCCTCATGGTTATAGCCATTTGCATCTGTTAAAAGCTTTTTCAAAAAATGTCTTAATATTGTCTGTCTTAGTTATTTTACTCTTTTTGCGCCAGTGTTCAAATAAAGCTTGCTTCAACATATTGTAGTGAAAGATTGAGAGCCATTATGGAGTGACAAAAGAGCCACATGCGGCTCCTGCAGATCACTGAACTCGTCCAACGGGCTATTGGAAGACTGATAACCCACACCAATTGTATATATTATCTCCAACGATTTCCTATCAGGTTAAAAATTTATTTCAACATAATTGTTCTCACAAACAAAGCTATGAATGGCCTGGCACCAATTCACATTTCCAAATTACTTCAGTCATACACAGGTTGCCAACACCTGATCACCTGACGACACCATTTTGATTTGTTTTTATCTTCCGATCGGTGATTGCATTTTCTGATTTATCTGCAAACCTTCTGAAAACCTTTTAACCACATCATTTTCTCTGGGTGTGCTGCACTAAATACCACTTTGTTTCTGATTTCTTCTTGAAAGCGTTTCATGACTGTCAGAGAAAAGTGCCATATCAAATACATAAATGTGGCCTATCCCAGTTGCCCACGTCTGACTTGAAGCAAATCTTTTCTTTCTCACGGATTCTCCTCTAAAGGCCCTTGGGCTATTCTCAACATGCAATAAACTTCCAGTGTCTTAGATGGTTCAACCCTCAGATTCCGGGAGTGGCAGTAAACACAGGTCAGAGAAAACACAATCCCACTTTGCATGTGGCACTGAGGATTACTTGCTCCTGTGGTCCACACCGTGGTACTTAAATACACGGTGACCTCTGAAGAGATTTAAAGATGAGGGGGAAACTGTGCATCCCGCCGTGCAACAGCTGCCTCTCAAACTATTCAAATTTGTTTTTCACAAACTGTTCCCTCTGTTCTCCGCTGCCAAACACAGCTTTGAACCAACCTGCCACTCAACCGTAAGATCAACCAGCCCACAGCTCCAGACATCCCTATGGTGGGTTAATATACATGCCGCAAGTCCTTGTTCTCCTTTCCGCTTAAGCACACAAACTGGGCACAAGCAAGATAACCTGATAGTACCCTGCATCGTGCCACATGGCTGGCTGTTATCTTTTTTTTGCAGATGGTAAGTCTTAGCGGTGTTCTCCCTGTGGACATCCTCACCTGACAGCAGCCTTGAAGATTTCGTGACATATTTTCTAGTCCACTGATTGTATACTTGTTTGTCATTGACTATTTTCCCGATTAATTATTTAAAAAAGAATAATACAACTGGAGATGCACCAGCTGTAAACGTACACTGCACAGATACCGCTTACAGTATATGTCTAAATCCATTCTTTGCTTTATTCTGTTTTACAGTATTCATAGCACTGACGTATCATGTTTTCACATTGAAATGTGTGCTCTTTTTATAAACATTCGGAGCAGGTAGAAGTGCATGTTTTTGCCTCAGCAGAACATGTAATTGCATAAAAATACATTTTGCTGAACTCCACAATGGTTATGGCAGATAAGACAGCAATTTCTTCCACAGTGATGCTGAGGGAATACAAAAAAGATCTGATTGGCCAGTGGGAGCATGTGTTCACAAAACACTTGGTGGAAAATAAATGCACAGTGTGACAATGTTGTGCAGATAAAAAAATACTAGTGTGCCTGGACTCTCTTGTGTAATGTAGTTTCATGAAATCATACAAAGGGCTAATTAGGAAGCATTCACGGTGTAATCAAGACAGTGTTGTCTCACGTAGGCTGCAGAGCGTTGTGATTTTGTATCTGTGATCGACTCCGAGGATATCGGACAGGCAGGACAGACACGGTTTTGTCATGGTGTCAGTTGAACTTGTGTCCTTGCAGCGATAGGTCAGCCATTCTCACCACCACGTCACCCTGCTGCCTCTAATCAAAATCAAAATCACACTTGTCTCTCCACTTAAAGCTCACCAAATATGTTCAACAGGGTGTGTTCTTCCTCATTAAAAAAAACAGGGTAACTTCCTCTTTCAGATATAAATCTAATCAACTATCTCGTTTGACAAAGAGGAAGTAGGCTGGCTATAACCTTCCACAGTTATAGCCAGCCACGGCTGAAGCAAAGATTAATTGCCATGACAGAAACAAATGATGTGCTGAGGACGCCATTAACATTTGCATCACAGCGTGATTAAAGTGATCATCTATTGTGACTAAATCAAGTTTAACAAGGCCTGTTGCATCATTTAGCACCTTCTAAACAATGCCCTTTGGCACCGTACAGAGCTTTGTGACTATACGGAGGAAAATACAGCGCTGCATGTTTCGCAGTGCTAAATCGCTGCACGTGGCAACATTGCACGTCCTCATTCAGAAGCTTTACTTTTGTCGGTCTAAAACGTCCATCATACCTATAGAACTTGTTTTTGTGCCACGTCTCTCTGAAAAGCTTAATGAACTTCAGAGGTGAGTGAAGGCTTACAACAAATTTTAATCAACTCGACTCTTGTTCTTGTTTGAAAAAAACAAAACGGTGTCGGTCAATTGGCCATGTACATTTGTGTAGTGGACTTGTGATTTATGAGCACACAGTAAGTGAGCTGATAGCAACAAAAAAAAATGAACAACCTTTTAACTTTCAGGACCATTTTATCAGCTCTAACCAACTATTGTTTTTATTTTCATTTGGGAGCTCAAACCTTATCTATCCTTTTGTAAGAAAAGGCTTATAGATCTATGTACATTACAAAGAGGGGACATTTTTATTTATTTTTTTTTAAAGGTAAATTGAAAGTACTGGCAAATTGAACAAATAACACATCTTGACAGTATATTTACTTCTACCTACTTGCAATAAATAAATTTCATCCATAAAATATTTTTCATAAGTATATGTGGTATAGAGTACCAATATAAGAAAACATCAATCTCTTCTCGAGTATGTTACAAATTTAACCAAAGTTAAGAGTTGAAGTTACGGTTGTTTATGGTTTTCCCTAGAGGGATCTGTATCCATGCTGGTTGCTCATGTCATCTCAGGTTCCAAACTCTGGAGATTGGCTTAAAATTTATGCTTCGGGTCTGCTGAATCATGATCAAAGCTTGTCCTTAAGAACACGGTAAGGAAACCACCAGAGCACAATACAGGAAAGCCACAATAAGGTTGTCTGGCATCCTTGGTCTTGGGATAAGAATCACTAAATGCAATAACGAGCAGAGTTGACGACAGTCAACAGACTTAAAATGGCACATAATCTGGAAAACATGTATATTTATGATAAATCCATTTAATTGTATTTGTCTGCTACAGAATGTCTCATTTCCTCAAATTATACACCAAAAGCAAATGTTGAATCTGCTGTATGTCTTTGTTCAGCAGCTCACATTCACATAACTGAAGAGGTCGCTTTCAGCAGATGCTAAATCTTTATGAAACATATGTAAACCTTATGTCACAAACAAGAAAACAACAGTTGTTTTTTTCCCCCTCCTGCTTGACTAAGCTAATGAGCAGACTGCCTGTGACCACCTGCAACCTCTTTGCTTTCAAATCAAAGGAAAGGCTAATACAAATACCGTATGTGCTTTTTTCTTTTTTTTTAGACAATGGAGTCATGCATCTCCATTTCATGCCAACTTTCTCTGCCTTTGGCAATCCGTTCCTTCCTCTAAAGGTTATTGTTATCAACATGGATCTTGCAAAAAGCTTGGATAGAGAAATAAAGTGCTGCAGTGGGAACCCACCTTTTCCAACCCTTTCAGCACCAAGCCATTGACTCCTGCCATACAATTCCCAGCACTAAATGCCACTTAAGCTATTACAAGTTTTCAGCTGAGTACAGCGCTGACCTGATGGGGCTGAGGACAAAGAGAGAGCACTGACAGGGACACTTATGAAATGCCAGCAGAGAATTGCAACCATCACTTCAATGTGAGGCTGCTTCATGGCAGCTGAGGCTTTGAGTTTGACACAGACAGCGCCCATTGCCCACTATTCCTCAGAGAGATGATTGCTGGCCTGTTCCCCACCAATCCTTGCAATATATTTATGCAGTCTTGCATGCTCTTCTTAGACATGTGGCTTATCCAGCTGAGGGAAGTGGTTTGTCTCACTGAATGGCATCAGCACACTTATAACTTTTAGGCAACCTTGACATAATTGTGCAATAAATGTAACTGACAGCTTTGCGGGCTCTTCCTGACTTGTGTTCAATCATAACTATCACCGACCACATGGAGGACATCACCTGCACGGAAAGTGACTCTGAAGTGACTGGACCTCGTAGATGAATATTGTACCTTTTATCACAACAACTGGGAAACATCCAATGTGAATCAATCCAAAGGTAGCAGATATCTTCTCACCTCCATGTCAAAATTAACATGTGACTTATTTGATGCTTACTGTATGATCACTGGATCTTTTTTGGTTGCCTGGCAACTGCTCCCTGTTGAGAAACAAGTCAAGGCAAATAAACCCTGTAAAATAATTTTTTAGCACCAAATGAACACATCTACCACATTGTAATAATTAGGGAGTTTTAAAAGTGCTGGGCTGGGCATAAGACTTAGTGAGGCTTGTGTGTTCTGATCTATGTTTATGAATAAGTTAAACAGATGGAGGATTCAGCTACACATGAGGGTCATCCATTTCTGATGTATGATAGAAGCCATTGTAACACTGTTAATTGAACATAACCAAGAACACACACCTAAATTGCATCGTATTATGTGAATTTTCTGATGTTTGCAGCTCAACTGAGAAGCTGTTTATCAGTTGATGCCAGTCACATAGCAGAATAAAAAAAGCCCTGTTTTTCCACTGGGAACCACACATACACCAATACAGGCTCTAGCTACCAGTACTATCTGCAAAAGATAATAAATATCCATCAGTCCATATAGAGCTAGAGTTATGTCGAAATACTGTAAGGCGTCATATTATATGAACATAAATATCATATCGGTGCTCCATGTGCGTTCACTCAGTACTTGTTGAAATATTCAGCAAATTGAAATATGTGTAGTTAATTATACATCCAGTGAAGATAGTATAGATAGGTTGTGTAAGTTTCTGTAGCATTGTGGTACATTAGTAGCAGTGCTGTAGCCAGCTACTCGTACCATTATTGCAAACACTGCCACCATCAACACTACACCAACATATACAGCTACTTCAAGAAACTACCAATATGATAACCACCATTGTTATGACTGCCACCACTTATACAATAACCACTTAGGCTACAATTACAATCACAACAACCACTCAAAATACTACTATACACATACTAAAATACAACTACTACAAATGCCACCAACATTACACCACCTACAACAGCAACAGCAATCTATCAAATGAGAACTTATTGATTAAAACTTACATGTTCTATAAGTTCCTTAATCATGCCGTTCCACTGGCCCTTGTCATCTTGGGAGCCGTATTTCCCATCGGGTACCAGACGGATCTCGTACGTGAAGCCCAGGATGTTAGCCAGCTCTTTCAGCAAGTCGATGCAGTATCCTTCGAAACGGTCGTTCCCAACCAGAGCCTTGTCAGACTTCTTAAGCATGACATATGGCTCCTCCTGCACAGACCCAAAAGATCAAATGAAAAGCAATGGTGAGGTCAGCTTTTGCAATTTGTTTCCAGCACATGCGCCTAATTGAGGCAAAGTGATGCGAGCTGACGAGCCGCTGTTGCATTTAACAGACAGTGACAGCAGATTCCTGTTCAAGGTGTAGATACGGGGAGTGTTGAATTATGAAAGGAGACTAAGGCTTTTACTTCATTGATGCAATAACAAAATGAAACCAGAGCCACATTTAAGAAGTAATGCAACTAAATGTCATTTATATTGCCATGGCGTGCCAGGTCTTTTCCGATAGTGACAGCACCGTGAAACTTAAAGTATGTTTGCATAATGAATGTGCTTACAGTTTTGAGCTAACTAAACCCAGTGTCTCCCACACACTGTTGTGCATTGACCTATATAGCTTGTGCACAGGTCGGTTCATTTTATGGTCAGGTAGTCGACGCTCTTTACTAGCCTGTAATATCTTGCCTGGCTGCTCATAATTTGGGGCTGTATAAAAGCTTGATTAGGAACAGAATGCAGCAGTGAAATGGAACATGCCCACAACGCTGCCTTCATCAATTGTCACCAGCCTCCAAGGGAGAGCAACTGAGCTGATGCCTGCAGTGACAATGACTAACACAGAATTGCTCGTAAATGATTTCCTTTATTTAGTGCCTGTTACTATTTGCCTGCCAGATAGACTTGCATATCCCGCTGTGCATTTCAAAACATGTTGGACCATTTATGCAAAAGCTGTAATACAATTTATTGCCTCCAATAGCCAGATGTATAATTTACAAACTGAGCTCAGAAGAGGAGTAATTGATTTTCTTGTGAAGGTGACCCCTTTCTTGTGTGTGTGTGTGTGTGTGTGTGTGTGTGTGTGTGTGTGTGTGTGTGTGTGTGTGTGTGTGTGTGTGTGTGTGTGTGTGTGTGTGTGTGTGTGTGTGTGTGTGTGTGTGTGTGTGTGTGTGTGTGTGTGTGTGTGTGTGTGTGTCATGGAGGAGAAAAGATGCAGTCAGAGAGGAGAAAATGGGGAGGCATGGCACTCTTTATTCCCTCAGGAAATTATTTTATGGGGTAAGGCAGAGGTGGTGAAAGTGTAGGTGGAAGGGGCGGCGGAAAGAAGACGTTGAGTGTCCTGGTGGCATGTCTCTGAAGAGCGGCGTAATCCGAACATCTAGTTGGCCCTAATTTATTAAATAAATTCCAACTAAATAGAACCATCTGGAAAAACACACAGTAAATGATAAACATTGTTGTTTGCCAAGTATTAAGCCACTTGGACATTAGAATTAGGATGGCCCCTTAAATAAATAATAAGATATGAATACTTGATGACAATGCATTTAGGGAGTAAGCGCTTAGCCTCAAACTTTGCTGAAGTCGTCCAATTAACTTGATCAAAAAGTTTGCATGTTAAAGGAGAAAGTCATTACCATCTGTTTCTAGCCTTCCAATTCGTGCTATTCCCCAAGGTTTGGACTCGAATCAAAGTGTTTATTTTACATCTCCCCTCACAATCGCAGCATGGGCGTGCATAACAGTAAGAGGAGGAAGGTGGGCCTGCACAGACACATTACAGGCAATGGAGTGCAAACAATTAATGTAAGGGGAAAAACACATTAAGCGCCTTAATCTCTTCGACAGAGTTATCACTATAAAGCTGTCAGACGTCTTGTTCATGCATCACTGGAATCAGTTTGATGCAATGTCATTACACAGAGAGGGGAGATTGATATTAAAGTTGAAGCTCTCGTCTTGGCAATTTCGAAATAGTCAGTTTTATGATCTTAATCTAATGATTCCCAAAGAGAGAGCAAATGAACAGATGTGTCAAAGATATGGCAGAAAAAATAACTATCGCAAATATTTTGAGAAAACTTAAATTGTGCTTGTAACCCTCCTTGTATTCTGAATAACAGCCCCGGTGTCATTGAAAGCATACTCACTGGTGTTTCCTTGTACAGCAGTTCAATATTACACCACTTAAATCCTTGTTCCATTTCTCCTCTTCGAGACAGAATTAACATGGATGGCACCCAAAAGGCACTAATTATGTCCTACCTTGACCGCACTTGTCATAATTGCCGCTTTGTACTCCCAATATAGGCATAATAACAGTGTTTATCATTGCAGCCTGTATATCTGTCCTGAAGGGGTATGCATGGCAAACCGTCTGTGCCAGTAACACTATGGCAGTGCCACACAGGCCCCAACAGCAAGTGACAGTGTTAACTACACCTCTTTCTTCCTCTCGGTCTGAACATGTAATTAATATGCTCTCAGCAATTGTTTATTGTTGCCCATTTTTTATCTCTCTTTTAGCAAATCTTAAAGCTAATACACCTGCATATTATAATTCAGTATAATGTATAATTTATGGTTTAACTATGTTTAGATTTGATCAATTATATAGTGACAGTCACTGAGATGTAAACTGAGCAAACATATTCCTGATGTAGAAATGTTTTGAGAGTAAAACATTACTGTTGCTTTAATATTGCAATATCACTGATGCAGTGAGCTAAACATATATGTAGAATTAAAGATACAATATTACAGGGAAGTCAATTGGTTTTGTGACCTATTTCTACACTTAAAACACATAACA
Source organism: Blennius ocellaris (assembly GCF_963422515.1). Lineage (NCBI taxonomy): Eukaryota > Metazoa > Chordata > Actinopteri > Blenniiformes > Blenniidae > Blennius > Blennius ocellaris. The sequence goes on along the minus strand of NC_137657.1, from coordinate 15,508,140 downwards.
CTACACCTCCAAGCGGCTCAATTTTTTTATTGTCATATTTATATCAAAATCCTGTGAAATATTCTAATATTTGGAAAACAATTGTGTACATGTGATAAATCTACATTTGTATTTAACATGTTTCAATAGATTTGAATACATTTCCCATATATTTTTGAGCTGCGCCTATAAGGTTGGATTTCAGTCTTTTCTGAGGGAAAGGTGGGAAGGACATCTTTTTCTGGTACACAGACTACACAGGTGACCTACCAGGATGGTGGTGATGACGAGGGAGCGGTTAGCCAGGGAATCAGTGATGTTCATCCCTTTTCGCTTGGGCACTTCAGTGATGTTAAGACCTCCCGACACACTCCACTTCCCCACCTGAGGAAGATGAAAAGTGTGTAGTTAAGTGTTCTGTGTCTGTTGGCAGGCTGTGACCTCAGCAGACTCCTCCGCCAACCATCTCCCACATTAGTCCCAGGTTGAACACGGCTCTGGCTGCATTAGATGATTGGCTGAGTCACCTTTTATCATCAGTCTGGGGTGTTTTGGAAAGCGCGCGCGGGGGGGGGGGGGGGTACTTAAGCGTGTGTCTTGAAAAGAATCGAGCATGATGGGTGAATCAAAGAGACTGAAATCATTTGAAGGGAGTGTGTACTATCCCAACAAATCACAGTCGACTTACAAAAAAAAGAATGCAGCCTAATGTGAAGGAGTGGTGAGAGTCTGCCATGTGTGCAAATGTACACAGAAGAAATGTGAGGATCAACAATAAGCCTGATGAAACAGAAACGTTATTAAAAGTAGCTAATAATCCAAAAAGCTTAGGGATAATTTGAATGAAGATGCATCACAGAGTTGCTGGTTAGATCGCATTGTGAAAGTAATTTTTCTCTGCAGTCTCGGTGAGATAAGCCTCGAGATTTCAGCAAATAAAAGGAGTTATACATGCACGACGCCTGCAGGCAAAGAATCCCTGCATTTTGCAGAGACGCACTGTGGAACATATCATTAGCACAAATAGTCCTGTGGCTGTCGGTAACAATTTCTGTTTGCAAGTCGAGCTCCGAACCCTCCTCCCGTCCTCTGTTCCTACAGACAGAGCTTTTAATATTCACTGAGGTTTGTGCTTGAGGTGGATCCATTTTAAAGATGAACAACCCCCCACTACCCACGCCCCAAAAAGCATGAATGTTAGTGTCCTCCTTGCCTAATCCAGTGAGCGGCATATGCTCTAATTTGAAAAGCACATTAGTTACAGCTTGTCACACAACCAAAGAGGACTCCAGGAGAAAGACTTAAAAATATCCGAGTAGTTTCCGCTTTGGAAAATTCTTTCTAATTGTACCCAATTACAATTAGCTCAATTCATTAAACATGATTAGGAAAAAGGCTTCAGCAAAAGTTATTTACTCATGTACCCACACGCAGGGTATTACACTTATCTCACCCTCCTGAGCACACCGGTGTTGAGCCAAAAGTGCCTTTCCCCGAGAACCTGTTCATAATTCGAGCATAGGCTCAAACTTGGGCTAATATTCAATTACAATGGATTAGTTGAGGAAAAAAGTCTACATCTTAACAGGCTCAAACAGTTAAAGCCGATTGCATGGAGACACACACACACACACACACACACACACACACACACACACACACACACACACACACACACACACACACACACACACACACACACACACACACACACACACACACACACACACACACACACACACACACACACACACACACACACACACACACACACACACACACACACACACACACACACACACACACACACACACACACACACACACACACACACACACACACACACACACACACACACACACACACACTCACGCACGCAAGCTGCAGCGGAGCGCTGGATCAACGCTAACATGCTTTAGCGTCGGATTTGTCAGCGACACAATGAGAAGACACTAATATAGCATCAAATACTTTCAAAAGATGACTGTGCTTCAACTTAATTGACCACGTGCAGGACAAGATGCCAGTGAAAGGAAGAAAAATCATTTCCAAGCTTCAGACTTACAAGCTCTATCCTTGAACAGAAGGGTTACAAGCTGAAAAGCTCCTGCTATTATATAGTCTCGAGCCTTTAGGGAGTACTTGAGGAAGTCATAATGGGACTTATCCCTATTTGATGTATTCATAATGTATGAAAGCCCCTTAGCAGAGAATAGCAGTTGTAGTCCAAAAGCCCTCCAGTACAATAAAATAACTTCTACATTACTAACGCTTTCGTTTGTTTTTGTTTTCTTTTTTGTTTTTTTCCCCCTTTTTTTGTGAAACATGTTTATACAGCTCATTACCACCAAACAGCATTCTGGGCATCACCTCAAATTATCATTAAGAGAGGCAGCAATTAACACCCTAATGTGTACCCTAATCCAATTTGCTTTATGATCCACTAACTTATGCTTATGTTGAAACAGCCAATTTGCTTCCTTGTTAGGAGGTAAATGATACTGTCAAATTGGCATTATCTGTTCCACATCGAGAGCAAAATCGAAAGTCTTTCTCCGGAATCAGTAATCCATTAAATTATTTTTATGGTATAGTCGTCACAGAGGCATCTCTTTGTGTCGTGCTCTTATTCCATCGCAGCATAGAATGCGCCATTGAAACTACACATTTTAAGAACAAGTACCTTTTCCAGTCCATCTTCTTTCAGACTCACGATGTCCAAGTCGAAGTCTGTGCGAAGGCCCGTTGTCTTGTTGAAGGACAACCTCCCCGTCAGACCATCCCAGTGGGACTGAAAACAATAGAATTCGCAGCTTAAATATATTTATTTAAAAAAAAATTAATTGGCAAACTTAAGACATTGTGGTATACTACATAAAATCAGGTTAAACATAATTATGTATTTCATTTTCTCTCTGAATGTGCTTAAGGCTAACACACAGCGAAAAGCACTGGGCTGACATTGAGACAAACAGTCTCCCACACACACAAACACCTACTAATTAACAAACAAGTCTTTAGGAGAAATTCAGGCAGATATCATTTGGTTGGATAGCGTCATGGTGGTGGAGTGGAGTTTCCAGCATGTCTGAATGGAATTTGCATGTTATCCCTGCGTGTGCAGGCAGTTTACTTCTGAGCTACAGGTGAATGTGGTATTGTCAGTCTTTCGGCGTTTGCCCTGTGATGGACTGGTGACCTGCACAGTGTGTATCCTGGCTTTGCCCATAATAGGCTGTGATGGTCTACTTCCTGGACTGGATAAAGAGGGGTAGATGATGAATCTTCTGCCTGCGAAGAGACAGTGCACACTATTTCTAAACTGCGCAACACAATTAATATAATCAGACAGGAAGCACAGGAAGAACATGCAGCTTACAAGGAAGACCACCCTTGGTGAGCAGAATCAAACCAGTTAGCCTTCTTGCTGTGAGGTGATGGCACTGATACGCTATGCCACATGGACTAAACATCACCAATAGAATTATACTAAAGTCTAAATTCTCTTTCTTTCAATCATTCCTGCTAACCGATGCACTGCCATGGTGCTCAACTTTATCGTTTGGGAGTGTTTATAGCTCCAATGTGTTGCAGTGGTATGACACTTGATATCTTTATTTACCCGTCACTTTCTTGCATGTTTCACTGTAAATATATCACCACAGAGGTGTGTGAGTCTTGTTAGGAATCATGCTTCATCGAGAGTTCACATGCACAGACCAACCAAAACTACAGATACTAACTGTAAACAGACTGCATTTCCTTTTTTTAATTACATTTTACATCTCAACGCCTCCGATGCATTTTCCCTCCAGACCGCCGAGTTAATTAACAGCCATCTCCTTTTTGCTTGATTCCCCAGGAGGTGGGGGTGGTGTATAACTGCCCCCTATTACAATTCTGTGATACCCACCCACCACCCACACAAACATGTGTACGAGCAAACGCAAGCCAGTTTATGACCAATGCCTGCAGCCACTGTTCTCGCTCTATAGATTGTTTCTGTCTCTACTGACCATTGTTGAAGAGTGTTTTTATTGGTGTGCAAAGCTTTCGTATATTCAGCTCATTATCCTATCAGTCTTACTACCTATCAGTATAAACATATCTATAGTTTGTTATCAGGGTCAGATCATTTCTTTCCTTTCTCTCCCCTCAACACTCAACTGATACAATAGGGTAATCCACCCGTTTGTCAAGCCACAGCACTTTTCTGATATTTAAAAATCCAAACTGCTGCCGCGTTGCAGCCTATAGCTGCCTGTCAACACTGTAGCTTGCCAGAACTTGTTGTGAGAAGATCGAAGCTTCAAAGAGAAATTTGTGGCACTCCGCTTTTCCAAAACCCCCTCATACCTCATTCCCTCTGGCCCCTTGCCATCGAAGTGGGTGGCATGTTCAAGCAGCTCTAATTCAACGAGTGACATAAATGCCTCAGCCATGTCACATCCTCAGGGCCAATTCGACCTTCACAACATGTCACAGTCCTGTCTTGCAGCTGGCGTAAATCAGACCCGAGTTAGTGTTTTTATAACCAACCACAAGTTTATGTTTTTGTCAGTACAACAATGTAATCAGATTCCTTTGTTTTTTGTTACAGTCATGGAAAAGCATCTTATTAAGATGACTCATTATTTGGTTTTGGTTTTAATTAGAAATACTTGCACCAATATGGGATAATTCTACATAGCATTGTTGCACACACATATGTTTAGATATATTTGACATGTGCTGGTACTCAATAATATTGTACTGATTTATATTATGTCAGTTAAAAATATAATATTTATCAAATCAGCCATCAGATTTCAGAACAGACGTCACACACAATAAATCCTCAAGCAAGAAAGCTGATCTGTCTCAGCTGTGAAGCCATTTGACTCTATCAGTCCTGGTGATCAGTAAAAGTGTAGAAACCACATTAACATTGCTGTATTAACATTTTCATTGAAGCAGCATTATAAATGGTGGGAGTTATCTGGCAGGGTTGTGCATGATTTATGTCTGACTCTGCCCCAGAGCACACTTGAAGAATTATATTCGACCTAACCAGCCTCAGTTTGTAAAGCAGTGGTGTGGGGTATGTCTCCCCAGGAGGGCACCAAAGAGCTTCAGGAGTTCTGGCGGGTCACATAGATGCCATCCCAGTTTGATTTCTCGAAAAAAAAAAAAAGAAAAAAAAATCCAGATTAAAACATATAAGGTATAAATACTAGTAGTCCTAATAATACAAACGTAATGATGTCAAAATATGACAATAACACAAGTGTAACAGCTGTGACACTTGCAGACTACATAATAAGGATTGCCAGATATTTCAAATTAAAACAACTTTGCATATGTTTCAACAGCTGTTAAAAATAACACTTGGATGTGTGGCATTGACATAAGCAGTCATTCAGGCATCATTCTGTGAAAATCCTCTTGCTCTTAATTTTGTGGTGTTGGATCTTATAAAAGTGCTCATTGCTCAATGTTTAATTCTGAATCTTCAAGACCAACAATATTGCTTGTTGTCCACATGTAATTCCAGACTCGCGTTGTCTTTTTGCAAATGTGCATTTTCATCACGATTCAGCTCGCGACCATCTGTGAGAGAAATAATGTGCAAACCCATTTTGTAGCGCCGCCTGAAATCAGACAAATGTGTCTCACTTAAGTGGCTCTTGAAACTGCATTTGCAGAAAGCCTTGACACACATATCAACGCCTCTCCGGTGTTGATGTCCTGCAGTAAAATAACCAACTGACAGGTCTTTTTTAGTGTCCTGCTCATCCCTGAAAAAAACTAACAAAAAAAAAAAATCACAAACATGTCCATCATCTTTTCACCTCAGGAGGAGGGACGGATACCAGAGATGTCTTGAGTCGTGGCCCAAATCATTTTGTTTGGAGGTTAAAATAAAATGTTCTTTGCTTACCATTTAACACAGCAAGCTGAGTGTTTGAGCTATAAATGTTTCAAACACTGCATTTCAATACACATCGCGAAAGTGAGACAGATGTCATTTGGAAAAGATCAGGGATTTTTCTTTCAAGGATGTTGTCTGCTGCTGGTGAAAATCCTTTGGAGGAACAACAAGCTGTGGCCATTTAAAATCTCCCACGCACTCCAATTTTTCTTCAAAGCAATGCATTACGGCTTACAACAGTTTGCAGTTGTTTACACTTTGTTTTCGAGCCCTTTTCCGACCCTGTTTACCACTGAGCTAGACAGCTTAGCTTCCCACAGACTGGAGGAGGAGTGGCCACTGCTGCCAAGTATGTGTGGTCACCCTGCATTCACTCAGCTACTCTGACCTCTCCAAAGACACAGGTCACTGGACCTACGGTACATGGGAGGCACTGCTTACCTATATAATCGCCTGCCTTGCCCACAGAATGCAAAGCAACGACCTGCCACTGGCACAGTATGACAAAAATGTCTATGTACTTCTGTGACGTTTAAAGGTGACCGGCAGAGACGCAATGACAATCCGCTTGGACTTTGACCCATGTGCCTCGGAGCAGTTTCCGTTTTTTGCTCCTAAGCATGACAATGAGAGGATGATGCAGTGTAGGCACTTTGTGGCAGATTGAGAAGGATGCTGTTGGGCTGCGGGTGAGTGAATACGGACACGGTCCTCAACTGAACCTCAAGAGAGATTCCAACCATAAAAATGACGCAAAACGGTCAAAGAGCATGCATGAGACTGGCCACAAATGCTGACAGCGCACTTTTCACTGAGGCATGTATAACAGCAGCAGTCAAAGTGAGTTGTCATCTGTTTTGGTAAAGAAAATGGCTGAGGAAAGGGCTTTATCTTTCAATGTTCCCACAGCTGAGGGATCCTGGTTAGTAACGGAAGCTTGTGTAAAACTCGGTCGATCCGAGAGATTAATGATTTAATTTAGCTGTCATGTGAGTGATTATATGAAGAGAAAGAAAAACACAAAACAAATGGGATTCCTGCCATTTTTAACATCTTTAAACCACACCCAGGACAAATACAAATGATTCTGTTGTTTGAACAAACGAAGATACAAATAGTAGCATCTCCACACACGCTTAATCTGCCATTTTGCAGAGGCTTGTTTGTGTATTCTGAGTAACTGTCAGGCACTCATGTTAGATGAAATAGGAGCCGATTACACAAGTTGTGCTTTCAAAAGGTTACAGTACATGCTTTCTGAAAAATAGGTTATGAATACGGGGAATTTATGAAGCTGCCAACAACGGTGCTTTGATGCGTCTATCAAGACCAGGTTTACTTTGTGTGTGGATGTGATTGATTTGCTGGATAAATATCTCGGTCTCGGGTGACTACATGATCCCCACTCCGCTCCTGTTGTCTTGTTCGTCACTCAGTATGTTCCAATATAAATAACTCTAAAATGGAAAAAGCGACAGGCCAAAGGTGCCTCATCACCTCTTTGATGAAACTCATGAAGCGCCCTCCGAATCTCCAGGGTTTGTGACGGTGGCACTGCAGCGAGTTCACCGTCATCTGCGGGGCGTGCTGGTACGACACGGACACAATGTGGACTGCGTCATAGGTCAGAGCTGCATCTGTCTGGAATTAAGGGTGAACATTGTGTTAGCTGATGGCTTGTAAAACACACGAAACACCAAAGTCATATTTTGTAATGTTTACATGATTATAGAGCCTTTCCTTTTAATTATACTTTCCCTGTACTTTCTCATTGTTTATCATTTTGTTAAAAATGACAGACAATTACCATTTTGCCTGTTATCATTTTCTTATTAATAACATAATCCACTATATCATAAATGCTGCCTCAGTAAAAAAACAACAACAAAAAACACCTGGCATCACACTGATTAAATTAATTATTATTAATGTCACGCGGGACACGTATCACGGGAAGTGAATAACAGTTATCACACACTTTTGTAAATGGTTTGCTGAAACATTACCATAATATAATGTGGAAAAATTTACATTGAAATGTGTAAAATATGTTTCTTCACCCATGACATATTATACCAATGTAGAACATATATCAGACTAAAATGTGGCAAGCCTTGCATCATCTTTATTTCAATCTGATATGTTAACGCGAAGAGCTGCACGAGGTCTCAGTTTTTAGCACGTGTGAGAGTTTTCTCCAAATTTTTCTATTGTCGCTGATTGGCTGCTAAGCTGACGTTTCACCACCATGGACTCTAAAGGAGCTGCAAGTGCTTCGCCCTGAAAGCATCCAACATGCCTGTCTGCGTAGGACTCATTGTTGGTGACACGATGGGAGGATCATGTCAGCAACAAAGAGATAAGGAGAATGACTGGTTGCCACAAGCTCGGTAATGAAATCCACGCTATTTCAGGGACGTCTCCCGAATGGAATCCACCAGGCTCCCTAGTATATTACTCGGCTGGATTCCTTCTCGTGGGCATCTAAGTGTCGGTCGGCCATGTATCAGTATCCTGAAAACTCTTGAGAGAGAAGTAGGAAATCTCTAACTCTTATATTAAAACAACATTCAAAATGTTTAAGAACAAAGCAGAAAAGAACATTTGCTGATCATCTTGAGGAAAAAAAATGACCTCTCTGCATTGAACTTATCCTATTCATAGTTAACAAGAACTACACATCCTGGGAGCAGTGGGCTGCCACAGCGCGGCCCACAGGGAGTTGATGGGGGTCAGTGATCTTGTTAGGTGACCCATGGTGGTGACCTTTCAGTATTGGATTCATACCTGGTGACCTTTCTTGTCTAACCTCTAGTCCACCACTGCCCGCTTTAATTATTCATATTACATGCTTCTCTCTATATATAACCTTGTTTTGTCTTCTTTATGTTACTGGCTGTATGATTAAGTAAAATCCGACAGTATATCACATTCCCACTTGCACATCTTGCTTCATCTTCCCTCTGAGGAGCATCACTGAGCTGACATCCGGACTGCTTGGGCCATTTGAGAAAGCTAAAGTCACTATCATTTTCCTAGAAAACATACTGAGACAATGATGCATGAACCATTATAAAGTACCCATTTGAACAGGAATGGCTATGAAGGGATGCACCTGCTCATAAAAAATAAAACTTTGGGGGAATGGTGCATTCAAAGGATAATTTGGTTTGAAAGGGCTTAGCGAACGCTCTCTACACCATTACATCCATCATGCCTTTACTGTCTGCAATGTTGAAGGCATAAACTCATAACTCTGAAATATTCTTGCTAATATCTGACCTTTCTATCATCATGAGGCAGGCAAATTTCCTACCGGGTTCCATTTTTCTCCTTTGTCACTTAGGTTCAGGGTTTTTGGTTCAATCTAGCAACAACTTAAAGAGAGCAAAATAAATTGAATTTCATGGGTTTCAAGGTTGAGCACTGTGTATTTCCTCAATCTTGTCTTTACATAATTTACTGGCTCATATCCAAATCTTGTTTACGTTTCTATAATGGCTCATGCCTTTAAAATAAGACACTTATTGCTCTTCAGAACCTTCAGGGACTAACCACTCACAACTTAAAGTTCAATAATCTTTGAAAACAAAGCTAAACTCAAGATTTATAGCAATTTACTTCATACCATATGCTTTTGGTCTGTGTTAGAGCCGCGGCTTGCGTAAACCAGTGTTTCTTAACATGGGGTCCAGGACGTTCTTGGTCGGGTTGCCTGAGATCACAGTTGGGACCCTGATACTTTGTCAGCACTCAGGACATCTAAATCAGATTCGCACTTGCCGGAGAATAACCTATAATAAGATCTGCTCGTGGGCATACTCTTACCCATCTCTGATGTGTTAAAATATTACAATTTGATCTATTAGACAAAGCACTCAAACAACTGAAAGAGCCACTGAGGCAGAGCAGGAACAGCACAGTAGCATGTCCTGTTAAACAGATTTGTAATGAGTACAATTAGTGGTGCAACCTGGCACAGAGGTCTGAGCACCTTGCCTCCAAGAAAATTAATACCCCACCAATTTTGTACAATCTAGAAACTGTCTAATGCTTTTCTACACAAGGCTCCTGATTTTTGGATGTTGTTGCCGCCACTAGGAGTCACTTTATGGCAATGTTAAAGCAAATCAGACGCTTGTCAAGCTGGGTTTTTTTTAAAGAAACACAGTAAGGAACCACAAGCCTAAATCATGAGGGTCATAAAAGAGATTGATGGAAGGATTACTGCAAAAGTAAATGAAAAGGGTTAAAATCGTCATTCGATAATGACAAAAGACACATGTGATAGATGAGACAAAGTGTTCTTTCGTGACATTTTGAAGGCAGACCTAAAATGTAACGAGCAGTAATAAAACATACCGTCATGATTCCCTCCAGCAGGCCTGAGTCGGGCTTGTGTGGTATCTGCCTCTCCATTGACCATTTTTCCACAATGGATGCAACCTGAGGATTATCCACATTGAGGATACGGAAGCCCGTCATGTTGACGCCACAAAAGCGGTACGGCTCCAGGTCGATGGCCATCAGGTCCTTTTGAGAGACAAGAGCAGAAAACAGAATGGCTTCTCATTTAGTCTGCTAGCTCTGGATATCTGTGATGAAAATATCCATTGGAGGATTTGTCACCTTCCAAGAGGAGACAATAAAGGAACAGCTGAATCAAAAGATATCTGCATTATCAAACACTTCATTGGGTACATCTGTACAATTTTTTCAGATCCAGCATAACGGCTCCCACATAGAATCTGTCGTCAGAGGGAGTGAGTGAATTTTAGAAACATCACAGCAAGCCATGAACATACAATTATACATAAAATTAATTTAAACTTCTCCTAGCAAAGGCAGATATTATGAAATTTGTAAAGGTAGAATAATCAAATGCACAAATGTACCTAATGAAGTGGCTTGTGGGTTTCTATTAAGGTCTATCAGCAGATTGATCCTGTGTGAAGCACTTTAATAAATTCAATTTTAAAAATGCTGTAATGGCAGGGTTGTTGCAAGCAAATCTTTTTAGAATTGACAAATCATTGCTTTTTTGTTTTTTTTTTCTTCATCATACTGAATTATTCTTCAAAAACTGCAGGCATGCCATATGTCTTGTGCTTTTTTTTTTTCAATTTGAGAATGTTTTCAGTTATGTTTGCAGCACAGACATTTTTTTTTTTTAAAAGGAGACAAAAAACCCCACAACTCTTTTGAATCATATCAATAATTCAACACTTGCATTCCCTCAGCAACCTCTAAGCAAAAAGCAATTCAATTTGAGCCGCTGTAATTTCTGGGGCAGCCATTGTAGCTGAAGTGTGAAGTCACATGTTGACACGTGTCGTGTCAGAATGGGCTTGGGTGGCTCGGGGAAAGACATTTGGATGAACATAGATATTTCATTAGCACCCTGTGGGGTTAGTGCTGGGGGAACAAGAGCGTGTAAGGCACTTAGTAAAGAAACGTCCTCGCGAGTCACTGAAATACCTCTCCTCCTTCACTCCACTTTCCCACCCAAATGCTGTACAGTGCTCTCTCTCTTTTTTTTTAAAAGCGAGATCAAAGTGAATCACTATTGTTCTATATGACCTTCAGATGAGTGCACAGTAAGAGCAGGTTAGAAGTTTCTTAGCTTTGAAGCTAAGAATACAAACTAACTGGGACAGAATTGTTTGTGAAATATAATTCATCTTTTGAGACATTTTCATTTTTATTAAAGCATTTTGGAGACGTCAGAAGAGCAACTTTTTATTTTTATTTTTATTTTTTGGTTCAGCTCTGCACATGTACACGCACGCACGCACGCACGCACGCACACACACACACACACACACACACACACACACACACACACACACACACACACACACACACACACACACACACACACACACACACACACACACACACACACACACACACACACGACATCAACTCTGTAAAAATCCCACAACTGGTGTTGCAAAGAAATCTCTACGTGGAGAGGATGTTGTAAATCTCTGAATACATGCAGACGTGTTTCAGTGGGTGTAAACTTCTCGGTTTGGGTTCTCGTTGATAGCTCCTGCATGACAGAGGCTATGACAGGCTCATTTCAAAGGACAAGGAAGTTATTACCCCGTACCACTGTGCTGTTGCCTTTTCATGCTCTAATAAGTCGGGATCCCCTCAGAAGATAATACACAGATATCGCTGAATTGCATCAAGAGGAAATTGTATAGCCGTGTGTACCATGCGGGGATGTTGGATCATACCAAGCTGCCAGGTAAAAACCTAATGGCATGTCTGTTAATAATGCAGCCATAGATAGACTACATCCCACACTGTGCTTCTGTAAAGATCCTCTGAGTGAAAAATATAACTGTTGCTGAAACTCAAGTCAAATAAGTTTGTTTTGTTTTTTAGGAAACTTTTACTTTAACACCGAGACATTTGATGTGTTATGAATGACACCGTATCAAGCACAACTAAGCTAATAGCACAACACCGATTATGACAGGTTCTTATTACTTGTTGCTTGTTTTGCATATTATAAATGTCAAACTGCAGAGTTGCTGTCTCTCTTTGCTCTGCTTAATGTGGTAGTTGTTAACTTTAGCATTGGCCAATGCTTTAGACTTAACTTGTAAGAAAAAACCCCAAAACATTTACATGTATTTGGCATTTTACTGCTTCACTACAACACTAACAGGAGCGACTGGATGTTACAGCCTGCTCTACTAGCTGAGTCAATGAACAGGAGTTTGTTAAGTAGTAACTGTTGTCAAAAAGGAGAGGCTCTTTAATCCTGAATTATCCAAGCAACATGGGATATCTCCCACCCTGAGTAGTACCTACTGCGTAAGCTTTAGCATGTGTCGTGTTAGGTTAACACCTGGGATGTAGAACTGTTAACATCCAGATTTTAGAAAATCTTCCGCCAACAAATTAATTTAACTTCAGCTAAACTTAATAAATCTGCCCAAGAACTGATCCACAAAGTGCAGACAGCTCAGCTAATGTGTGACCAAAATATAACCATTGAGCCTATGATTATTAACAATTATGCATTCCAATACTTTTAAAAGAAGTAACTAGTAACTGAAATTGAGTGTTAATTTCCAGTAACGCTGCTTGTTGTCAAGATGAATCTTCCATTTAACTACCAAAGCAGACGACATGCCACCCAAACATGTTGCATGCCAGAACAATGTCACCGCCACGCTGCCGGGCGGGAGAGATGACACACATCATGCCTGGACCTCCATGTCATATCGTATTATCACAAGCGACTGGCCAAGTCAGGGGAGACTGAAAGTGTGAGCTCACGAGAGACGCGGCAACAGAGACAATAACAGGGAGTGAAAGGAACAGCACAGAACATGCTGCTATTCATTCCCATTCAGTCTGTGTGTCACCAGATAGCCGGGGTCGCAGCTAAGAGCAGCGGTGGCTCCCTGCTGGGTCTGCTTGTGTTTGTCAGACCAGATCACTCTGTCGGAATGAGAGCTTAACACACTCAAGGAGTGGAGAAAACAGCGACATGTCCAAGCTAAACATGCCTGATGGTTTGAAAGCAGCTTAAATGATTTTACACTTAATGGTGTAATGCATAACCAGATTTCATCAACATTTCTGTACTTCACCACATCATCCGTGGCATTGTTTTTTTTTTATTACAATAGTGTCAGTGTGAAACCATGAGGCCACATATGTATGTGATCATGTATCATTTTTACATGCAGGCATTTTCCTGAGTACACATCCCGTCTCGGGGAACCGTTACTCAAACAGGAGTAAACTGCTGGTTGTGGTGACCTATTTTTAGCTTCTACAGTTGGTGAGTGTTACAGTCCTGATAGAAAAACTGTATTTTCAAGATTAACTGAAGCTAAACTACAGTGTCTGTGTTGGCTGTGCTGTCAGTTTTGGAACTGCATTACATTGATATGCACCAAACTTGACTCGGCCAAAGACGTTTTGAAGAAATTACACCTTTTATCTGTGCTTTCGTGTATTATGACTTCTATCCGCGCATGGCTGGATAGGTCATCATTTCACCACAGATCAAACACAAAGCGCAAGTAACTTGGGACATGTTTTTAGACGGAGGGAGGATAATGGAGAACTTGGAGAATATCCAGCCACGCACAGGTGGCAACACGCAAACTGATCCGGGACTGGATATATTCTTCTCATATAAGAGGTAAATGAAAAGGAAGAAAAACAAAAAAATGTACATCCTTCAATGCCTTCATCTAAAATATATACTTGTTAACTTGATTGGTGACCTCAAACATCTTTTCAGAATAGATTTATTATTAAGTCTTTTAAAGTGCATCCAACTGTCTGCAAGGTGCATTGCAGCATTACTGCTGTTGTGCATTTTGTTTACAATTAGATGAGTTCCCACATATCATTTCATTAGTTTTATTTACCTATATATATTTTTTTATGAGCTCACAAAGAGGCCACTTTCAAGTTTATTTTTCTAACTTTGCAGTCACATTCAGTTTTGAATCTGTGCTGCGTTGTTTTTGTGCTGCTACCTCAAAGATTTCTGTTGACTTTAGGATAAAGTGGAGTGTTTACTACAGCAAACCGAAGACTCCATTATGCCTCCGGCTTGTCAAACAAAATTGATGTTATGGACTGGTTCCAAACTCCATTGGCAATTAGCCACTATTCATCAAAAACTCAAGCGGCGGCAAGATGAGAACAAACGAGACTCTATTTGCATTAACAAGCATGGTACATTACCAGAGTGGTGAAGATATAGTGGTAATACTCTGTCATCATCCCCATGGTCTGGGCCTGGATAGAAGATGGGAGAGAAAGGTGTGAATGAATAGAAACAAGATAAAGAAAATGATCATTTTAGTGTCAACAGCACCATCAGAACAAACAATGCTGAAGAGATGCAGAAAAGAAAAGGCTCTTGATCACCAAAGGAAAGGGAATCCAGGTTTTAATGAGCATATTGACTAACACGCTGTTCATTTCGTGGGCAATACTCCGCTATTGCTCGCTGGGATTTCTGCACCATATGTGGTCCCGAGGAATTACCGAATAGCAACAGTACTCGATGCTTTTCTATGCATTTAAATTGTTTCGAATGGCTTGGGGCATGTGACGTTACCCCAACAGAGGAGAGAGCCTTCAATCAAAAGAGCTGGGTAATCTCTGCCTCATATCCCAACACTCCATCACTGCCACTTGTTTCACTCCATCTACATTCAAAGGCACCACACTCCCATAGCGGCTGTGTTTCCCATTTAATTGTACCATCTGTTGTGGGAAAAAAAGTCAAGGTTATGTAAATAAGATGTGCTTATGTGGAGGCAAACAGTGCATCTATAGACCCCAAACCAAATTTATGACTTTGAAACTTAAAGGATTTATTTATTAAATATATTCATACATATGCTATTTCCTCTATCATGGATAATTGTCATGATATTATGATGTCATTCTGTCTGTTTTCTGACATTTACTGTGGCAAACCTTCATCAGAAGACACAACAATGAAGGACGACAAGATTCCCTCTTTAAAAATAGATGGGAGACATGCTTCCCATTTTGTCTTGACCAATTTGAGGAAGAACATAGCCTGACGGAAGCACTTTGAGCTCAGGTGAGCTTGTCAGAGCAGACTCAACCAAACATATTGTTGAGAATCACCTCATGACAGAGGAAATACCTCAAGGACACAATAATAGACTGTATATTACTCAGCAGTAATATCTAAACCCTTGAAACATTCAGCCAAATCCTTCACATGGTGATATAAAGCTTTACTTTACATATAGTTCAGTGCTTCACATTTTACTTATCACATTTCTTTTGGAGCAACTGTTTTGGTAAAATTGAAAGACTGCTGAACTTCAAGTTAAAGCATTCAATCCAATTCAATCCAGACTCTGCTTTTAGTCTGTTTTAAGTGACAATCAGGCCCCAAGAGGAAGATAATTTGTTTTGTGTGTTGTACTGTGAGTAATTGTAAGATTCACCCAATTGTTAAAAAAAAACAAAAAACAAAAAAACACACTGTCATCCAGTGTTGGGAATAACACTTACAAATGCTCTAATGTGATGCTACTACTTTTTCCAGCGGCTCGTTACAATTATGTAATGAATAATGCAGTGTTAGTGACGGTGACCAGAGCAGTTGAGTTGCAACATTGGCCTACCTCCACAGTGCACAATATCAATCAATCAATCAATCAATCAATCAATCAATCAATAGCTTCTTTTTCATAGTTGCCATCTGCTGACCACATGTTGGTAGTTTATCTCAGCTATTGTCTCACTTCTACTTCTCATGGCCATGAGTGCATTAACCCCTTAAAGATCAAGTGTTCAGCTTGACTGCTAAAAACAAATTGTACCCGCCGTGTGGAAGCCTGTGCAGACGAGTGCTTGCAGTTGAAAATACCAGACTTAAAAAATGACGGAATGAAATAAACCAAAAATAATGTACACGGTCTTCATTTGACATCCAACTAACTGATGTGACTTCAGTTGACCCCAATGAGTGAATCAGTCATTATTCTGACCCACAGTGCTGAGGGCTCAGCTAATGAGCGAGAGCAGAATTAATGCATGCACACTGACATCCTGATCAAGACACTTAGTCACTGTAGTTATCGTCACATACATCCCCAATAATGTTGTCATGTACATCAAAATGATTCAATTGCACAGATGGGAAAGAAGAAATATTAACTTAGTTTTTACCTAAATCCACCAAAAAGAAAATAATCAAGCTGTTCAGTGATTCATTTGTGCCCACTGTCATAAAACTGTACAATAACTCTTCTTCCACTAGCACTGGACTCATTGCATATGATATTACCATCTGTTTTGTTGTTGTTGTTGTTTTTTCATAGTAATTAAAATTAATTGCATGCTTGCTATATTCTAACTGGCCACTCTTGGTCCAGGAGGCCCACTGTCCTGCATATTTTTTTTTTCAAATATGATTTTAATGAATGGCTTTTTATCTAACGCTTTGTGCAGCTTCATAATGACACTTTCATGAAATTTAAGTGTTTTGTAGCAATAAGACATTGAAAACATGCAGGACTGTGGCTCCACATAATTATCCTCTACTCTACCGTAATTTGATTGTAATCAACCAGTCTTAATATGCAGTTCTTGTAACGTCAGAATATCCCAGTGGGAATCATTTAAGCATAAGAAGAAAAAAAACAACAACAAAAAACACAACATTCCCCATTAAATCAAAAGTTGTTACCGTTGTGTTTACTAATGGATTTTTTTTCTGACAATTTTAGTATTTCAGATTTCTTAAGCTGTCAGAATCATTTTTTATGTTTTAATTTTCTTTATAAGTTTGTGGTATTTTACCAGAGTTGATAGGATTATTTTGAATCTGTACTTTTTGTTATACCCACTTCATCACTACTGAAATTGCACTGAATTAAATGTACAACATACTCTTCTAAAAATAACGTTATTTGACTCATTTCAAATGTGTTTAAACTATCTGGTATACAACACATACAAAATGGCAACTGTTTGTAAAAAAATCAATTGTCTGTAAAAATGCAGATAAAGAGTTTTTTGGGTGCCTACAACCAAAAGGAGGTAGATGACATGGCGTAAAATGGATTTTAGTAGAAGTAATGGCATAGATAATACTATTTAGTATATCTCCCCTTAAATACTACCTAATTACACTAATGTCAGCATTTATATTTTTTGATTTCTGCTCTTGCATTTGACAGTGTAATACAAATCAAATAAAATACCCACCAGATTGACTGCAACTCTAATCTTTGTTGCATGGTCGGTATCTTGACCCAACTGTGCCCAATGCATTTTCTTTAATATAACTTAAATCCTCACAAAAATTTAATTTATTTCATCTCAACAAAAAGCACAGTGCACAGCAGAACAAAACAACCTTTCAGCTATCGTCTCATTACTGTACAGCGTTGAGGCTTTGTCAGCGTCATGTCGGAGGCCTCATTTGATTGATCAGCAGTGTGCTGAAGGAGGGCAGCAGTGAATGTTGCATGAAGTTAACTTGATTTTTTTCTTTTTTTTCCATATTCATATTTAAAAACACCGGTCGGTTTACTGGTGGAACTGTTTGGAGCATTTCTTTCTTTTTTTTTTTGGGGGGGGGGGGGGGGGGGGTCAAAGCCTTCTCTCACTACTCCTCCCAAGAGGACAGTGATTTCTTATTGTGAGATGTGCAGACTGGCCAGGAGCAAATATACGTCACCTTAGATCTCTAGAGCTTGAGAGGACCGGGTTATTTAAATAACTTTGGAAGAGATGATGCATTTTGTAAACATGTTAACAGGAGCTGACAGCAAACTGAATTAGGGGGGGAGGGAGATCCACCATCCTGTTACTGACATCTCGAGAGCATCAGACCTCCTCCACATTTTCGAGTCTCTGTGCTTCACATTGACGGCTCTTTGTTGACTGACAATCACATATCAAAACATGTGTATATAAAGATCAGATGGTGAAGCATGCTGGATCCTATTTCTGGTTTGGAAGTCAATTAAGGAGCCAAAACAAATGATATGCACATTTCTTGGTTTAAACAGCAGAATGTGAATCCATCATAACGATTTTATTCAATATTTCACTAGAAAATCCAATAAATAACACTTCAGTACATATGTTTCTCCAGAATTAGACTGTCAATACAAATGTATCAGTTATTATTATGCGCATGACATAAACTAGAAATCTTCAAGCCATTTGGTGGTTTTAATCTGATAATTATGGCCTTTGGTTGAAAAAACAATTAAAAATTATCCAACTTGATAAAATGAAATAATTTCCTAACATATGTTATAACTGTATTTTTATTACTTCTTGTCTCAATTTAGAATAGATGGAATGAAACAAAAAACGTGAAATATTTCAGTTTTTATTGTATTCCACTTCATACATACAGTTATGTTTCTGTTTCTTTGATGTAAAAGAAAGAAAACACTTGAGATGATATAGATCTCTGAGTCTGTGTGTGGCTATCATGTCCAAATTTGGAAGTGAAATCTAACAGGCAATGATTTTTGTATTTCACTTTGTGAGCACTCTGTTGTAGCCATGTGTTATAAGAGGAAATCCCCACACAACCCAACACCAGAACAATTTCACCGCCGTGTTATTGTTAGTGACACACCTGTTCGATCTTGCTGCCACTGGAGAACGACGGCAAGATCGAACAGGACTGCATGCTTTCATTTGCTTTCATTTGGCCGGCTATTCTGAGATCTGACAGAAGCAGCATCTGTAAAGAACTCCCACCAACCTGTTTGAGAATCTGTGCCGCCATGTGGTGACTGCAGTCAAAGATGATGCGAAACTCCCGACTCCTCTTCATTTCCTTGAGAAGGGGCCTCGTGTCCTGCGTGTCGAGGGGAAGCTGGCGGATCTTTAGTCGGATGTTGTACCTGGACGGGGCCATGATCAACTCCTGTAGTCTTATTAGGCCTTAAAGAAGAAGAAAGAAAATATCATAAATACATACAAAGTTCATGTTAACTGAACTGACCATATCACTTATTCATATATGCACAGGAAAGTATACTGGTCTGTTCACCTGTGCTATCATCATATACAACAGTGGCTGTTTTCCATTTGAGGTACTGCACCAGGTCCAGGATGGCGTAGCTTAATGATGAGTAATCCGGGTATAAATTGGCGTAAAAGGTGTCCCTGTTGTCCATTGGATGATGTTTCCATCGCACCTGGATGTGCGGGACCTCCAACGCATTGCAGATGGACTGCACAGCATTGGAGGATGAACTGTGGGAGGGTCCAAATATTGCGACCACACCTAAAGAGAGCTGGTCACAAGCTGGAGAGGAAGAGGAGACAAGAACTTGAGAAATATCGAATCACCATATGAATGAATGTGGATGTCTTGTGGTGGTTTTCCAACCGAGCAGGTTCCCTCCTCCATCCACAGTATGATCACATCATAAACAGAACGGGTCACTTACCTTTCCTTGATGCCTCAAAGCTGTCATAGATATTAATCCTCTGTATGTCATATGTTAATGTTGTGTTGGGCAACAAAGTCCTGTTTCTGTTAATATTATTGACAGCAAATTTAAAGGCAAGCTCCTCCGCGCTAACGAGTGGCACAGGTCCTTCCGTTTGCTCAAAAATCCCACCTGCAGGGGGGAAAAGAAAGGAGGGAAAGAGGCCGATGAGCGCCACCGTCTCACATAATTGCAAGCAAGAGAAGGAACAGACGCAATTTCAGGCAGGACTAAATGCAGAAAAATATAGAGCGGCATTTGCACTTAGGACTAGCAGTGAAGAGAGCCGTCCACATTACACAAGGTATAAAATTTGCTCAGCAAACATGGAACAACCCTCTCTATTGAAAAAATCCCTGAAATATCAGCTTTGAAGTCTAAAACCATAATGGGTTTAAGCAGTATGTGTGCGAGTATGAGCGTGTGCGTGCATTAACGTGCTCGTCTGTCTGCTCTATCAAGGCAGCAGAATATCTCGGGCGTTTGTCTCTCCATTAAGATTTGCTTTTATTTCACCTGAATACCACATCGGTGGAGAAGATGACTGGTCTGGTGCACTTTTCTTTTACATAAAATTCAAAGGAAGTTTTTTTCTCTCTCTCTCTCTTTCCCCCCCCAATGGCCTGAACTACTGCTCAAAACTTGCAAAACATGTCTATATGAACATCAAAGTGGAATATTACTTCAGATGTTGTGTGTCGGACCATCAGTCTTGCACTACATCCTGAAATGAAGAGGAATAGAAATGCATCTTTCACTCGTGTGTTTTGTCTTGATGTGTCGAGCCCAAAGGAAAGTAACAAAACTGGAGACAGCTTTTGCATAAGATGTATTTAATGTAACTGCAGATACAGTGTGTCATCAAGGTCACTGTTGAATCTGAGTAATCTGAGTATGATTAGTTTGTGATTCAGCCTGTGATTTAAAGGATCCCTTCCTGGTGAATAGTCTAATTCTACTAAAATAATAAAGTAACTTATACCACCCAGTCCATAGTGATTTATACAATGAACTAATATTACATATTAAAATATATCAGCTGTCTGAATACAGTGATCAACTTTTCTTAACGTATGGAAGTTGAAGGCTTCTATTTT
Organism: Blennius ocellaris; assembly: GCF_963422515.1. NCBI lineage: Eukaryota > Metazoa > Chordata > Actinopteri > Blenniiformes > Blenniidae > Blennius > Blennius ocellaris. The sequence goes on along the minus strand of NC_137657.1, from coordinate 15,487,147 downwards.
TAAATTGTAAGTCATAGCAAAGCCTGAGTGCTTGTTGGAGCAGTGCTTTGTAAACGTAACTCTTGTAGGTTGAGTAAGACTGTTTTTAAATAGTGATGAGAAACATAGTAGTCTGTGGGTAACAAATGCTAATATTGGAATAAGATGAAATCGCATAATCATGACATTTTTAATGGATGCAAGCCAATAATTCAGCTCTGCTATTCGGAAATAAACGGGTAGAATAAAGGTTAAAAGGAAGAAACAGTTTTCATTCATGTCTTCGAATTTTGTAAGTAATTGCATTTTTGCACTTTTTTTTAGACCTATTTGTTTATACAGTTAGCATTGTTTTGAAGTTTGTATTAATTTCCAAACATTTTCTTTCAATATGAGTAAATTATAGTTCTACCCTAAAAGAAGCCTTTTTTATTCACTTACTTATTACATTCTGAGTAGAATGTTAGGATAACATCCTGACAAGGATAAACAGACCATCAGGTTTGTGAGAAATAATCCGACTTCAATTCTTAATTATGCCACAAAACCACATAGTGACTACTTATTGAAGCGTCTATGAAGATTTGAACGAGTTTGAACCTCATCTCCCTGAAACTTCATTGTTTAGCAATATGTTTTACTGAGCTACATTGTTTCTATATTTTTTTTATTGGCCTCTTGTTGTCCATTCATTCATTGATTTTCTGTTACCCAGCTGACTATGATCAAAGGCAGGGTGCATCCTGGACAGGTCACAATCTTATAAAGAGAAAACGGCAGTCACACACACACACACACACACACACACACACACACACACACACACACACACACACACACACACACACACACACACACACACACACACACACACACACACTTATAGTCATTCATTTTGCATCGCCTATTAACCTCAAATGCATGTTTTAGGGCCTTGGGGGAAAATCAGAGTGCCCCAGAATGCACATAGAGCATTAAAAAGCCCCCAAGTTCAACCTGGACTCGAACTAGTGACCTTCTACGAGGCAAGTGTGCTAACCACTCTAACCACTCCACTCTTAAAAATCAATTCAATACCAACTTGTCAAAATAAATATAAATCAATCTTATAGTTTGTGTTAGGAAAATCTACAAATTTACAAGAATCTTGTTCTCGTAAAAACAAATAAATACAGTGTGAATAAATGTGCACATTCACACGGACTATAGTTCAACTCCTCCAGAGTCCCAGTCTGTGCTTGTTCCAACTAATATCACTTAAAAGTTCATAAATTATGTATGTAATTGGTAAAGTAACAAACATTACATGTGCTGTCAAATGTAAGAAAGCAAAGTCCCTCAGTGTCTTGGCTGCAGCGCTTAAGAAGACAGTTTGGACAGCTTCTTTAAAAGAAGCCTGCAGGAACATCAGCTCATGGTGAGGCTGCTCCTCCACCTCCACTCTCATCATATAAGCCATTTCACTAACAAAAGCAGAATGTATCTGCTGTCTCCTGTCAGTTCAGGCAAAATAAAAAGAAAGTTCACTGTCATCAAAAGTTACAAATGTCTGTAATTAAGTTGAACTTTTATGGCCGTCACTTTAACTTCAGAGACAGTCTTCCAAAGCCGCTCTGTCTGCACTGAGATCAGAATCCTCAACACGAAATCATCATTGTAGGTGTCTTCAAAGTTATAGTTTATAATCAAATCCCGGCTTAGGTTTTCAAACCATTTTTGGGCAGTTTGTGTGATGAAGTGTTATATTTTAAAGGGCTTCAACAATATATCATCTTCTATCATTGTACTTTAATTCAGACTGAAATACTTCTGGATTTAAATTGCAAAATTTTATGTGTCTATCACTGGAACTACCATTATAAACTTGGTTTATTGAAGTGTCATCAACGCTATTAGGAACACAATTTTTATCCCAAGCATATAAATGATCAGATACAAAATCTTGGATTAATGAATAACGCACATGTATATGTTATAAAACACACCAAGTGGTCATGGAACATTCAAAAAAGGAGTGTTAATACTGTAGTGTTTTAAAGTGCATACATACAAGTGCAATTAAGGTGTGAAATCAGTGTCACATATAAGTATCTTCTCTGTTGAAGAAACATTTTAACTTTGATACACAACAGCAATATATTGACACGATATGGCGCCCACCACAGCAGACATGTTTGCCTGCTCTACTCGAGTTTCTTTTATGTGCTCCTTCATATGCTATTGTAATGTTGGCATTCTCTGTGGACAGCAGAGAAATCATTTCATTGTGTCGGGAAATATGTTTCCTGATGTATACATGACAATAAACTTGAACTTGATAAATCTCTATTCAGTCATATTTCGTACAAACCATTTTCTGTTCTTTCCCACTGAAATATGTCTCGGATAAAGGACACTGTATTGTTCTCTAATAATTATTCTCTAATACATAAATGTATACTTAATACAATTATCTTGTAGTTCAGTGTTTATTTTTCATTTATTTGTGCCTTCATTGTTAAGTGTAATATGTGTTTCATGTTTTTCAACATTTTTCCAAAGAGAATAGCACAGAACTATTGAATTATCTTTACATTCTACAACTGAAGAAAAAAGAAGACAAAGTTTTTCCTGTTTTTTGCACGTTTTTTTTTTTTTTTTTTTAATTTTACTAACAACAATAACGCTGCCTGTCAGCCAGGTTTTATTTCACTAATCCTGGAGAATACCTGGCTGCAGTCAGATGAGCCTGGAAATGGCACCCGTGACCGGTTGATGCCCCCGAACAAAAACCCCCGGTACTTGGATCACCGACTCACACACACCTCTGCTGCTGTGGGCAGGGCAGCAACTCCTGAAGCCAAGCTCATCTTACTATTTATGACTCAAAGCCTCTCCGGATGGTGAGGAGGACGTGATGCATAAACCTGCTTGGTGGAATGCGTCACATTAAAATAAATGAATCCCTCCATTTCGTGGGGAAATCTCATTAGAGTACATTAAGTAATTGCTGGAGTATATAGTAATTTGACTGTTAAGAGGATAAAATGTGCATTGCTCAGAAGCACTCTAACAAATTTAATAAACAGGGGGGAAAACCTGCTCCGAGGGAGGAGAATCCTGCAGATAATTTGCTTTGCCCCTTTCAGAAATCTGCTATCGGTACAATAGCAAAGCTTAATGCATGAGACCTCCCACGGCTCCATCGAATCAGGAACGAGCGGCTCTTTTTAGCCCCGTGCTGAATTTTTCCTCTGATGCTGCAGAGATTGGAGCATCACGGGAACGTGTTTACAAATCCTCACGCAACAACCGAGCTGAATGTTGGTTATCGTGGTGGGCGTGTGGAAATTGAGACATAGGAATTTTAGACTTATTCTTGCTCATTTCAGTCAAAAGGCTTCAAATTAGCATGTCTTCGACAGACAAGTGCACAAAGGCTTTTAATTAGTCTCTCAGGTCCCAGCACAATATATAAATCAGCCACTAATTGCAGCAGTTTCCATAATTTGTCCTTTGAGGACTTTGTGGATCAGCTGCATTCAAAAGCCACAAACTGAAGAGAGGATGATTCAAACTTTCTCTGGAAAGTGTGCATGAAAGTAGAGCAGCCAAAATTACAGTTCACAGAGGAACCGATAGAGAGCTTGCAGTCATACTAGTAATATCAATAAAACTTAACTTTATCCATCTTAATGTTCACAGATGTGCAGATGAAAGTAAGCATGAGAAAGATAAAAAGTAGTAATGTTATGTCATCATATTGTAGTATTGAATATTGCACAAACAAACAAACATTTTTGTCCCCATTAGGGCAAGCCTTTTAAGTTAATAAAACACTATTAATTAGAGTAATAAATTATTCACTAAAACATCTGGCTGGCATGCAAATGAAAGCCTTTGGTTATCTGTGGTGTGAGTGAAAATGGAGCTGAATTTGAGTCTTAAATAGAAGCAGAGGGTGCAGAGGGGTCTGCGAGGCCTGAAGGAACTGACAGAGACATGCTGCGCCGAGTCAGAATCAGAGGTTTCACATATCAGCTGTACATGCCCTCGCAAAAATTGATGTTGTAGCATGAAAGCCCCCACATGTTATGTACCCGCAAACAACACGGGTGAGAGCACAAGCATAAACCCACCCTCTGCTGCTATGCAGTGGCACACTGCCTGAGTGGGTTTGGTTGGAATCAACTGGATACTCCTGAAAATACGTTTTTTGGGGGTTTTTTTCCCAGTAATTTACTGCATTCATGGAGCCGCTTGGTGTGATCTGAGAGACAAAGAAACAATAATATATGTACATGCAGATTTTGTCAACAATGTTATTTTTTTCTTCTTTTTTTTTTTTTTGGTTAACCAGGTTATAATAAACTCTTGCAGAGGTCAGAATACAGGCGTACGCTTTTCCTTGATTTGATTTTCTCATTTCCAAGTAAATTTATAAAATAAGATTTTTTTTTTCTTTTAAATACAGAACAGTAAAGGTAGATAATGGATTTTTCAAGCATTTCAAATACTGGCAATAATGATCAAAATATGAAGAAGCAACTGTTTTAATGTAATCTAATCTTGGCTAATTAAAGTCTTATAATAACTGACTGAAGATAGTAAGAGTTTATTTTCATTAACCTTTCTTTATACACTAAGTCCGATTGAGACATGCAGTCTCATTTATGAAATAGTTCAGTTTTGTTAGTTACAAACATACATTCAACAATACAATATACAACATATTGCATACAAAAACTAGGGTAAAAGAGTGTTCGAGGTGCTTGAGTGCTTAAAAACAGGAACAAACCAGAGAAGCTTTCTCCAAAACACTTCAGAAGGAGCTTAAATTCCTCTCATGAGTCCCTCTAGTGTTTTGTCTTCCTTCAGTCCAAGTTAAGAGGAAGAGGTCAAAAGTACTAATATTAGAACTGTAAACATGTCTTGGTAAAAGCTCATAAACAAACATCCCTTTGAGGACAACCTCAATTCTACAGTGACTCAGTTCTCAGAAGTCGTGTTGCTTCATGCAAATCTTTCATAGTGCGCGTTGAGAGCTGTTTGCTTGTAATATACTGTATTTAGGAATTTGAGTGTGATCAGAGTAAATTAAATGACGGCAAACAATACAAGTGACCGATACGGGTTCTTCATAAGTTTTTCCCTTTTTTCACGGTTCAACTTGTACACAAGTTTACAAGCAGAAGAAATCTGAAGATGTTTTACTTGAATATTTTCTCAAAAATTATCTTTAATTTTTTATGGGTTTTTTTTTCCTGCTGTGCTGTTTTCAATTAAATATGAAATGACAGATATGTACATTATGAATTTTTGAAGCCATGAGAGAAGATGATTAATATATGAGGGTTTCAATGTCACTCTCAGATTAGGCTGAAAAGTACTGACAGTATTAGACCGAAGTGTAAACACAGCTTGTAATTATACATATACATTATATCAAAGAAAGTTATTTTAACTTGTATTGCAATAGTTATGGACTATATTGGACTCATTAAACATTTCAATAATCTTGAGCATAGCTTTGTTCTTTTATTTCCACAAGTTGTGTGCAGTTTTGCAAAGAATACAACAGTTTTAATTGTTTGGGTTTATGTCCAAGCACAGGAAGTTCACAAAAGTATCATTATCAGAGTATGAGAACATTGTGTGCCCTTTGTTTGGCACAAACACACAGCAACACAATCCAATAACTTTTGGGTTTGAATGTTTTTTTACTCGAGTACAATGAACATTTTGACAGTTTAAATACAATATCCTACGCTTTCTTTTTCAGTATTTAAGACAGCACTCTGCAAGTTTTTTGTTTGTTTGTTTTCTTTCACCTTTCAATATGTACACTTTAAATAAATGTGGAAAACACATTTTAAAACCGAGACAAGGTCATGTTTTGGGTATCTGCACTTCTTACTCCTTGGCCTAAAATAAATAAATAAGTAAATAAATACTGCAAGCCCATTGCTTCTGTGCAACAGGAAATATCACCAGAGAAAAGGCAAGATCAATGACCTTTTTTGTTATGTTGTGCCAAGCAGGAATCTGAACTTACAAGCAGTGATTTTGGACGGTCTGAATCCAAATGACTTTACAGAGGCCTGTTTTGGTTGAACTCACAAATACAGTATTGTACTTTGTTTTACTGAAAGCCAAACTAAATACACTAAAGTCTCTCTATTGAATGAAAATCACCTAATAAATCATTTGTGACTCCGCATATATTTCTCATGCAGAATGTGATGAAGTGCATGTGCTCTGCACGTTTAGTTTTATTGTCCCTTATTGTAATATACATTATGCTTGTTAAAACAAATTATGTCACTTGCCAAACAAACCAATGCAGAGGCACAAACAATAAAAGTAGCTCATTATGCTCTTGGATTTACATGTGCTCGCCTACTGCATTTCTGAGTGTTGCTCTTTTGTATATGCTCTCGGCTGGTGGGACTCCCAATCTCCCGGTGAATAGCTTCCTGTCTCACTGGATGTGCAACAGCACTCATTTCCACAATGATGGCAGCAAACAATGACCAGCACAAAGCGCGTGCACACACACACATACACACACACACACACACACACACACACACACACACACACACACACACACACAATCATCCCCAACATTCAGAATTGCAGCCAATTTCCAAAGAATGTGTTCCTTGGTAATTATGGATAACAACACAACACTCTGGGCCTAACTGTTACACAATGCTGAGACCAGTGGCTAAGTTAGCCAATTCTCCATTTTGTACCCCAAGTAGGAAAAAAAATGAGGCCAGGAATCTGTTACATTTAATCAATGATGATTATCATGAGAGGAAATTAAGGGTGCTGGTTAATTAATGGTGTCTGGCAGCATACTGGCTCATTAGTTAGGAAAGTCACCCCACAGCAACATGGCTCTGGGTTTGATCTTAGCTGTAGCTCCTCTACATGGAACCGCAGCTACGGTTCTGTCTGCAGGTCAGGTTGTTAAAATCATGCAGGTCAGGTTGTTTGAATTCACTTGCAGGTCTTTATTATATGTCGCAGTTAATGGTGTTTGTCCGTCTTCCTGCTGATGCTCTTATCAAAGATGTACTGTTGTGGACTAGTGATTAATGAGTTTGTGATTTATGTTTTCCGCAAATTCTTAACAAATCTGAAATCAATCACTTTAAAGTAATGTTTAAGGCACAATGCATCCCTACTGCTGCTGTGTCTTGGTTGTGAAGTGTTGAGACCTCACAGTTTGCATGTTTGTGTAGAGTTTGCGTGATCTCTCTGTCCTTGTATTTCATCCAACAATCTACGGAGATGCTTTTTTGGTTAATAACCTCCTCTGAATATTTTGTCAATGTGTGTTTTTCTGTGTCACGACGATAGACTGGATACCTGTCTAGGGTGTATCCTCTGAGAGTTCAGTCACCTGTGACCTTTCCTCACTTGAAGCAGGTACAAAATACTGATTAATGACTGCAAGATCTCATTGTGCTGCAGCTACATAATCCACTGTGTGATGTATTGTTAATGCCATTTAGAGTAATGACAGAAACCCTCTCCCGATGAATCCAGACTGATCCTTGCAAAGGTTGTGTTTATTGATTTAATCGGTGTGTAAACTGTTAGATTTTAGAGGTCATTTCTGTTGATACTGTTTAATCTAACACTCTGGTTAGTGAGAAAGCAGGTGATAAAATAATGTTGGCCCATGTGCGGAGTATAAAATGCCAAAAGTGGATACTAATTAAAAGTGTTTTCAGAGACCTTTGTGCGAATGTGAGTCCGAACAAACGATGGCAGGTATGCACGGGTCAAACTACAGCAAGGAAACTTATTGACTCGTCCATTGACAATTTGAATGACTGCAGTTAAGTTTAGTGGCAGTTAATATGGCTCTGTCATTGTAGACAAACTAATTCTTGTCAATATAGAGTAAAGAGCTCATTTCAATGCACTTTTATTCTCTTCCAGAATAACTCAACTGTGATACCAACCTGAATTGTGACCAATCATTTCTACTATGAAAATATATTGAAATTGGGAGTCATAATGTTGCACAAATCTCAATTCAATGTTAAACTCAGTGCTGTAATTACAACGTATTTACAAATTATATGAGGTTTAATTGCAGTTTAAATGATTGGCCTCCGCTAAGCTGTAAAACCAATTATGTATTATTTTGGAGAAGAATGGAGCTCGACGCCACAGGTGGGCCACGAGCTGCCACTTGCTCTGGTTTGAAACAGCACTTGACTTAAACCATCACGGTGGCAGACATTGTTGATAGCTTTTCTAACATTAACAACGTCTGGTATTCATCTTTTCCAGTAATGGAAAAAAAATGATTTGGAATTAAGTTTATATTACCGTATCTAATAAGACGTTGACGTGTTCATGTTTGGTAAACTATTGACAATTTTCTACAATCTGGATTTTATATCAAACTCTTCAATTAAATTAGTTGATATTTTGCAAATGGGGGGCCGATTTAAAATTCTACATTTTCGTGTGATTTTTGATGAATGTTGAAGAATAGATAACATATAAGGTGAGATTTCAGTCCTGTCTATTACTGTTGTAAGATGGCAAACACTTACAGTTATTATTGCATAATAGAACATCTAAATGTGCTTTCCATGTGGTCTCACCAGTAAAATGAGAACATAGCAAACTCTAACTACTGACATCTGAATTTTCCCTCAGTTCTTGTGTACAATAATCCTGAAAAAGTTCACCTCACTTGCACTTTTCACAAAATCCTCTATGTCAAAAAGTCTACCTGCCACAGCATTTCTCTTGAGGGTGATGTTTGCAAAAGCACGTCACTCCTGAGAACACTGCATTTCTGCAGCTTTTAGCATGTATGTTGTCACAAACCCAGCCTCACTCTTTGGCTTTGACACTAATGCTATTTCACTAGCAGTAACATAGCTGCAGTCGCTTTAACTGCTGCAACACTAATCTCTCTGCTACAAGCCATATGAAGTTCAAATCTTTGTGTCAGTGTTGGGTTGCAGCTGATCTGTTAAGTTTACACTTTGCAACCTCATTGCAGAGGCACACAGGACCGTCTTGTATGGAGATGTTGGCCCACAGGCCGCATGTTTGACACCCCTGCTCGAGGTGGTTTAAAAACGAGAATTTGACCCACCAGGCTGATCTTTATATCCTCTGTGATAATAAATGTCAGTGTTGACCTATTCTTACACATATAAGGTATTTATGGTACTTCAAGTGAAAAAACTAAACAAAAATAAACATACAACACCCCCACTGTGGCAAATTTTAACATTATGGTTAGGAGATCAGATCTACTGTAAAACTACCTATTTAATTCTGCTTGTGAGAGATTGTGTTGATCTTACTGAATAAAACACTACTCCATGTCCTTTTGGGAGTCAGCCTCCTGTTGTTTCAGTATGATGACGTGTTGGACTATCACCCTCACAAATTAACCCAGACAAAGGCACCCCATGTAAGCAAGGTGAACCTTGATATTTGCATGGTCATAAGTTTAATGCTCAGTTATTGAATAATAAATTCATAATCTTGACTGAAGTGATCTTTTCCTTGTGCAAAAGGGCATTTTAATAGATAAATCTACAATTTGGTTTCTTATTTGTTTTATTTTCTTTCAAACTATGTGCTTAACATCTGATTCATTTGCAAACATTTACGCTACATGGTCCCTTTTTTCCAGAATAAATACCATACTGTGTATGATAATTAAAATCAAAGTTTTAAAGCTGGCTTCTTATTAACGTAACCAACTTTCCTCAAAAGATAAAGCAGTGATTATCTAGTGTTGGATTTAAAGTTGATCCAGTAGTAAACAGAGATAAATGAACAGCTGTTACAAGGGTTTTCCTTCCCTGCCACTGTGCAGAAATGGCAGAAAAAGTAAGAAATACGATGCTGATCTGATCTTAAAAGGAACTTTTCAAACAGAGTATTTCACAGTTGGAAAGAAACCCCCTGCAAAATGCAGACATAAAAGTGTCTGCAATTTTTTTAATTTTTTTTTTATGGGAGATTATTATATCCTGACATTGCCATGGACACTATTGCACTATAATTGATAAAGTGATGTTCATCTTTTTGAAATATCAAGCAATAACCATCAGGTAAATGAAATCCCCTATAGATTAATCACCCTGGGTTAGAAATCATCTATATATCTATTCTTGGTGCAACACAGTCTCTTGGCGAATACACACATGCACTGTAAATTATTCTTCCTTGCAGACACATAATGGATGAAGACTTTTCCTGCACATACTCATACACGAATATAGTATGTTTTCACAACAGACTTATGAATAACATCTCTTTTTACACACACGCACGCACGCACGCACGCACGCACACACACACACACACACACACACACACACACACACACACACACACACACACACACACACACACACACACACACACACACACACACACACTGTCTGCTGCAAACTATTGGTAAAGCTTGCTTTTAACTTGCCCTCCTCCACATGCTGTCGCTCTGCTAAGCCGACACAAATTACAGCTTCTATTTGTCATTTAGACCGATACATTCGGTCTGCATTGTTGTCTTAATGATGTATTTAACTTACTATTGTAACCACTGGTAACAAATAATTGTTTCCTCGAACGCCTCAAAGGAATCCATTATGTAGACTGACTGCTTATATTTCTTACTTTACTGAATTGCATACAATTAATATACATTCTGTCACATTTTTATGACTCACTTGTTCAAACCACTAGTGGCAACATTTAATGTTCCTCGATTATGGTATGAAAATATGCGTGGTGTTAAAAATCATGAATGGACCACTTATTTATATTAACAAGAACGTCTAAGATTAAAAAGGGATATATGATGCTGCTTACAGCTTAAATAATGTCAAGATTTTGTCTTGTAAAAAGGACTGATTGAGGTGTTGACTTTAAATATGGTTAATGTGGTGGTAGTGAGTCACTGTAGCACTCAGTTTGTGTTCAGCGTAGCACTTTTGATTTTTTGATTTTTCTTAATTTTTTTTTTTTGTGGTTAGATTTAAAAGAACAATAACCATACTTTGTTGTGCTTGCTATTGCCTGACTGAGGACAAAGCAACTGAATTTCCAAGATTAGACAATCTCAAATGGCCGATTTATTTTATTTACTGTACTTTAAATTCACATGATCAAAAAAGCTTAAAACAGCTAAAGAGTATTTGAGCAGAGCATTGTCACTGGAACGGTATTTCAAATTCCAAAAGCCTGTATTGAAATCCGCCAGTAGCAACATTTTAACTCTTGTAACATTTAGACAAATATGTAATTAATGTGTACAGTCTCCACACAGCATCATCTATTATCATATAGATTGAATTTGGGCGTCTAATGTTTGTGTCCATAATGAAAAAGGCTGCTCTAATTATGTTATTTCTCCCTGTTACTCAGTGTCCACATTGAATCTCCATGCAGCTCCATCACAGCTGAGAGGCATTCTTATTTATTTGATACGATTAGTAGTACTCATGCCGCCCTATAGTGTTGTGATATCTCCTCTGTCAGAGGACTGTCAGGTAACAACACATTTGTAAAATCTAATTTTATGCTCAAGTGGTTCTGCTTCTGCAATTTATCGCCGCTATCGCTCACCTTCTCCCCTGCTCGCTCCCGCTAGCTTTCCCTCACTCCCTCTCCAGTCTCCACCCTCTCTTCCCAGCTTAGCGAGGTGTTTTGATCTCATTATCATTCCCAAACATTCACACCGGATAATCTGTCAGGGCGGGAGTCTGTGTTCTGCACCATACAGGGCACCCTGGTCATGATTAGGGGTGTCATTGCGTGCTTGCAATGAAAGTACCTTTTTTTTTTTCTTTTCTTAGTCAAATCCAAACCAGCAGTAATGGGTGTATCGCTCTCCCTGCATGCTATGAAACTCGGCTGTGTCAATTAGATCCCCCAGTAAAGAAAAACTACCTTTTACTGTAAGGGGACAATTGTGGGACAACCCAGCGAAGACGCAGAATTGATTACCAATCCAAGAAGTGGGGCTCGAACGCCATTTTCCAAAAAAACAAATCCCTTTCCAGGACGATTGCACAATGCACAGAGAACCTCCATTAGACAATCCTGTTCCACAATGCAGGATACAAAGAGGCACCTCCACTGTCTGTGGCCTATTGTTGTCACGGAGGAAAAACCCCCACCATGCCAAATCCTCACCTCACTGCCAGTTCAATCAAAAGCTGTGCCAGAAAAGCAGGCAACAAACAATGGTAACTAATGCCAGGCGGACAGAGGCTCTGAGCTGTGCCAAGCTAACCTGTGTCCATCACCATCCCTACTCCATCCATCTCCTCACCTGCAGCCACCTTTCTTTGTCCACAGGAATATGCAGACCTGCAGCCTTGGCACTTGGTCGCAATGGGACTCAAAGGTGGCAAAACAGCACAGAAATGGTCCACATTGTACGCGCACCTACTATATCAGCTTGTTTCGTATTTGCATGCACAATCATGTCGGTGTGTGCATTTCTGAAGTGAACTTGCATAAATATAAACACAATTTGGTGTTGTATCCTCGGCAACATTCGTCAACAAGCAATTTGCTCACGACCCCTCGCGAGGCCAGTCAGCGACTAGATGAGGCCGCCTGTTTTTTTTTTTCTTAAAATACACCACACTCACAATAGTCGAAAATGATGTTGAAAGGATGCAACACAAAACTCAATTTGCTTCCGAAATTCCATCTTGAGTATTATGTGCTGAAAATAATGTATTCCTTGACCCCTGGAGGAGCTGTTTCCCTCACATCAGTCATGAGACTTTCTTATCTCATTTGCCGTCATGCAAATGTGTACAATCACACTCCTCAAACACCATACCAAAAATGGAGTTGACCTTGTACTTGTTCACTTTTTAAATGGTAATTGAACATGAGGTTCCACCGCACAGAAGCCTGCTGGATCTCTGTTTGCTGAAACTCTCAAACACCCTGCACTCAAGTTGAAGTGATTAGTCACATCATGGTGTTTCCATTAACTATGGAAGTAAAAATGTCAGTCACAGTTTTTTTTGTAATGATTGCATGACATAACATTATTTGTTCAACAACAATAAACAAACCTTAGAATAGCACAGAGAAGTGACAGGCCAGTCATTAGATTTGATGAAGCTGGCATCATTGTGCTATTTTTATGGACAAAGGTTTTAACAAATGCACAGGGGGATTTCCTGTGTTGACATAAAAAAAAAAAAAAGTAATTCCAAACCTGAAATAGACATTATATAAAACAGACTGTGGCTTGTTTGAAGCTGGACACACTCATACATGTATCTCCATCGCCCTCTGGTCTGACGACTTTAAAGAAGGAGCCGACAAAAGCATGCAACGAAGTGGGCTCCATCAGGAGAACGAGTGAGAGGGATTTTACTGAGGATCCTAACAGTTACTACAGAAAAAAATCTGTGCTCCTACAGTCACTGTGTGGGACCTGAAACAGATTTCAGGGGGAAATTAGAACAGTAGTGACACCATCGCAGGTTTTTAGGGAGATGACATTCTGAATGCAAATCTACTTTTCTACAGCACAACGCAACACCAATCAAATACAACAGGTTTGTCTGGAGTGGGGAATTATATTTATACTTGTCTCCTAATACTCTGAGGGATTAAGAATGAAAACATTTTAAAATAAGTCTGATTTTGAGTATTTCTAAAAGGTTTTCATTTTGGACTGTTGTAGCAGACGCTCATATGCTTTTATTGTTTTGAATACAGTCATTTTATGCCAAATTGCATTGTTCCTGACAAGACAAATTGAAGTTGTACCACACAATATTGATGAAATTGGGGATTTTCTTCCAACATCGTGTTTTCCAGCATTAAATGATTTGGAAAATCTTTTTTTTTTTCTTTCAATTATGTTTTTCTGTACTTTAGCATCAGAAGCCTCGTTAGTATCACCTGCAAGGCATTTAAGGTCAGATCAGGGTGTTATTGAGGTATTGTGGTACTTACAACGGCTCACAGCTTGGCACAGAGACTGTAGATACAAATCTAAAATTGAAAACAATTGACTACTTCAAAATATGCTCACAGGTTCTGGCAAAAGTTGGTTATTTAAAAAGTTGGTTATTTAAAATTTAACATGATCCAAATTATTTACAATGCATTGCGTTAATTATGTTGCCATGCTCTGCAAATTCCCAAATGACATAATTTTCAATGTGAAAATGACGATTACAATTCATTCATTAAAAACTAATTAAGAAATGATTGGCAGCCCTCTAGATTCCGTATCTGAAAAAGCACAAAAACAAATTTAGAGGTAAATGAAAGAGCACTGTGATCTCATAAAACAAAACATAGAGACAGTAACATGTTTATTTAAATCACAAATCATATCACAATTCTTGACATTATTATCACATATTGCATGTTCACACCGTGTGTGTGTGTGTGTGTGTGTGTGTGTGTGTGTGTGTGTGTGTGTGTGTGTGTGTGTGTGTGTGTGTGTGTGTGTGTGTGTGTGTGTGCATACACTGTTTACTCCCTAACGTTACTTGCTCCCCTATAAAAACATGTTTTATCCCCGTTGTTTTATTATTTAACTTTTTATCTTCGAGTCAATACAATGTGATGAGCACTGGGGAAACTACAGCACTGCGGAAGTTTAGTGTAATAGCCTCCGACCTCAAGGCTCCACTGACGAGTTTCATGTTCCTTCTCTTTGTGTCCGGGGTTTCATTTTCATTAGCACTACTTTGGAGGGACCTTATAATTTTACTTTCCCAAACTTGTTGCACATCAATTGACTCTTCCTGAGGGTTGAGGCACTGCAGTAGGATGTGTAGCTCCCAGAGTGATGGGTTAGATAACTATACTCTGGGTCACAAAAACTGTGCTGTGTAATTGGCATTGATTTTACAATTGAAGGCGCAATTAATATTGAGGCGTATCCCTGCAAGCTGCTTCAAAGTCCATACTAAAATGGAAAGGCATTGTTTAATTTAGGCCACCTTATTACTGTGCAGTTTTGACAACCGCTTAGTTGCTTTAATGCTTAACATAATTAGAACAAGAGTTTGAGTTCGGCCTCATATAAAACTCTTTGACAGTGCTATTATCGTCACCCACCCACAGAAATTAGTGTCTTCTGCCACGGGCATAATGAAAGCAGGACGTAAGTATCTTTTATGATCTCCTGCTTCACTTTTGTAAAAGACAGTAAACATTTCTGTCAGGCTTTATTGAATTTTCAACCTCAATACAGGAAAAAGAAAGCCCTCAGAGCTTGGCAGCATCTCAATTTATGACAAACAGTATGGCAATTTTTGATGTAAACCCAAACAATTAACAAAAGTAAAAATGTGTTAAATTTTCAGCCCCGAGCTGAAAGGTTGACAAGGGTCTGAAAACAAGTCACCCTGAATTTCAAAGTCACTGCGGGTACAGCTAAATATAAACCTGCCCCACTTATTACTGGACGGACCACACATGCAAAGTTAATGTAGACAAATGAGGGGGAGGTGCGGGTCAGATCGTTTGGGACACCCCTGGCTAGTTTCTGGGACAGAAGGCACTCAAATGGAAATTAACTTCACTGTGTCCATGAGAGCGTTCACTTCGTCTGGAACAAGACCAATCTTAACACATCTGAATTGAAGCCCTGGGCGCTCGTTTTTATCCAACTTCTCTGGCAGTGTGAGGTGGGAGATTATTTCTCCCCAGGCGTGTAAAGAGAGGACCGTGTACTCGTGAGGATTAGCAGAAAGCGGGGAGAAAATGAACAAGAAGGACCAGTCGACCGAGGGACATTAACTGATTCATTCAGAGAAGAATTGGACATTTATAAAAATCTAAATTTAAGTTATTAGAGGTAGCCTTATTTTTTTCATATCTAATTTACTGCAGTAAAATCCATCATATTAAAACCCCAAGACTGGAAGAAAAAAAAAAAAAAAAACCCTGCTCCTAATGAGTAATGACAAGCTTCAAAGAATTCCCCGTCCTGACTGGATGTAAATCAACATTTTGACTGCTCTTATGTGAGTGACAGCCTACATGAAGCCTCTCCTGTAAACACATTCTCCATAGCCAGTCATGGAAATGGATAAATCAAGTCAGGTCAAAATTCTTATCACACAAATGACACATAATATTTCATTTTGATCTGTTTCCAAAATGTGCATCCTCCACGCACATCAGCGATGAGACAAAACAAAGCGATAGCATCGCTTAGTGAGGTAAACTGTTGCCTGCATATTGTGTCTTGAATGGGAGTCATTTATTCTTAGTGTGGAGAACAAAATGTGCAAAGCTTATATTTTAGTTCTTTTTCAAACATGGCTTGACTATTGTAGGTTTATAATAAAAGCTTCCTGTTTTATCACAGAGCACAAGCATTATTCCTAAGCACTTTGCACCGTCTTTTCAAAGCCGATTAGAGAACGGCGAAGGAGGCCAGCTCATCCTTGCAAAGGCAGGATATTTACATTTCAGCGCCATGTGCAGTGAATTTTAATTCGCTTGCTACGATTTAACACGCCGGCTTCCTAGCAGTTTCACACATGAGTGCTTAATGGCTTCGTTAACATCCTGAGGGACTTTCCTCATTACCTGATCTGGTCAGCTCTGACAGGTGCAACGAGACTCATCACTGATCTTTGTTCGTGGTGCCAAGTTCCCTCGCACCAGAGATCGCAGTGAAATCGAAATCAAAGCAAACACTTGTGAGTCAAAAAGCCAAAGCACAAGAAGGAACGTCACTCAGCGGCATACGGGAATAATTCTAATGAGATCAGTGCCCTTGACAAAAATATATGGCCTAAAGTTAAATGTCTGAATTATTCCTGTATTGCTTTCCTGAGTATCTTTGGACTCAGACCAAGAACACCATTAGGCCATTTTAAACAAACCCATTAAGTTTGTGTTTCATTACACAGACACTGATAAAGTCCGGAGGCAATCCTGTGGAAAATGCATGATTTTTTTATTTTGTTTTTCTCCATTAAATCCACCAAAACATCAGATTGCCAGCTGTATTTGTTCCCAAAAGTGAAATATTGTATTTTACTGTTTATAGTTTTCAAGGACAACATGCAGTTATCAGGACGGGACATAATGTAAATTACTTCTTTGCAGCTCCGTGTAAAGTCACTATCTAACCTGAAGGTCACCGAAGTTATCTGAAATTAAACACGGTTCATCACTGCACGACTATAGAGAAAGACTTTGTTTGTGCGCATCTTAAACAACTTTATTTGATAAGTTAAAAAAGCAATCGTCAAATCAGCTGAGTTCAAGGTCACAATGTCTTTTGAAGCCTCTCTTTCTTCATATTATATTTTGAAACATCAAATATCTTCACTGATGCCCTTCTGCATTCTAAACTTTTTTAAATCACAGGAAATATTTGATGGATCCTTGAAGGTGACTCGAGAGATTTGGAAGGGCTTCCTGGAAAGAGCCGCGTCTTCCTGCCAACATCTTCCGAGGATCGCATCAGCTTGTTTTCTCACATCACTTCCTCCCCACTCGCCCACCAAGCGATGGTCACACACGCTGCACAGCATAAATTGTCTTCACTTGTTTGCTTTGATCCCTGACATGGAAATGGCATCCTGCTAAAGCAGCTCCATGTGGAGTACTGACAATCATCCCACACTTTGTTGTTAAAAGAACACGTAGCACACGTGCACCTTGTGAATCGCTCATACAACAAGCTGAGCTCCATCTCGGATCATTCACCTGCAAAAACATGGCAAAAACACCAGTCTGAGGAGGAATAAGGATTTACTGTCAGACTTCAATAGCAGTTCCAGGGTATAAACTGTAGCTATGACTGGGCCTGCAGTGTGATGTGGGGAGAGGGTGACCATGATGACTGCAGTCGCTCATGCTACATTTGCATATTTATTAAAAAGGCCTTAATTGCTACCACTCCAGTTGAGTGAGATCAAGTTTATCAGTTTGTTTTTGAAAGCATTAGATAACAGCAGCTCAATAAAAACTACATCAGAACATTTAAACAAAAAGTGATACCTTTGAATAAACCAACAGCACTTTTTTTTTGTTGAGTTTCCATCCTTTTTAAAGAGCTCACTCGTCTATCATCTCTGAGGACCATGATTCACATGTAGACACAATTAATCAACACATTAATCAATCCGTGGCCTTTTTTTTTGGTTTCATTCAGACATTTATTTAAACTGCTTATTGAAATACTTGTTTCTTGACTAGGCATGTGTAAGAGTGCATGGTTTACATAAGTGTATCAATAAACCTATGTTTTCTTTCCCAAACATACTTTTTGTCATTTCTAATTGATTGAAATATCTCTTTTTTGTGTTGGTGGTACTTCAACTGTAAATATTAGTAAATGTTCCGTATGTTTCTCAATAAATTGTATAAGTATTTATGCACTATAGTTTTCTACATTTCAAATCTATGCACTGACAGTTTTAATAGGGTTAATATAATGCCTCCTAATTCTACATTTAGCATACAAATAGTAAGTCTACTCCTGATTATCAAGGAATTCACTGTAAACTATCACCAGGTAATGTAGAGTACCATAAAAATGTAATCCTGTCCACTGCAGACTAATATGTGCAACCCGAGCTGTCGGCATTTTCTTCTGCCAAATGAAAAAGGCAAGAAATCTCAAATGAAATGAAGAGGGACTGAGGCAAATCCATACCTCACACTCGCCTCACCTTGTGCAGTCGGGTCTCAGTGCTTTTATCTGGCAGGCCTAATGCTATTGATGGGCTGTTGAAAAAGAACAGAAAATCCCTTTGCTAAAACAGCATTTTGGCTGCTTAGTATTTGTGGGAATACACAGAAGGAGCATTATGGGAGCAGATTATTTATTTTTGGAAGAGAGGCAATTCGATACCTTCGGTCCACTGAGAGAGGGTAAAATGTGTTCCTCGTGCAAAACAAGCGGCCAAGTGGAGGCTCGAGAACTCAGCATTGGGGAGACAAGTGACCAAGGTGCTGAATTGAATAATAACAAAAAACAACAAAGCCAACATACTCTAAAACCTCAGAGCTGACAAGTTCATTACCCTCTGAAACCACGAGGCTAACAGCTTTCCTTATGAGGCATTTACTAATAAAAGGTTTGAAAAAATAACTGCACATGTGGCAATTTTTTCCCTGGCCAACACAATGCTGGTGACTCGGTGTCAAATCAAGGTCATGTTTTCGATAACATATTTCTCTCTCCTTCTCCTCCCCCTCTCTTCCTCCACCTTTTTTTTTTTCCCTCACTCAACCTTTTTTTCTGCTGTTAATATATCAAATCAAATAAATCTTTGTTCCATTATTTAACTGAGCAATGTGCACCTATTTGATTTCATCTGAAATGCAGTTTGATAAAGATTTATTGGATTTTAATATTTTCTTTGATTAAATGGATAAAAATAATGTTCATGCTCTAAAGCGGCAGGATGAAGTCCCACAAGCAGACTGGGGCACAGACATAGCAGAGATGGCATGAGGACCTCCACTGTAACTTTGCTCAAATAGTCTTCAGCTCAGTGATCTGATTTAGTACTGGAAACAATTTAATGTGTTCAGTTTTTTGTTTTTTTTCTTTAAGTGTAGTGCTCCGTTCCAGCAAGGCAGAGAAACACCAATAATAATGTGGTTAAAGGAATAAAGAAAGGTCCAAGTCTACAATTGTTTTGCACATTCTCATTCATCATCCATCCATCCATCCAGAAGGTAGTCTACACCATGTACAGGCAGCCAGTCTATCACAGAGCCAATATGGACTTACACACAGTCCATTCACAGACTTATTATGTCACACTACATAATAAAACTATCTCAGTATGTATTGTAATTGTAGGCCGCAGTTGAATATTTTCTTAGAAGATGGCAAAATTGGAACCTAACTTTTTTTGGGTAATAAATAAATAAATATGGCATCACGCCATCCCCTAAACGGCAGCTTTTGAGGGGTATTCAGGGCTGGTGACAAGGTCACAGACAACCAAATGCACAAACGCACATGGTCCCCATTTCTTAACTTCCAGGCCGGCGGACATCTTGGAATGTGGTTGTTTTGGCCGCATTGGGGGGAATTAGGCAGGTGGCCATAATGTTATGGCTGATCAGTGTTTTCCATATTTTTTACAATATCCATTTGTGTGGGACAGGGTTGCACCTTAGGAGGTTGGCATATATTGCTAAGTATATTGCTGACACCCTTGAAACAAGTGTGACCCTGCCCCATAGCCTCCAACACAGAGAGAAAGTGCAATTGTTTTCCTCTGCCAATCTAAAACAGTATAATAAAGGCCATGTGCCAGGAGGGAGCCACTAAACCTGCCTGGCCATTCTCGAGGGTGCTCATAGGATCAAGAGCCCAAGGCAAGCGTAGCGCCTGACCTAAAGAGAGCCAGCAGTGTGGTGGGAGAAGTGACTTGCACGCAGAGAAGCAACTGTGATATGCCTGCTTTCATAAGGACTTTCACACGGCTCCAGTTTAGTGACAGTCACTCGAACACCAGTGCTTGAAAACATGAAAGCAAAGATGTTGTAAAGGCATCAAGTGGATGAAGTCAAGGACCTATATTGTCATTCAGAGCAGAGTCATCCTGAAGCCGTAAGATGCCTGATGGAACTTAAAAATGACCTGCTTTACCTTGTCTGTAATATCCTTGAGCTGCCTTTTGAGAGGAGAATGACACCCTGCAGAAAATCAAGTCGTACAGCTGCGTAACTGTTGTGCATCACCGAGTCGAGATCGCGAACATCAAGGGAGCCTCACTCAACTTTTAAAAGGACACTGCACTAAATCATCTTGAGCGTCGGGAGAAATCAGGGAGGAACGGTTCATGAGTCATTACATGTGATGCGTAATGTTTCAGGCACTGTCATAATCTGTTAACAGACTTAATTAAAAAGCCGAGTGACTATGCAATCATAATTCGGTCGACTGCCGAACTGACGTCCCCTGTTTGTTTACATAACCTAGATCCGAATGGGGACAGTCAGTTGAAATCAAGTCATCACTTGGTAATGCCCTTGTGAATGCGTAGTGCACCACCAATGACTCATGAAATGTGTTGCTCCGATCACAGGTTACATCCACATCATCAATCCTCAAGATTAATTCAGCTTAGGAGATGGGTTATTCAATAATTCATTGTGTAATATTTGTCTGCAAATTAATCCTTATTCAATGTGACAAGGAGAATTAAATGATTGCTTACCAGGTAATTTGGACATAATTATTATTCTTTCAAGCCATGGTCTGCCGTGCAGGTCTATGGAGCTGTTGTTCCTGCCAGGTGCTTTTGTTAGAGTAAGGAACCAGTTGCTATGCATTCTCCCAATAGATGAAAACAGCTAAGTTTAGACTGCCGCAAATAAAAATGATGCATGTGCTCCAGATGAGGAGTTTTCAAGTATGGGAGGATAAGCCCCCCCTGATAGAGCTTGAAGAATATTGTAACCTTCTCATTTCCCACAAGCTTTCTTTCAAAACAAATAGCCATGATTTGGAAGAATGCTAGACTTGTTAACGTGGTACACATTGTTATTTTAAATGGCTGTGTGGATAAATTGGTGAAGAAGATCATAACAAATGCAAATTTTTTCTTATTTAGATGTGAAAAAACAGGTGTCTTTACATAAAGTCTGCTACTAACATAACTTGGTTTTCATAATCCAGATCCCTTGTGGTGTTTTTAATTATGTCAATTAATTTCATATTATTGGAATTCAGTTTTAAAGCTTTTATCATTTACGCATTATTCTTTTCATCATGAATACTTGTCAGAAATGATAAGATATGGAAAAGGCATCACCCTGACCCAAGATCTTTTCTGTTGCTGTGCCGTCTCTGAAGCTCACTGCTGCCCCCTCGGGGAAGCCCACTCAACATTTTTAAAACAACTGTTTCACAGGATATGCACTTAATGTTTATTTTTCATGTCTTTTAAAATGTTGTGTTTTTTTAAGCATTTTAATGATTAACTTTTCTAGACTTTAATATTGTGTTCTCTTTGCAACTTTTCCTGTGACAATATGAAGTAATTGAGCTTGCTCAACACTCACTCTGCTGTCTTTATGGTGACCCTAGATTTAACTGTAATATCTGAGATCAACCTATTGTTTAAAATGTAACACAAACAGCAGTTTTATTGCCTATGAGAGCAATTAGGCAAAACAAAATTAAGACAGAATAATATCTGGGTCAGCATTTGCTTCAGAGTTGGTCATTAAGAAGGCTGATTCCTTATGTGGTTGGTATTATCGCACAATCCAGAAATGTATTCAGAGACACAACTTTGCTGAAGATGATTTAACACCTAATCGGCGGTTCTAACTCCTGTAAAATAAACACCATTACATTCTCAAAATTAAAAATAAAGTGCTACTTCTGCCCCGGAGTAACTGTCGTACTTGTAAATTCAACAAAAACTAAAAGGTCAACTTGATTAAAACTTGGGTTGGGCAGGAATTAATTCATGTGAGGCTGTTAACTCCAAAGTGAACTCTAATTATGTGAGTCTACAGAAGGGAAACAGTAGCACTTCAATGAAGTGACCTCAAAGGATTTTTTTATTTTTTTTTTATTCAGCTTTTTTCTTCTAAAGCAGCTGAAATTCTGAGTTATTGCACCAGGTCGACACAATACCGGTGGAACAACAAATCCCCGACCCGACATTTTTAAAGTGCATGCTGAAATTTACAAAGCAAGCCTCCGGAAGGGGAGAAAATCCTTGCTTTAAATTAAATGAGTAGGCAGACAGTCTATATTTCTGAATGCCACAGTCTTACACACACAGCTTGCTCATTAAAAAAAAAACAAAGAGGAAACATGATGGTATGAGAAACACTTACAGGGGCGTAACCTGACCTGCACAGGTACAAGGATATCCATTTTACTCACAGGTGCTGTCTACCTGTCAAACGCCTTCACTATACTCCAGCCTCCCCTCCTTCACTGCGAGACCCCTCTCCCTTACTACTTCAGCCCATTCACAATTGCAGGCCCCGCTATTGCGGCCTGTCAGATGACGGCCTCAAACATAGTGCACCACTGCGCTGGAGTCTCTGGAGCTAACTGTCACTTTTTTTTTTTCTTTTTCCCCTGTGCTTTTCATGAGAAGAAGCAGGAGAAGCACAGAAACATACACAGAGAGGGAAGACATGGCCGCAGCTGTCAGCCTGCGGTAGAAATCATTAAGGCATCCACATGTTGGGTTCATGTCACATTAGTATTGTCAGTGATGCAACTACATACATGCTCATAGAGAAATTGGAGGTGTCATGTATGTGTGTAGAACTCTGCCCCTCAAAAATAGTCTGGATATCATTGGATAATTTATAAAACTAGCACTAAAGATAGGGCTTTAGTCAGAAGCGAAGTCAGATTTTCCCACTGTGATTGTTAACTTCTTGGATTAAACCACTGGTTCCAAAGTGGAGGGCAGGCCTCACCGACTAGGTGAAGCCTGGAGCAACTGCAGGCTGATATCACAGAAAAAAAAGTGAAAATCATAAAACATAATTCCCTTTTAATAATTTTGGTTCAATAATTGAGTTGTCATTCACACTCGAACCATAAGTCACATTAGGTTAATAGATGTCACTAAATGTCCCGAAGCTCTGAGTGTGAATTCATGCCTCTCTGCCTGAGCCTTTTCATGGACCAGCAACCTGTTCAGGATTTATCTTGACTTTCGCACACTTATTTTAAATAAGTCAGGTGTATCAATGAATAGATGGACTTCAAGATGCCCCTCCCTTTTTCAATGCCTACTTTTAAGGAAAAAAGAGGTCTTTGTGGAGATGAAACACTTCCTCATATACGTCTTCCAGGGAACAACAAAAAAAGAAAAATCTATGAGACAGTAATGTTTTAGGAAGTCTTTATAAATAGAACAGTTAAAACACACTGTGTAGATTTTTTTGATGTGAAGTGTGAGTGTTTCTTTGACTGATTTTGCTCCCCTGTTTAATTTTGCATTAATTTCAAGAGCTGTTAGTACGTCATGTTCCATCTGTATGAGTAAATCTGCTATACATGCCTTTCGAAAATCCTCCTGGTTAAAATGAACTAACTAAACACTTAATTGGCTAATTCGTAAACCTCTGGTTTGATTAAAATAGAAGTGGAGCAGAGACAATCAGTACGGTCCCTTGTCTTGTAAAGACACAGTCACATTGGCTTTCTACAGAAAGAACAGTGCTGCTGAGAAAGTACAATGCAGTCTCGAGTTCAAGTGTGAGTCCCCCACCGCTGCCATTTTTTGAAACCCAATTTAAAAAAAAAAAAGGGGGTCCTTGTAATTGCACAAGTATTGTACACAGAAGCAAACATCACTGCATCACCTTTCTTCCCTGCACTCCATCCCTCTTGTGCTTTCTCTCCTCATACCCATGACTCGAGGTGATGCTTTTGTTGTACATGATATTGGGCGAGTACAGCCCAGCTGAGTTAATCTGTTTTCTGCATCAGTGACTTGCAACAAGTCTACTCTCTTTTTCATTAAGTGACTGAGGGATCCTGGAGGCTGAGCAGAGCAGAGAGCAGAGCTGCTGTCAAAATGCCCCGCTCAGCCATCACACACACATTAGCAGGCACCCATTTTGAGAAATAACAGGGCTTGCTTACATTTTTGCCTCATAAACGAACACACACAGAATCACATTTTTCTTTTGTTCTCTGTACGATTGCAACAACTTAGCAAATATCAACTGCCAAGAAATCCAGACTGAAATCGTTCCAAATCCACATGTTCCAGGGGAAAAAAAAGATTATCCTGAGGCAAAAGTATTCTACAATCTGTTTGTATTTAGATTTTCTTCCCTTTCTCAATTAGAAAACTATAGTTTGAAGCTTTTTTTTGTTGTTGTTTGGAAGGGGAGGGTTCAGCCTGCCCGGCCACGAGGTGCCACTATCGCCTCTCTCCATCTGTCTGCCCACTCTTCCGGGGGCTAATTATCCTAATCCCTTGAATCCAGAATGTAGGCTGGTGGCATGCGACTCAGTCCCAGGACACTCGCATTTTTGCCTCCCAGTTAAAATGTGGAAATTAATTACCACCCGCCCTGCTGCCAGTGGGAGGAGGACGAGGAGCGGCAACCACAGGAAAGCCTGTCCCTGGCAGGTGTGGGAGGGTGCTTGGGACGACTCCTGAGGCCTCCATGTAGGAGATGAGATTGTAACTCAGTTTGTTAAACCCTGCGTCGTCACCAGAGCCCTGTTAGTCAACTGTGATCAACTGTGATGTAGCAGTGTGTTTTGACGCCTCCACGCGTAAAAAAAGAAACGTTTTGCTCAATATAATATAACAATGTATATTGATGAATCCTACAATTCTAAAATTCTTTATTAACCAGATGTTTTTAAGCAGCATGCATCTTAGAAACACATGCGACACTCCTTGAAACAACGTCGGTGAGATGATTCAGTGTGTTTCTATATTTCTATTAAAAACACTCAGAAATCAAGGTGTTTGCCAAATTTTATTGAGATTTCCATGTGATGATGCTGAATTGTACATTTAATTGTACATACACATCCTCATCAGTTCAGGTCAATGTTCAACACTGGTGCTGCGGTTGTTGCAGAGGAAATACACACCAATCTGCTCATGCATTTCTATTTGATGTAGAATTAAGAAACGACGTTGAAAGCAGAATGACTCATCAGACAGTTTCACAGGATAAGAAAGAAATCTGATGTGACGATCCTTTAAATCTTTTATTTCTTTTTAAACAATTATTTGGCACAAAGCAAGATATAAATGAAAAGTTGGTTCATAAACATCAGCTAAAAAGACTGGGAAAATGTTTTTTCGATTTATGGTGTCTTTAAGGTCACAACCAAGGGAATCTCATCACCACAAGTGCAAACTCACACCCTGCAGGACACCAATCTGGTCTCTCCACCTCCAACAATAATGTCTTTCAAAGGATGAATTCTGCACAAAAATATAGAGACACAAGCAGTTAACCTGCTTGGGGACCCATATTTCTGCATGTCTTTATTTGTCACTCTATTGGGAAAATCCTGTATGGAATTTTGAATTGAATCTGGGCCAATATACATTGTACTGAAGTTATGGAACAAGGCGTTATATTGAGTTTTTACAGCCACTTCGTTATTATACTTTCACATCCCTGTCAGAGCCCATGAACTAGAAATGCATTTGTTCACCATGTGCAGGAGCTGATCCTAAGAGACACAAACACACATGCATTCGCATGATGGTCGCCGATCAACCAAACAAGTTTTTGACTGTGGGATGAAACCACAATACCTGGAAAATACTCCCACATGCACAGGGTAAACATGCAATGTCCACACAGAAAGGCCCTAAAACCAGGATTCAAACTGTCAATAATCTCACTGTGACGTGAGGGTGCCACTATACCACAATTCAGCCCTGATGTATGTATATATATATATATTTCATCTTTACTGATGAAGTATTGTTGCCTCATCAGTCTGTACATTTATCTCAGTTTAATTGCGACTTGTATCATCAAGCATGCTATGGTGTCCTTATCTTTTGTTGGTACAGTGATGAATTGGAACCTTGCAAAAACAAACTGCTGCATAGGAAAGTAATTTAATTTAAAAGAAAATTTAACATTAAGATGAGAGGTAGGCTAGTGTGACTTAATTTTACAGTTCAAAAGAGATGTCATCCATTGTGAACCATGGAGAGCAGTTTTAGAATAAATTAAAATGTGAGCAACATAATAACCGATGCGCGGCATATGTTTTCAGCATTTCTTTACCACAGTTGAGTGAATGAAAAAATAACCTGCAAGATATGTGAAAGCTCGCACTCCATCGGAAAAAAAAACACCCACATGGCCAAACGACACAGACATACTCAGTCACGCTTCCACTTTGCCAAGAGAAATGAGGTGAAAAATACCTCTATCAAAATGATATTCCTTCTTGAGAAATTATAGTTTTTGGCATTCGCATAAAATCACACTCTTCTATTTTTTTTCCTCACAGGAGCTTGCACTCATTACCAGCAGTGGTCTTGCAAATGAACCGCATGAATTGATGCCAGTATCAAGGCAACATTTTTTTTTAATTCACAATCTCTACCCTCGAGACCGACAGAGGGAGCTGCAGGGTTCAGCTGGAATAGAAGAGAACAGGTTTTAAAAGTGTCTGTGGGGGTGAGCCAGCCCGTCATAGATCTCCACCAGCACATCGCCACACGCCAAGTTTTTGTTTAAAGCAGAAATTTGTATTGTTTTTCACAGTGATATTATCGGTGAACATTGGGCAACGAAAAGTATGGCTCCCCTCGTGCTAGTTAAAGGTCTTCAATTCAAAGATATATATATGTATATAGCCTGATAGTTTAATATATTCATGAGTTTCGCTTGACTCCATTACACGTGGAATAAAATATCTTGCAAAAATAAGTGTTGGAATACAGTTTTTTTCTTAATATTTTCCTTCAAAAATGAAAAGGAAACCATCCGGGGAAAAACAATCCCTTGACCCCCAGATATTTCTGACTTTTGGGCCTCCCCTAAAGCAACAGATGAGCCTCAAGCCACTCTTTTGAAAGCACCGTGATTGAGTATTATACCTTTGCTCTGCTGCACAAGCTGTGGCAATGAATTACACCTGTGGACACATCAGATGGAAAAGTAATAGAGGAGATTGTTTCCACACATGGATACAATCAGC
Source organism: Blennius ocellaris (assembly GCF_963422515.1). Lineage (NCBI taxonomy): Eukaryota > Metazoa > Chordata > Actinopteri > Blenniiformes > Blenniidae > Blennius > Blennius ocellaris. Next base: position 15,459,510 of record NC_137657.1, on the reverse strand, counting down.
TCTCCATCACAGAGCATGGACTTCACACGCAGTTGCCTAGCCAAACACTAGCCAATATGTTCTTCAGCACAAGATCCACAAGTATCTTTTGTCCGTGTCAAATCTTACAGGAGAGAGAAGAGGGGAAGGGAGGGCATGTGGGTCAGAAGCAGCTGACCTTATGACTCGTGCCGAGTTTCAGTGAGGACTTGTCCTTGTCTGTATTCTGATCAAACGTCTAACCCTCCAGATTTCTGCTCTGCCGGCTCCACAAACACAGAGATTTCTGGTAACTCTATCGTAAAAACAAAGCATTAGGTGTTGGCCTTGAGACACAGTCAAATATCTTGCAGTGACTTTTCTGTGAGAGATTTCTTGAAGGATATTTAAAAAAAATGTCTGCTACAGCTTTACAAGTAACGTGATAAGGAAACAATATTGTCCTCTCTTAACTTAGGTCAGTCAATAGAAATACAAAAAAGTCCCTAAGGGATGTGCCTTTACAAGCTTTGACACAAGACCAGCTGAGCCATTCTACTTTTTATTATCAGAAACCATGTGAATGTATGCTTTTTTACTGCATACATCACATATATTGAAAATGTGTATCAATAAAGATCATTTTATGCTTTTATATTGGATATATTGGATGAATAACATGAGAAAATACAGACCAGAGCCAATTCATTGTAAAATTTCAGGACATTCACAGCTTCTATTGCCTCCGAGTAATAAAAAAGAAAAATCATTTCAAATATATTATTTAGCTACACACAGACATCTGGGGAGCATAACACAGTATGTAGAAGTGCATCTCGTGATTGAATCAGCCCACAGAAGCACAGATGGTCCCACTGTTGTCGAGGACCCTCTCCCAGCCTCTCCGTGTTTTTCCGTGGCCTTGTGAGCGAGATTGTCAGGAAGTACATTTTATTCGATGCAATACGTGCCTGACCTGTGTGCCAGGTGGGTAATGGGGGTCATCAGTGAGCAGGTTTGTACGGAGATAATAAAATACCCAGAGGTGCTGGGGAGTGTGCGGTGTCAGTGGCACCATGCTCTTTCCTGCCCAGACGATGTTTTCTTCCTGAAACCAAGACGGCGGGCTCAGATCACACTCTTCCTTCATTGCTTATCCAATGTGCATCAGACCAAGTCATTTCAGAAAAAGCACGGCTCCTCGTGCCATCAATGTCTACCTGTTAAATAATATCAACATTATTGACAAAACTCATCAATGTAACTTGGATGCACATGATTTATATAAACTGTAAGCATGTAAATGTGGCTACAACATAGTAAACAAACTCATCCTTGTAAATCATTATGGACTTCCACTGAAATAACACTTTATCTCTCATATTCCACTTATTTGAGGCAGACATATTAATTTTTCAGTAGTTTCTGCATTGATGACTTTTCATATAAATATTCTTGGACATTAAAAAAAAATAATAATAAAACCCATCAGGCCACTGTGCTAATCTTATCAGCCTCATTCAGGGAGGACTGTCAGTTATCATCCCCATGTGTATGTCTTTGCTGTATTATCAATTACACTTGTATATGTTGAAGACTGAGTGTACCAGCATTACCAAAGCTTTGTAATGTTGTTTTTAGCGTTCGGCTCCGAATCTTGGTGACAACACAGACTGTTTATGTCATCTTTAACCTTTTGTGACAACCAAATAGATCAAATCTAAAAAGATTTGTAGAACTTATACCAAGCTTAACTGTCATAAATGTGATTTTAGTTCAAAGCTTTGATTTTTTAACGGGCAAGTTAATTAAATGCATTCCCAATTAAATGCATTCCAAAAGAATCCAAACACACTTAATATTGAGAAGCATATATTACACCGCTCATAATAAATGCAGCCACAAGAGCTCAGCATAAAATCTACATTATGAGATGTTGAGCTGTTTCTCCGTGTGTGTGTGTGTGTGTGTGTGTGTGTGTGTGTGTGTGTGTGTGTGTGTGTGTGTGTGTGTGTGTGTGTGTGTGTGTGAGCCCCCACAACACTGGGTTTTAGGTTGCGGACAGGTTACAACCTGGACAAATTATCAGTCCATCACCAATAAGAAGAAATGATACTCCACACAAATACATACAGGAAACGCACACACAATACACAAATACTTTAAGTAAGTATTTTATTTCCTTCTCCTTTTTCTTCAGTCTGTAAAGTAACAATCGCTCTGTAAAGCTCTCTTAATTATTTTAAGGTATCTAAGCAGACCGAAGAGATCTGGCTCTGCACCCTGTCTCCAATCCTCCATTATAACGCAAGGATAAGCAACCATGTGACAGGGAATAGCCGAGAGTGTGCAGGTTTTTATTCCAGCCGAACACTGCACTGGGCGATTTCTCTGATTAGCATACCTTCGAGCTGACAGAAGGAACTAATTAGTGTAATCACCGGCTGTTGCACAGCACATGGTTTCCCATCGCTGTTTTAAAAACGAAGCAACTTTGTTTCTTCCCGAAACAATGCCGGCTAAGTTGATTAAAGCATCTAATGACCTTCATAGTGTGATGAGAGGGCCTGTGTGCTTTCATGGCTTTTAGCAGACCACTGGAATCTTAACACTGCACTTGACTTCCAGACATGTGATCCCACCTTCACATATCCTCATTAGGAACCCTTTTGCTGATCATTAGCACCTTAAGTGCCTTTAATTGATAGTCATCTCTCACGAATGACTTTCCCATTATTTGCTGACTAGCCCCTGCACTTGTTAGCCTTACAATTCCCCGCTCCTCCACCTTTCACCCCTGACTCGATTGCACTGTGATGCATTCAAATGCCACCTATCATTTCTTGGAAATCAAAGCATCTCCTACTCTGCACTTGCAGGAACCGGCAGGTCATTTGTTATACTATTCAAGATTAAGTTTCCCCATAATGCAGCGTACATTCACTGTGACGTTGAAGGTGAGTCAAATTTGACGCTATTTTCGATTTCATTTCCATCAAAACACTGCTGTCAAACGTTTAACAGGTGACATTTGGTAGCGACTTTTTTTCTGTGACTTCCCCCAGTCTTCCCATCCATTTCTGTGTATCAACATCACTTACACGAGCCCTTCAAGCTGCTGAATAAATTGCTCGTGCTCCTGTATTGCTATTATTAACAATGTATTCTAAAACCCCATGAAGAGGCTAAATATAAAATGCAACTGAACTCTTAATTAGCAGCTACCAATATGACTGATTTGCTCTGATTGTTTCAACAGCCACTTGTGTCATACAGACTCACATTATGCCCTCTCTAAACTGGTGGCATTTTAAGCGGAGCACATCTGTGGTATATTTCCATCAGAGCGACCCAGAATGGACGTAGCTTAAAATAAATCCACACATTCTTTTGCACTAATTTGTTTTTATAGCCTGAACATATTGCCAAATGCGTCAAACTCACGTTGTGTGTCTTTTAAGTAAGAGATTAAGCGATACATTTGCTATTAGAGCTAAGCTGCTGCTACCACATGAAATCTTAAACCGAGGACCCTCTATGAATATCAGTGTTTTATCAGCGGATTGCGCAATTGTCTTTTCTTTAAAGCCATCCATACGAAATCCTGAGGATATATTTAAAATCTGCTGTACTGTTTTAGCTCCTTTTCACAAATGAAAGAACAGACATGTAGAGCCAGCTCGTCCTTTTCATACAGCAGCAGGAATTTGGCAGCTCGTGTCTGACCTCCAGGCATGCTAAAAGGCTAACGACACGCTAATGTGTCCCATTACGCCCGATTTGCCAGGAGGGGATTCTTTTTGTTGAGCATCATGCTGCTGGTGGATTTCAGATGGGCACTGTATAATGATGCGCGCCTTTCTTCCTTGCTCATAAAAGATACAAGGAGTAGTCCTGCTGAGAGTCATTAGGAGGGCCATTTACACTGTGCCTTTCTTATTCACACACTTTTTTCGTGGTCTTTGAAGGGAGCCACAAGACGACACAGAGTACATGAACACCAAACGTGAGCCTCCACTCAGACTGAGTCTTTTTTTTTTTTTCCATGAAAAACTGCCAAACAGCTGCTCACCTCACGCAGTTATTACCAAAAACACTGTTTGAGGTTATTGCTTTCAAAGTAACCAAATAAATGAAAAAATAAATAAATAAACCCATAAAAACAAAACTTTGAAAAAAAAATTTGAATTCTCTGCCAAGGTTTGCATTTCATGCTTGCATCTGCAGAGCATGAAACACAAATTAGCATGGGGTGATGCAAGCGAGTGGAGGAAATCACATACCATTTTCTGCCTCTTCTCTCTGGCCTTCCTATTACCATTCCATCGACAAATTGAATCCAAGGCTGATTTGAATTGCACCACTGTATAACCTCTTATTTATTCATTGCTTTTCTCTCTCTTACATACTATTAAATCTAATAATTCCCTTTTTGGGGGGACAGCATCTGCCACAAACTGTGAACACCAGAGGGCGAGTCCCTGCATCACAATAAAAAAGTAGGATAGAAATCTTCCATGTGGCTATTTACTCCAGCATTTTCAGCTTGGATAATATCCCGTCATGTCTGGCATTTCTCGTCATAATGATTGATTTTAAGTTAGCCAAAAATCCCAACCCTGGCAGAAAATCAGGAAAGTAATGTGTCTCTGAAACAGGTTTATTGTGTCACTTCAGAATTTCCACAACATACATCATAGTTTATGTCATCAATATTTGTTTCAAAAGAGATATTTTATGAGTTAGTATGACAGAAATGTAATAAAGATAAATATGATAAAATGGTCTGCACTGAACATCCCATGAGAGATAACAGATTGGACAGTTGCGAGCTGATGTAAAACACACCAACACCGACACTTTCAGACACAGCTAACAACTACCACACCATTATTATCATTAGTAGTAGTAGTAGTACTAGTAGTAGTAGTAGTAATAGCTATAATATTACATAATCTAAAATGTTCATAGGGCACCTGCTTTTTTTTCTGGTTACACAAGAATTTGGTTGATTATTTGAATTTTTTGTCTTCTTATTCTTAGTTTTGTTCAAGTATGTTTATTATGATCATTATTATTGTTATTATTATTATCATTGTTATTGTTATTAGTAGTAGTACTATTATTATTATTATTATTATTATTATTGTTATATATACCCTGTATTTTATTGAGAGTTCCTTGTTGAGTTGGATTTTTAAATGCAATGAATTGATGTTTCCTCCTGGTGAAACATCTTTAATTTGTACAGAGGTTAAGTAAATCAATGCCACCATGGGATGAATATAGTCCAGCAGAAGTGGTGCAATTAGAAGTCATCGGATTAAATGACCAAACCAAAAAGTTCCTCTTGTCCAATCTCAATATCTCCAAGTCCACGCAGTATATAATATTAATACAAAAAAGGTAAACAAAACTAATTGATATAGTTATTAAGCAATCCTGGATATTAATTGCTCCGTGGCTCAAGATATCTTACAGAATGATAGTATTGTTATTATAGTGTGTTTAGTGTGAACTCACTCCAATAATTTAAGACATGAAGTTGCAATGAAATTAGGAATCAAGACTGAAAAAGAAAAAACTTAAGTGTTACATTAATTTCTCTTAAAACAAAGGTCATGTTTACTATCGTAAGAAAGTTAATTAAATGAAACAATGGGGAAAGTAGAGATGAGCTCATCCACACTTGCAATAAATAGATAAATATGACTGAAAAACTATCATATGTGGTTAAAATTATGTGTGATCACTTCTTTTCATTGTTTTGACAAGCCTAACAGGTCATTTAGTAAATCACACCCCAAAAAAAATAACATTATGTTTGGCCAAATGCAATAATAATGAATATAGATGTATCAATTTAATTTTAATCTCTGGTGGGTCAGCAGATGTGGTCAAATATTATTTCACCAACAATTAATGCATTATTTAACTGTGTGTACGGAGTGGGAATCTTGCTTTGAAGTAAAAAAAAAAAAGGACCAACCGAGCTGCCAGAAGATGCGAGCAATTAAAATGTAATACCTTATCTGAAGATTTATTTTGATTCTGTTTAAACAGAGTGTTGGTAAGCAGCCCCATGCCATCCCCTCACTGCCGGGTAATTACTCCATTAGGGTGACACATCTCAAATCTGTCCAGTGCTTACTCTGAGCGTACCCCCAACACATTACGCTGTCTGCTGTGCTTGACAAGAAAATTATGAAAGAGGCTAGGCCCGGCAGCATTGAGGTGTGCTTGTGTGTGACAGAGTGCATGTGGTTATGGCATTAAATGGAGCTGTGATATTTGCCTTCACACCCATCAAGATCTTATAATGGACGGCTTGTCTCGTATTCATCGTAGCCTGATGTGATGGAATATAACCCGGAAAACACATATCTTATCTGAGAGGGAGAGAGAGAGAGGAGAACGAATGGAGCGAAGGAAAGGATGGGTAGTGGTCATGGTGTCACAGTGTGTAAAGCACGTTATTGTTATTTTGGACAAATTTCACTTTACGTCAACATACTCAATGATCAGTGCAGATCATGAACGTGGTGAGAATTTTGCAGGCATCCTTTTTCAATTAAACCCTGTCAGGGAGCATGACAACCATGAGGTGATATGAGAGGGATTGTAATACAAGCGCGTTTGTTAATTAAGGAAAAAGCAGAAGGGGAAGCAGTTTGGAACAAACTTTACCCTGATTACATTTGGGGATATACTGACATAACTATGGCAGACATTTAATTGGTAATAAACAGGATTGTGTGTGAGCAGATGGATATGAGCAGAGTGGCAAAATATTCAGAATTATCTGAACCAGAACAAGGTTACAAGGGGTGGAAAGTAGAAATCGGCTTTAAAAAGATGTTGGATCACAACAAGTTAATAACCAGTAGCAACAGTGCTGACTTGCTGCTCCTAGAGCAAGCTCGGTGTGAAAAACAAATGGCTCCCATATTTTCCTGACCTGAAGCGTGCACACAGTTGTTCACCGTGCACTATCCCAAGTCTCTGGAGGAGTTTATCACAATGCCAAAAGCGCATCCTATTGATTCCCATATTTTGTGTTACTCGAGAGAACTTATGAAATTAAAATGTGCTGGGTGAAACATGTGGAAGGGTGATACTATGCGCGCATCAGCATTGATCTTTTGCATCGAAGAGGCCGAGGTCATATTGCACATCATGACTATGAGGCAGTGCTTGCTGTTGAACACTCATGCAGTCCAGTGCCTGCAGAGGAGGTCAGACAAGTGGGTTTGCAACCAGGAGGTCAGCCTGGTTTTATCCTTTGCCCATGAGCATGGCAACTAAAGGCATGTTTTCAGTTTAGATTGTATAATGATTACAAAAACCCCAACAATAATGGTAGTAATTGTTCATAAAGACCTTTGGAAAAATCAATCCGTACTTAATAGGGCTTCCACTGAAGGTGTTACTGAAGAATATTGACAAGCTTTTTTTTTTTTTGCATCTTCCCTTGTGTCCCAGTCTAAGTATTGTAAAATTGTCCCTAAATCACACATTATCCCGATAAGAGCGGCACAGACTGAATGCAGCAGAAATGATTCCTTGTAAAATGTTATTCTATTTGGTCCAATTTGTTGTTTTTATGACCTGAAATAAATTAAGACTTAAACTGTTTTGTGTGTCTTCAAATTAGAGATTAAGTGTTATATTTGCCATAAATGAACACAGAAAATGTCTCTCGAAAGGACTTGGGTCTTCTGTTTCTATTTGGTCTATCTGGATTATTACAACTGCCTTTTAATATGAGGAGTTACTTGTTAGGATGCAATGCATTTACAGTATATAGAAAAAAAAGGAGACATTGTCATTCACACTGGTTTTTGTAGGAAATCCATATAGTCAAAAATGTTTCCAAATTTGAGGTTGAATGTATGAATCTGCTGTTCTTGTGGCCAGACTGACAGATATAATTGATTTCATAGGCGATTGATGTAAAAATATGAGTTTTGCCACATTTGAATAAGGCATATTATGTAATTAAAGCATTAAATTGCATATTTTATTAAAATATGCATACATTTCAAAATCCATACCTCCTATATATCCCCCTACTACAGGTGATCTGTCCTATTTTGGCATTCTGGTAGTGAGTATGAAATTTGTATGGCTCTTATAATCATAAAAAATACCCATCACAATATTAAACAAAGTCTCATATGCACTGGTTTGATCAGTTATGATGTGTCATTATTTTACATATTTTCAAATACATTTTCAAATGAAATGCAGAAATCAGAAATCGTAACGTACAGACAGGTTGGATTTAATGGTTGTCATACACTACTGATCCTGATCAGTTCTACCCCCTTTACCTCAATTTTGTATTGCATTGTACATTCAGATATTGTCATGATTTTGCCTTCATTAGTTTGTAAAAGAAAAATAAAAAATTTATCATTCAAAGTTAAGGAGATCTTTCATTCTTGACCAGCAGAGCATTACTTTATCTATTAACAGTAATTTAAATGCATTCAAACAATGAATTTAAAACAAGCAATAGTAGTACAATTGTCATGTTATGTTAATGTTTAACATGTTTCAGAGAAATGCCAAGGCAATGTGTTATTCAGCGCCTCACTCATTTTTCTATTTTCTTTTTTAAGAACATAAGCATCGTTGGTGCACCAGATCCATCACTATTTGACCCCAGTGTTTCTGGCCACATCTCGATGCTCCAGTTAAGTGATCTGAACACACAGTGCTGACAGACTCTCTGTCAAGATACAGACTTTTCTGAGAGAGGATACAGAATTATATGTCTTGCCAGGCATGCTCACCGGCACCAAGCTACAGCTTGTCAACAAAATGACATGCTGTACTTTGAACTGGGGTGAATGTAGCTGTCTCCAGCAGTGAGATATTACCAGGAAGGTATGAAGCTTTGTGAGATATTACATATTATTCTGTGCAGAGAGACAGAACATATTGAGGGTGGACCCAGAAGACATGTTTCATCATAATCCGCCAGTGTGTGGACAAAGATCAACTAGTTTTCTGACCATAATTGAAAATACTTTGTGTTTAGTTAACGCAGCATGCTATAAACATTCAGTGATCATAGTCGGATCGTGGATATGAATTATGATGTGGGAAACTAGTCAAAAAGCAAACCATACAATGTTTCGTATTACTTTCCTTTTCTACTTACCCTTTATTATTCCAGAGTTGCATTGAAGATTAACATAGAACTGTGCTTATAAGCAAAAAAGCAGAATATTTAGCAGACCATTTCAAATATATCACAGTATATTTTATGGTTTTCAATTAAATCCCTGCTAACTATCACCAATGGGATTTTGTGAGGATGCAGCCTTTTTGCATGTGATCTGCACAGACCCGTAACGAGGTCTGACGCAGTCATTGTGTATGCTAATGTAAAAACAATACCTCCTGTCACAGCTTCTTGTAGCCTTAGTCACCTACTGTTTTCAGTACATATTAAATACATCTACACTGGGGGACTGGTATAAGCTGCAGCCCCTGCTGTGAGCTCATTTATTAGGATGCATATAACAGGGGCTCACAGCAGCTTTTCAGTAAGCATAAAACTTCCTCCATGACACCAAGAGAAGCACCTCAGGGCTCAACAACTTCATTCGCATCAATTTATTCAAATTTAGTCTGCATCAATGATAAATTTGCTGTTAATGGTTTAAAGTATTTGTCGTCTTTGTCACTGAGATTATACAGAGACAAATACTTCTTTTTTTTTTTTTTAATAGAGTTGCTTTGATATCGAAAGAGTAAAGAAATGGCTGTAACACATAAGTTCTCTTTAACTTTTATTTTTTGCCAAAAATGACACCACTCAGCTGTATCATTAAAGCACCCCTGACTTTGTGGGGCTGGTACTCCTTGTTCTGAAGGAAACTTCCTCAAATAACAGAGTAGTTGCAGGGGGCTGTAGACTTTCTTGTCAACTGTCATGTTTGACGAGATGCCATTCATTTTATCATGTTCTAAATGATAACTGAAACATGTATCTTTATATAACATGAAATGTGAGTATATTTTTGTCTTCATAGCATTATTACATTTGCCAAATGTCTTTTCTTATTTTGACTTGACATCTTTAGTATTATGTGTTGAATGACTAAATTATGTGTGCGCTCCTGTGATCAAATCTGTCGCGTTGACAAACATATTAAATATTTTTTGGGGTAATATTTAATCAGCTTTGATTAGTGCAACTTCTGTCAGGGATCACAAAAGACTATTGGGAAAACTTCCAATTTAAATTTGTACACCTTTCCATAGGTTGTCCATCAAATATGCTATGATCTATTAAGCATAAATAGAGCAATGTTTATTCAACCAGATTTCTTTTTCTTTTTACAATGCCACTGTTAACTGCTGTTACTATAAAACTTCCCATCACATCACTTAACTTTGCAACTCAAAGATTCAAAAGCGCAATAACATCATAGTATAAATGCACATTAAGGCCAAACTGAGAAAATGAAAAAAACAAAACAAGGATCATCCTATTTCACAATCTAATTAAAACGCTGTTCTTAAAATGTGTTGGAAAAGTACCATTTTAGATATATTTATTTTCATCTAGTTTTTAGTTCCTAATCTGGTGTGAATGTGCAAACATTTCTAAAAATAGTGCACTTTGATTAATTCAAATATTTGCCCTAAACATAAGTGATAGACTTGAGATTTGACATATCAAAAGCTGATACAAACATAATAGCTCACTCATTATATTCACTTTTCTTCTCTCACAATATTTCCTAAGCATCAATTGGAAGTTGGCTTGAAACTATTTCAGACTGAACTGTTGACAAGAACCAGAAAGTTTAAGGCAAAATGTCCAAACTCATTTCAAGCTGATTTACTGGTTGATAACCAGCACTGACTGTGGTTGAAGCGATAAGGCGAGGTGAGGGTTTCTTTTGGCCTTGTAACTGATAAAATACTAACAAAATTTCTTCTCTTCCCTTAGTGAACCTATCACAGTGTTAAGGACTTCACGTTAAAGTTTACCTTCAATTTAACAGACTGTTCAAATAGAGGGAGCAGAGGCTGAGATTAATCTGTGGCTGCAAACTGTTTTTCCACCTCTCAACTTTTCTGTCCTAGAACCAGGTGTGTCTCCAAGTGATCCAAACTTCACACCGTGTGAGTGATTCTCAGTTTCTCGATGTAAATACTTGGTGGGGCAAGACTTTATTTCAGGTCTAGTGACACAACTGATTTCCAAAGGAAAGTGGGTGCACACCTTTTTAGCCACAACATTATAACAATCATATGGGTGCTGATGCCTTAAAAATGTTGAGCCTTGGAGATAGCTGATCAGGAAAAAAATCATTCTGTTTTATAAAAAAAAAAAGTCAATGATAAGAATCCAACCAGGCCATGTTTCCAAGACGGAAGCTCAACCGCTCGACCACCGGTGAACCTGCAAGTTTTATGAGATTTTTAGAAACTGTTGGTCACCACATCACTCAGTTTACCACTAGTTACCTGCAGTTTCTCCGCTAAAGTAAGAGTTTCAAACTCATACTCGTAAAGACCAAATTCATTTTGATTCTTAACTGTTTGTTTAGCTTTTGCTGCAAAAGTTCTGTGAAGCAGTCCCTCAATCAGTGTCAGCCAATCAGCTCTGAGCTTCATATAATCTGAATGAATGGAGCCACAGCCTGAGCATGCGCTCTTACACTTTAGTGTATGCAATAGACACTGCATGCTGAGAGATGCACACCAAAGTACACTATATTTTAAAAACCATATTACATTATCGGTTGAACAGTACATCATATAATACACATTGTGGTGTGGTAAAGCATAATTTATGTATAGAGGAGTGTAGTAACCATTTTTTATTATCAAAAGATCAAAACTATCAGCCTTGACCTCCCAAATGCAGACTCTGATACTTTCACAATTTATTAGCACACACATTGAACCAATATGTGTGGACCTTTATTATCTTCCAGTGGCACACTACAAACAGAGAGAGATGATATAAACTAACAAGTCATTTTCACCCTGGTTGCATTAGTCTTCAGGGACCCTCGACAAAGCGTGATATTTTCTCAGAGGCCTTCAGTGCAAACACCTTGGCTCATTTTTTGACTGAACAAATGCGTAACGTAACGACGAGGCACTTGCCTGCTACAGCCCTGTGCTTCTTATGTAAATGCTGGTGCTGAATGTGAAGGTGGATTTACTTTTCAATACAAGACTCATCCAGCACTGTAAAGTCTGTCATGCTGTACAAGGCTGACACTGAGTCCTTTTTCATTCAAGAGCTGTGACACTATAATTTCTATCAGAGCAACGCCAAGGAAAAGTCATGTAATATACTCACCGTCAAGAAAATGCGCAGCAGGTAAAAATCACTGAGATTGTAATAGGTGAATAAAGCAAATGTGTCAAAGTCGATAGAAGATTACAGAAAGCCAGAAGAGCGTGAAAACGACCATGTTTATACTTTCAATTTGATGGAAAGAGGAATGAGGAAAAAACACACCAGCAAATACAAGTGAGTGACTTCATATCAGCTTCACATCAGTAAAAACCTTTTTGGTGAGTAAAAATTCTGGACACAAATAAGCCTGTGGCCACAGTCACCACTTCTTTGGTAGAAAATACGATGGAATCTGACATGCACTTAAATGCAATTGCACACACTGAGTTATTCTACAAAACATGGAAGTTGTCTTTTACATTTTACGTCTTGCTGCATAGGCGTTGCTTTTTGTCTCGTACACAGGCAGTAGCTTCTAGTGGCCAAGGAAATGTGTCATTTTGTGTGCCGTGGTTGAGTGAAAAGCAGCTGTTGTGTGGAGTGACTGGAGGTCATCACAGCTATCTCGTGAGTGGAAAGGCCCCACAGATTAGTGGACAGTGCAGTCCTGCTGGGCCTGACACCAGTGGCGAAAACGACGGGCCTGACAGCAGAAAACCCAGTGTTGCATGTGAATAATGCAAAAATGTTTTTTTTGTTTTTATGCTGAACCAAGAAACATAAAAATGTTCAATGTTTTGAACTGGAAGTCCTTAAAAACATCCCAATAACTCTGCAATATCCATCGTCATCATCCTGGCAGTATGGTTAGATTATGAGCTTCATAATGGAGTGTTTTAGATGGTCTGGGTCGTCATTGACACTGCCAAATGCCTTTATCCTTGTTATGACAATGGTGCCTTGATTTATTCCGATTTTTTGACTGCATGACTGTCGAAAGATGTGCACAAAGTGCTTCTGCCCTTTCAACTTAAATATCTAATCTAATAATTTGTCAAACAATGACTGTTTTTGATGATATTGAGAAGCACATGTTGTGACACACTGGCATATCTTGTCTGTGATTGCACAATCATAAGGCACTGATTGCTATGTTGTATTGTTTTCTGTCATTTCTAGATATTATAAATGGTCTCAAAATTATGGTTATGACAAATACATATGGGAAATCATGCAATGACAGGGTCTGAATAAAAAGGTTAAGGTAGCATAAGTGTGTTCCGGTACAGACCCATTGTCACGTTGACACAACTGTGATTGGCAGAAGGATCACTAACAATTCCAGTTCGGTGAGGCAGAGAAGTAAGATGAGCACATCCAACATCAACCTTGTTTTCCACACAATCAAAAAGGTAAAAACTGTGTGACACAGTGGTCCTGAAGATCTACTTTGGTGCTGAAGCAAGCAGAATAAGAGGAGGTGCCACTGAGTGTTATGGAAAGTACTTTGCCTAGCATAGCAGAGAGAGAGTGGTTTGCTCAGCTGAGTGAAGCGTACCATTGGATCAAACTCACCACTCTGCAGAACCAGAGCTTGTAGGATTATAAAGGATCCTCACCACCCCAGCAACATACTATTTCTGCTTCAACACTCAGACAACTGGTTCTTCAGCCACACATCTAACATGAAGAGAAGCCTCCTCTCCTCAGGCCCTTATATTGCTCTAAAATCGTTTCAATCTTTTTAGGATAAAATGATGCCCACAGTTCTTTAATTTTCTGATTTAAATTAAGTGTTTTTCATATTTTTTGTTTTGTTTTTAATAAATTAGTTCACTATGACGGCCCCAAAATTCCAGATAACCAACTTCCTTTCAGTTCTTGGTTCTGTTGCACATACTGTACTTTAGGTTTGAGTTTAGCTGTCCAGTGCAAGCTCCAAAGACTCCAGTCAATCTAATGCCGGCCAGAAAATTACAGCTCGATCACTGTGGCATGGCCATAAGTCTCAACTTTAAGAAATTCAAGTGTCACCTGAGGCGAATGCCAGAACATAAAAATAATTAATACGGTCCATGATTTGATGAGTTCCACCTCTCGGGCAGTTCAGCCACATAAGGCCCATGAATCAATAACCTGGGTCAAAGACTTCCAAGTTCTCTGTTCTGACTGCTTTAACTTTCAATCATGTGATTATAAATGCCACAATGGCAATTCTTTTCCAATTGCCTTACTAAAAAAGATATTACACTGGAACAATTCACGGCTGCCAGTGTTGGCAAACAGAGAATTGAACCAAGAAGAAGCGCTTCTTGGCATAAATTCTGCTTCAGTTTTTTGTTAATTCAGTTCAGCCTTGCTTCCATACATTTCAATATACATTATTACTGGCATGTATCAAGGACCTTTTCATTTTCATCTCATTAGGAGGAATCACACCTCAGAGAGATGACATATTTCAGCTCTACTATAGCTCTACTATAAATTCCATGCATTGAATGTCTCAGAGAGCATTGCCATGTTGTCATCTGTGACTAACTTGAATCTTTCTCTGGATGGATGAGATTTTTTTTCCTTAAATATATAACACAGCTGCTTGACGCAGAAACCTTTCAAGTGTGTACATTCAAAAAGGCAATGGGAAAAGTCAAGCATACTGCGGTACTTTTACTGACATGAAGAGGAGACGGCAGCAGCAGCACACCGGACACTAAAGCAGAATGGGGGAACAATTATGAAGCACCGTGCAATCAAGGGGGTCCCTGACAGGCTGAGCAGGGTCTGATGAGCCAGCGTGTCACTCCAGAGCTCCAGGGTTCCACAGCTAATCAACCACCGAGGAGGGGCCTGAGGGGCACGATCACTCAAGCCCTCCATCGCTGCGTGGAAAAGAAGGCAATCACCAGCCCATTTCCATGTGCTGTTATTCCCACCCCCAACCTCCAACTCTCAAATCAAGGTGCACAGATGACCAGGGAAGCGCTGGGAGGAGGCAAAGGTGGCTGGGGGCTGCAATCAAATGAAGTGTTGGAGAAAAAAGAGAGGAAAGAGAAGAAGGAAAGGTAGAAACTTTTGGTTCTGGGAGCGTTTTGTTCAAGCCATTTAATATGTTTAAATAATCATAAATGAATCAGAGACAGGAGGAGAACAGATTGAAGCGAGGTCCAGTTGCCTCCAAAACCGGCAGCTCGTGAGCTGTCTGTGATTGAACTCGCAAATTGAAATGCAAGTCTTGTAATATAGTGTGTTGAGCAGACAGAAGGTGCGTGGGTCAAGAAGGTGAGCGAAGGCGGCTCTCATTTTATCCCGGCGAGGGATTAACACAATGAGCATATGTTAGCGGGGGTCACATTTTCTCTCTGGTGAGAAAAAAAGTGAGAGTAATGAATGGGACCAAAACAAAAGATTCTCTTTCGCCCGCTTAAAAGGACATGGCTTCAATAGTTATTCTTTTTCATAAAGACAGGAAGATGGGGAATACAAGAGGGAGACAAGGAAAGGGGAAGGAGACAGTGCTCCCTTTCAATCACGATGAATAATATAATGTAAAACAAAAATGAATTAATACATGGAAAAATGTCTGACAGCCCTGTAGTTGGATCGTTCTCACAATTCTCTAATGTGCCACAGCAAGTAATTGGAGGTAATATCCCCTCCTGGTCTGTGTTTTAAATTTGGCAGTGGCTGAAGACGCTCAGCTCACTAATAGGCTCCACTCAGAAAAGCAGGCGTGTGCTGTCGTCTCGTACTGTCCTCCAGTGTGAAGGCAGATTGTGTGAGGTCGATGATCGTTTTTTGTTTGGCCTGGATTAGAACAAACTGGAAATCCAGGTCACAGAACCTGCATAATGTTTTAAAGACACCTCAAGCGTGAAAACTATTTTAGCTTCTTTTTTGTTAAACCGTTGATTTTCTAACACACTATGGCCAAAAGCCACATCTGACAATGGAAAATGTTAAAGAAGTGCATCAGGAGGAGATTCTATATGTTGTATCTAGTTTATTCAATGCCTGGAGATTTTCTTAACTTGCACACAGTACACACTTGATTAAAGGGTAACTGAAATGTTTTTCAGATTTCATCTTTAGAAAGAAGAATAAATATGCTTTCGAAAGGTATATAACATTCCCAGATAAAAGTCCGAATTCCGACCCTTTTAATTGACTTTACATGATGCAGCAGACGACGGTATATTTGCGGGCCATAAATGTGAGCCGCCTGAGCTAGACCGGATATGACGTACGAGGGGTTATATGTCCCAGCCAAAACAACATCAGCTGATTGAAGAATGGAGGGGTTTGGCGATACAGAAGCACCTAGGAGCGATGTTAGCGAAGATTTAAGTGACGTATCGTTGGTTTTGGACGAAGATGAAGGAGAGGAATCATCGGAGGAAGAATTAGAAGAAAATCAAGGCGTTCAACCATACATGTTTGAGCCGTGAGTACATATTGTGTGTGACCGGGTATTTACCCGTGTGCACATATTGTGCGTGACCGGGTATTTACCCGTGTGCACATATTGTGCGTGACCGGGTATTTACCCGTGTGCACATATTGTGTGTGACCGGGTATTTACCCTTGTGTCAGAGTGGGTGTTTTGCAAAGTTTATTGGTCTATTTGTCTTAAGTTTTAGCAGGTTTTAAAAAGACTTACTGAAGGTTGGGTTTAAAAATCCGTTAAAAAGCCGTTTAAAAATGGTGGGGACAGAACCAGGTTTCAGGATACGTTTCCTCTTCACATCAAAACCAAGTGACTCTCGGATTGCGGGTGCTGTTTCGTAACAGTCATCCGTGAAATGTTGACTGCAGAGATAGGAGGCCTCTGTTGGTGTCCAGTTGGAGCGAGTGCGCTGCACTTGTTTTGTCCATAATCTCCTCAAAGTTTCATCTTTTGGGAATTTATGGACACTTACAGACGGACTGGGCATTTGGAAACACCCAGCCGCAACACAACGCTTAGGCATGACTCTAAAAAACTGCTAAATAACGCGATAATGCAGAGCACATGTAAACAAGACACTACGATCAGCTGTTGTGGGCGGAAGTAAATAACTCCTCATACGTCACAGCGCAAAACTACGGCAAGTTGGGAAAACTAGGTCAGATTCACAGGGCGGGAGATTTAAAGGCATTTTTAGACGTTCGGCGCTCAAGAGCAAGATAGTGGTGTGATTGTCATTGGTGTGTCATATATCATTCGAAAGGGGAAAAAATAATGCTAAATACTGGTGTATTTTAATAGAATTATTTCAGGGACCCTTTAAAACGTAATGATTGTCGACACAACTGATTACAGTACAGCTGAAGTAACATCTATACAATAAAATGTCAGAAGAAAAGGGAAATAGTTAATAACTATTATCTAAAGTTCAAGTTTATGCAAAGCCATTAATTAAAAGTCCACAAATTATGAATTAATTATTAATTCAGCCTATAAATCTTCACAAATGAGAGTGTGAGACTTTTGAATGTATGGGACTTGAAAAGACGATTAAGAAAACAATACAAAACTAAATTATTGTTGCAAGTGAATTCTCTCGACCTCTGAAATGACAAAGTTCAATCATGTGTTTTAGCTCTGGATGTATTAAAAAAAACTGCCAATTTAATATTAGAATGAAAAGTAAAGTGTATGAATAAACACTTGTGAACAAAAAAAATGTTAAATTGTCTGAAATATCCTCTGACTTTTTTAGTAACTGTGAATAATTCCTGTTTTAACTTCTCCTATTAAGAGAGGGCTCTTTTCTTTACACTGAATTGCAGACTGCATTCTCTACAGTGAAGAAATGTTCCTAACCACATTTAAAGTAATTACTGCTCTGGCAGACAGGCGATCCATATGTGAACAGTGCACAAAGAGGCTGAGCAGGACATTAACTGAGCAATAATTCTGTGATGACAGCAAAATGCCACTTATTTTTAATGTGGTCAGAGCTCAGATAGTCCTGAATTTCTCTCAGTAATAATAATTCTGTGTAAAAAAAAAAAACTGAAATGGTATGCAACTTCTTCATGACGTTCAACAAAATAAAGAGTGAACAACTACTTGTGGTGGTGAACTGATTTGAGGTTTGAAAACAAAAACAGTACCATTGTGGTGGCACTATTTTTTAGTTTGTGAAATGTCTACTCGGCCTTCCAGACCATGTTAAGACCTGACATTTCTCAAAAGCATTCCCCTCTAAATTTTCTTAGTGGATTTGGGAGTCAGATATGTGATTAAAGCAACAAGATCAAATGTATTTCTCCTTTTTCCAGTCACAAAGATCTGTTGTATATTTAACTGTAATGTCCACTTGGGGACAAAAGTCACAGCATTTACTTAATTTATAATTGACTAAATGTCTCAGCCTCTGAATTTCTGCAGTTTATTCATACAGATGTTAAATGTCAAACTCTGTAAAAATGAACCCTGAATGTCTTTTAAACAAATCTATGATATCTAATATTAATGTGTTTTTTTTATTGCAACTCTGACTAAATGGCAAGTTACAAGGACATGCATTGTTTGCTTTGGCAATGGAAATAATCAGCCTAATACACTGCAGATGCCTCATTAAATTTGCATACGATTACTGCAGCATTACTTCAATTGATCCTTTTCATCAAACCAGATAATACTTGCTGATTGCAGATTATATTGGCGCAGGAAAATTTCATAGTATTATGTGCAGTCTTGGTGAAAAGCAATTAGGAGCATCGCTCCCTGTTTGGTTGGTTTAAATCAGAAATTAACCAGCTTTCTCTGCATTCATTCCCTTTTATTTTTCAAGAAAAGTAAAAACATAACTCAGAGGTTAAGGGTGTAAAAACGGGGGATATTAAGGCATACTTTTTTTTCTGGTGAATATGGAAAACAGCAGCAGCTGCACTTTATAAATGTTTCTAAAATGTGATGTTTTGTGGATGCAACAAACAAAGCAGAATAAACCAAATTTACAGTTGGAGTTTCGATTATGCATCCAAAAAACATACAAAATGTGTTTTCTTTTAAACCAATATAAAGGAATTATAACTGACATCAAATGCCGTGAATAAAAGTGAAATATAACTACAACGCTCAAAACCGAGCATGAAGGGAAAGGAGGAAAAAAATTATTGAGGATCGAAACAGAAGCACTGGAGATTGGAAAACATGATTTAGGAACAATCAGAAGCTTAATTCTTCATTAACTCTCTGTGATAGAAAATTGATTTGAACAACAAAAAAAAAAAAACCCTGCTGCTTAATCACAAGCTATAATCTCTACTAATCAATCCAGATCGCCAACTAAGTGGTTACTATGACAGCCATCTGTACTTCTCCAACCTTATCTGAAAGGGTAAAAGAAAAGAAGCCCGCTGGACATTCAGCGACCACATTTTCTGGCTTTACATTAAATGCCCTAATTCATACAAGCGTCACTAATGGCTTTACTAAAATGTACTGCCAGCCTCACACCGCCCACAGTCTGTCCTCCTCTTCCCTTCCCCTGTCAATGATCATCTCTGCCTCGTTCCATATATCTGAAGTGGTCACATGCAGACAAGCTGTCGTCCGATGAGTCACAGGGGAACATTTTGTGGTTAACCACACTGCTCTCTGGGGGCGACCTGGACAGTAGATCGGCAGCCAGTAAAACACCGGGCGAGACGGAGGACAGAGCATCCCGGCTTGTCTCGCCTGCGCACACTGCGAGTGCTGAGTGGAATCTTCTGGGTATTGGCTGTGTTAACTAAATTGACACTGCCTTCCAACCTCCCGGCTATCCATCAGTGGGGGGGATGAGCGCTGGGTCCGTGGAGGTAAACCCCGAGTCTTATGCACTTGCTGCGGTAGTCCTTGCATTTGTTATTGCGAGGAAAAAAAGGAGGGTGGGGGAGGCAGCTGTGATCCAGAATTTGGAGGAAAGAATGTCTGCCTCCCCCAATCCCCCCCCCCCCCAATATTTTGGGTGATAGCCATTCATTTGTAGTGTTTTTGCCCTGAAGAGGTTTGTCTTATCTATTCCTTCTCTTTCTCTCAGGGGGGAAAATAGAGGGCGAGTCTTCTCTCGCCGGCTCTCTCACAGTTGATTAGTAACTCCTGCTCTACCCCTACGCTCCAGGGATTCTATGCCAGCTCCCCTTATACATCCCCTTGTCATGCACACACTCTAACTTCCTTTCTTTCTCCCACACCCTCCCTCTCCTAAACTCTCTCTCTCTCTTTCTCCCTCTCTCTCGCACACATACACACACACACATCTCCCTAAAGTCATGGAACGGCAATTTGAGGGAATCACACAACCAAGACCTGACATTTGCGGTGCACCTATAACAATGAGAGCTTGATTAAAAGGGCAGAATGAAACAGTGTCACCCTCCATTCATTGTCCTTAGCCCAAGTTAAATAGGATTTAAACCTGTGCACTGCGGCTGATACCTCCGCTGTCAGAGTCTGATTGCTTTAAAGCAGCCAGAAGAAAAGGTCTTGTTATTCCAATGCATGCACGTAACTGTATGTAAGTGAGGTGTCAGAGGTGACCAAGTTTACACAGAACGTCTGGGAACAGATAAGAGTGACGCTTTCACAGGGGCAGGAAGGCGAAGCTAATACTGCTCTGGTGAATGCCATGGCGTTTGAAAGGCACAGGAATAAAGCTGAGTTTTATCTGGCTTGGGGCAAAACACAAAAGGAGCCAATATTGCAACATGCAAGTTTTAAAATTGGGATCAAAAGGTTCAAGCTAATTAACCAGCTAAATAAGAGTCCCCCAGCTTTGGTCTATGGAGCCACCCTGTTTTTTTTCTGTCTCTTTTGCTGCAGCATTTCATGCACCTATAGTGGACGCTCTTTGTGAATGTAAATAGTCTGCCTGGAGAAGTGAAGACAAATTGCTTCCGATGCTGAAATGTAAAAAATAATCGCCAAATTACCTCTAACAAGATTGTTCTAATTAACTATGTTATATTGCTGGCATGACCCTGAAACAAAATGCTCCATGATCAAGCTTTTTTTCTCAAGCTGTTTTGATGTTATTTGACTTTTCCAGCGGAGCCCCGAGGAGGGCTGAGATGGGAGAGTCAAATGGAAAGGACAAGGGCGCATAATAAAGACAAATGGCTAGAGCATGAAATTTGATTCATTGCCTTGGTACAGAAACATTCACAGGGAAATAGCCAACATTGACATGCCATGAATTTCAAAACACTGTCAAATCCTAAAAGCACACGCCCTGGCATAATGACATCCGTTCCCTGCAGCAGCCGGGAACGGAGGGGGAAGGGGGCCAAATGTGCACCAAATCAATCAGGTTGGTGTTTCTGATGGACGTCTTCTTCTTAAGTGAAAATTGTTTAAAGGCTTGTTTCATCCACATTTTCAGAAGAAAACACACACTCACACACACACACACATTTCAGTAGTTTAATTCAGTCAGATTTGGAACCAGGACCTTGTATCATTCAGATAAGAAATTAAATTTGAGTTTTGATTTCCAATACGAATGCATTTATAAGAGATGACCTTTAGCTACTATGGCCTCAAACTGAAGAGCTCCTCTCTGAAAAACAGCAATCTGATTGATGCACTTCCACTGTTCCTTTCCTGCGTTCTTATAATATGTTATTAATTTATTGAGTGCATGCACCTATTTGGTATAGGGTTTTCAAAAGGTGGAAGGAAAAGTACCTTTTCACAGTTTGAAATCCACCACCACCACCCCAACCCCACCCATCCTTGCTCCAACGCCCATGCTTTGTCATGCCAAGTAGAAATGTTTCATTATTCCTAATGTTTAGTCCCATAAAAGAGATCAAGATTAACAACTATTGCATATAAACTTTTTTATGTGCCAGCTGGATGTTTTGTACATGTTTTAAATTTCTAATTCGTCTTTGTCTAAAGTCTGTAGCTATTTTAACTGTGCGAGTTGTAAGCGTCCCTTAACCTTATTTTATACAGTCTATCTTTTTACCCTCCACTTGCTTCTTTTTAAAACAATTTCTTTTCCAAATAAATGTAAGAGTAAACATGTCAGGAAAAAGTACCCCCCTAGCTTTCTGGCACCCCCAGTGGTGGGCAACCCACACGTTGAAAACTATTATTTATGTGTGTTTCTTCTTATTTTCGTCTTAGTCTTTCTTTCTTAATTTTTTCTGGTGACTTCTTCTGGTGTAGAGAATTTACTTGATGTTCAGGCAGTTATGAGGTCAGTCATACATGTATTCATTCATCGAGAACAGTGGTTCTAAATTTTTATTTTATTGTGTTAAATTGTGTGATTTCTTCACCTTTTTTTTTATAGCTCAAACACATAAAGCAGCCTAACAGGTACTTTAACCTTTGTTTATTTTTTCACACAGCATGTATTAAGGGCATGACGCAGACGTAAGCTCATAATGAGACAACATTAAATATAAATTTCACATTTTGTATCATTTTAATTCAAATTTTGTAGTTTTCTGATCATTCTGAAATCATTTTAATATTTTTTTGGAATATGTATGACTTTCTTAAAAGTGCCAGTAAAACTGAGCTCCATGATGTATACCTCTGAAGCCTCATACAGTGAGCATTATTGTGTACTCGCAAAATGAACAAGTGGTAAGTGGCAATATCCGGGTGACTGCATGAAACAGATATTCGATCAAAACTACTGTATACTTGAGAACTTAATGTATCATTTATTATATCTTGACACAGAAAATGTGTTTCAATGGTAATGATGGCGAAAAGCCAAGCACATAAAACAAAAAGCCCAAATCGTTGTAGTGTAGTGAGATGCAAGATAAAGATGATTGAAAATATGAAATTTTGTGGATGTGCTAAATAACTCCTCAAATCCATATAACAGTTTCTGAAAGAAAACAAGGTTGCATTTACTTCCAGGAGGGAACTTGCCTCCTTATTTAGTTCAATAGGCAGAGGCATATGCTTGCAGCAGACCTTTCACTGCCGGGCAACCACGTTGTAGTGCGATATGAAAACACCATCTGGTGTGTGAGCAGCGGCTAGGCTAAGCTAACCGGGCCGAGATAGGGCCCTGCTGTGTCACAGGATTATCTTACTGGTTGGTAGATCCGCTCTATTAGCCCCTAGTGGCTCGGATTATTGGATGATCATTACTATGTGTGACTGAACATAGAGCTAAGTACCTGCACTTGCTCGACGCACTTCAGTCCTGTTAATGGTAGTGATCAGACACACTCTGAGCATGTAATGTGTTTACCGCACTTTCTCTTGAGCGTCGACATTTTTCTCTCACTACACTCGTACTTGGACACACATTTGGTTCAGTAAATGTTGACTGTCTTTACTGATGTGACTTTAAAACGTGGCCCCAACTCTTTGGAGGAGACATATTACGGTACGCCTGGAGCTGATATTTGTTTATGGAAGTGAAAATGTTCTTTTAGAATGCGTCAAAAAACAGGATCACAGGCGAGTAGAAGAGGCGGCGCATTCAGAGACGGGTCTTCCGCTCAACCAAACGAACATCTGCCGTTTCTCATCAGCAAGATTGAAGCTAATGATGAGCCACGAGTGTGCTGACAAAGAGAATGGAATTGGATTGTGTACAAGAGGCCCACTGAGACCAGACATATGTTTTAGAAAATGTTTCGGATGGAGTACCAGTTTATATTGTGTGTGTGTGTGTGTGTGTGTGTGTGTGTGTGTGTGTGTGTGTGTGTGTGTGTGTGTGTGTGTGTGTGTGTGTGTGTGTGTGTGTGTGTGTGTGTGTGTGTGTGTGTGTGTGTGTGTGTGTGTGTGTGTGTGTGTGTTATTGGAGATGCCAGGGTTGCAGAAAAGAGGCCTCTGCTTCTCCTTGTGCAGTTAATTTATCGGCCCATGTTTATACAAGCGGATGAAGAGGAGTATGTTAGCACAGGTAAAACAACAGTTGTATTCCTCCCATTTCAATCTCTGCTTTCACCAACAGATAATGGAATTACACATCAAAGAAGCTTCTCTGTGTATTCAATTCTTCTGTGACCTCTACCAGCCTTTGTTCATATTCACCACAGCAACTCCCGGCCCCAAGCCACCGCCAGCAGGCTTCTCCCTGCTTCCTCTCCCTCTGTCTAGGGAGAGATTAAATTTAGATGAAAATGAAATATTCATTTCTACTCAGCAACTGATGGCCATCTTAATTTGATACAACTTTTGATGCAACATCTTCTCATTGTTCTTTTTCATCACAAGATTTTTTTTTCCCTTCACATCCTCCTCTTCTTACCACTCTTCCCACCCAGCCATCATATCCTCCTTTGGGCAATTCTCAGTATAAGCACCCCTTTGGATTTGACTTTGTTAAAAGCAGAATTGCAAAATACCATAACAGCTTTTTTTTTTTTTTCAGTCTCTTGAAATATGTCTGAGTCATTTCGGATGAGGCATTTGTACAACCCCCCCCCCCCCCCCCCCCCCCCCCCACTAACATGGAGGATCTCAGGGAGCATGCGAGTGAGGAGTGCACTCTCCATAGCTTGCCAGAAGAGTTAATCACATGGAAACTTCTCAGTCTCTCTCTGTTGCCTGTGCGGGGATAACGACAAGCCATTGAAGTGTTTCCCTGTTTGGACACCTCAACCAAAACAGTGGCGACCAAGAGCTTGGTTTATCGCAGCAGAAGCTTCAGAGCGGTCACACCGCATGCGGCTTCAAGTGCTGCACATTTGTCAGCTCACATTTTAAACATTGGGTCTGCTTCACAGACAATAATTAAATCTGGAGACTCAGCTGCCCAGAGCATTTTAGGGAAGCTAAATGAAAAATGCATGTGACCAGGTGTTGTGAAGAGCGCAGAGCTGAGGAAATGAAATCAACATGAAATCGCAAGGGGGATTGATTAACTGGCACTGATTAAGTGCTTTAAGTATTAGGTAGATAAAGTAATTGATTATTCAATAAATCCCTGTCAGCCAGTGAATAACCTCAGTGAGCGACGGGGAGAGAAAAAAAGAACACAAATGATAGATTAGTTTCATCAATCTAAAGAAGAAAAAGACAACATTTAATAATCTGTCATGCTTTGATTTTATTACATGATTATTTTATGAATTTGTTTTTAATCCTGATAAATTTCTGAATTATGCAACCTCTGTCTAGAAGATGTATGTATGTATGTACGGCAGTAATACATTAAAGCGAGTATACCGCTTGCAGAATAATTTGAGACAAATAACTATCACATTCAATAACATCATCAGTGTACTATTCTAATCTGTGTATGTTTTCCATGTTGGCAAAAATACAAATTATCTTCACACACATGCTATCTTTAGAGAGAGAGTGAGAGAGAGAAAGAGAGAGAGAGAGAGAGAGAGAGAGAGAGAGAGAGAGAGAGAGAGAGAGAGAGAGATATGACATCCACATCCTTGAGCGCTTTATTTTTCAATAAAAACATTGCATTATCGACTGAGATGGTTCCTCGATGAGATGAGAGGTTGCAAAACATGTCAGTACGAGGAGGGTAAAAAAGGATTTTGAAAGGCGGGAGGATTGAGACTAAAAAGAAACACAGCATGTAAGAGGACAAATACAGGCAGAGTAGTCTTTTATCCCCTCCAACAAATAGAAGCTGCTGAATGAGACAGAGCGACCATCTGGCCTCAACTTAGAGAAATGCACTGTAAAAGCACTAAAATCAATGGCAACAACTCTACCTTGGATGCCCACCATTACCCAGATGGTGTACTTGGAGAACTGCAAGCCACCTAACCACAGCACAGACAGAGTGCACCGCATTAAAATACCACGGCCCACCTTCACCAATTTCACTGGTTCACTTGTGTTGGTAACCAGTCCTGAGGAGCGACATTAGCCACCGTGCACTGACTATAAGAGAGCCCTCTGTTGATTTTTACGGCGTGGCTGTGACACAGAGCGCTCTCACAAGCGTTGATAGTAAGTAAGAAATTGGGAAAGAGGAGAAAATGGCCCACTACACACCCATTCTCAAAGCTGCTCATCCCTAATGAATCAGAAGACTGTGAGTGTCCTTTGTGTTTTTCTATCTGAATATTACAGTGAAATTACAATCTGTAGCACACTGAATGCGCATCAACTCAGGTCGCGTTTAAACATGTCACTGCTAATTTCCACAACATATTTGTATTATTTTCACACGTTTTTTTTTTCTAAAGGTTCACACAAATAAATACACACACACATCCATTTTCACAAAGGCTTACTTTGAAACGATCCCATGAAGACATATGCCTTATAAATGTTTTGTTTTTTTCCCTTGGGGCATTGAGGAGAATTCAGCAACCGTCTCTTACGTGTGGCTCTTCTCAGCTTGTCAAAATACAATCACAGGAACACACACGTACACACACAAAACAAACTGCTCCTGCACCACAAGCAGTGATAGATTCTATAAAAAGCAATAGTGCGACTGTAGCACATTTCAGGGTAAATTTGTCTCAGCACTTTGACATTTTTAAAAACAAAGCCTGTCAAATCTATTTCAGGTCTTCATTTGAGCTGCTGCCTCTGAAACCACACACATGCGCACACGCACACACGCGAATAATAAGGGGGAGAATGGCCCTTTGACCAAACCATTTCAGTTCAGATCAGTCTGAGGAGAGCTTTAGGATTTATGCAACCTCTGAGATGTTGCCAAAGTCCATATACAGCTATGTCAGAAGTCATGGCTCTTCAGAGTGCAAAAGCCAATCACAGGTACATGCAGAGCTTTTCTCACTGGCTGCATATGATGCTTAATATATTAAGCATGTTTCATTCAATGTTTACAACATGAAAAGAGTCGAGAGATTATGCAGAAGGTCAGCAGCATTCACTCAAGGTTATTGTCCAAATAAATGTAGCTATAATGGAAATTATTGTGAGGAAAAAAATAGGTTGCATTTAAAAGTATTTAGTTATAAATGATCACACTCATACGAAAAATTGTGAATAAAGGATCTGATTGAGATGTTGGCTATGTGCAGATTTGTCAAATAAACAGAATACCTTTTTCAAAAAGGATATTTACCAACTTAGAATATATTAACTATATTATTTGGATATTTTTCTCATGCTTTCACACCTGGAAGACAAAAATCCCCCCCCACGCCATTAATATGCTCTCACTCCCCCAGCCTGCACTCCGCCTGTTGTAGTGGCATGTTAATGTGGGCCAATGCCATTTTGAGTAATTGTCCTGCATGGCACTCTGCCAAATGTCAAAAACGATTTGCCTGGTGACAAAAAACGTATTGATCTTCATTCTGTTTCTGTCCCTTGGCCGCGTGAAATGTTTCAGCGCGTCGCCAGCCTCAGAATGACAAATCTCATTGTTCCTCGGTGAGTGATAAGAAACAGACAAAGACAGCTTAAATATGTTGCATCTCTTGCTTACAGGAAACTACATGTAAAAAAAAAATAAAATAAAAAAGAACATTATTTATCTGCACGAGGCAACTTTTAACAATTTGGTTGCTTTTTGTGTCTTGTCTTTATAATAAGCTATCACAGCGCTTTAAAATGGATTTGCAATGGTGATAACTTTCTGCTTCAAAAGAAGTTTACTTAATTCCGAACTCGTCTTTAATTTACCAGACTGTCCTTAAAACTTATTTCTAGAAGGCATGGCAAAGAGCCTGAATTTAGCTGGTGACTCAACATGCTGGCTGGAGAAAGTGGAACAGAAAAAAACAGAGAGCATGGAGGTCACACCAACCCGTGCTATTATATTGCACGCTCTCTGAGTGGGGAAGGCATCTTCAATTTTTATAGGGGCGAAATCGTGTGCATTAATAGTCTCCTGTTGCTTCCCCTGGTTTAAGTAAAAGCTGAAATGGAAAAATCACAGCGAGCCCAGGAAGGTGAGCGGTAAACGAAAGGGACTGCTCATTTACTACTAAAACTAACCGCGTACGCACGGCTGAAGACTGAATAAGGGCGCAACTTTCAAGGTTACAACACAAACCTGTTTTTGGTGTGTGCGTGTGTGAGTGTGTGTTGATGTAAAATTGGACAACTTACCTATTCGAATAACGTGAGGCATCCCGTTAGAGTAGTGAATCCAAAAGAGACATGCAATCAGCGATGTCCAGTATTCCCAAAACGCACTCCGGGGAGGCTGCCAAGTATTTCTCATGGTTGTAAAGTCGCGGGATCCACTTTTTAAAATTCCAAGTCCGATTTGCTCATCAAAACTGAATTCGACGGAGCATTAATGGTTTTTAGTGTCTGCGACAAACCTGCGCTCATTGTACTTGGTGCAACATTCTCCCAGGCTTTCTCTCTTCTTCTTTTTTTTCTTTCTTTCTTTCTTTCTTTTTTTTCTCCTCTCTTTCTCACAAGTCGGAGGGTGACTCGATCAAGGATGAAGCCTCCAGTCCCTCACAGGCGAATCAGCCAAACACCTGCGATCGCAGGCTGCTACAAGTAGCCTGCAGGAGTCTCTGTATCCCCTCCTACCGACGATGCTATCTTTCTACTGGCAAAGTACCACGGCAACAGCCGAGCCGGACTCCTGCGCCGCTGTGGAAAAGGGGAACTGCGCCTGCGGAACTTCTGGGGTGCCTGAAACGATCCTGTCCTCCTCCAAAAAAGAAAAAAGAAAAAGAGAAGAAGACAAATGCCGATTGAAATAAGGCTGCGGGTGCGAGTGTGGGAATTTCAATAGACTTTAGAGGTGGAGGAAAGAATGTTTGCAGCAGTTTAATCACTCCCGTCGTTCAGCCCGGTCATGATGATGACAGGTCAGAGCGCAGTGAAGGAAACCCGCTTCCGCGACGCTCCTCTCCAGTTGCGCACGGTCCCTCGCGTGAGGCTGCTCATTGGGATGAGGGTGGAAATCTGCGGAAAAGGATCTCTGCTACACCGCGTACTTCGTCTTGCAATCCCCCAGCTCGAGCTGGAGGCGAATGTAGTGCAGAAACCCGCGCGTCTGCGTGCGTCTGACGACCCTCCTTCCACGGTGCCACGAGAGGCACGCGTCGTTACGCATAGTTGTCAACTGCTGTCTGTCCAAGAAGGGTTGTATGGAGGTGAGAGGGACTCCACTAACTACCTGGTTCTCTACTTTTCAGAATATTATCGCCAACTTCTGTTTATTTACTCACATTTTCACAGGGAGAGGTAGGATTTGTTCCATTGTGTGGTCGGTGGTGTTTTCCCGCTATTTCTTTTTGTTTTGTTTTTTTTACCCTCCCTGGCACTGACATGGAAATTGCAACATATTACTTTACCCCAAGCAACAACGATCCCCCCCCGCACACACACACACACACACACACACACACACACACACACACACACACACACACACACACACACACACACACACACACACACACACACACATACTGCCTGCAGTAATCATGAATCGGATAGATTATTTGCACGAGGGGAATAAGTGTCAGCTGAGGGTTGGTCCATTGACAAAGCAGACTTCACATCACTGTTATTTGAGACATTCTGACTGTGCCAATGAGTACATTAATCCCCAGTAACTGCTTATGTGTTTATCTGTCTGTCCATTTTTCATTCCTCCCAAAGAGCCATCAAATGCAAGCTGCAGGTTCCACACGCAATCACTCAGAGAGCAGGTTGCTCATGCCTGTCTCACCACTGCGGTGGACTGGGTTGGATGTGTGGGATTTACTTTTACTGAATGCATTATACATTTTGCCTGTAACAAAGTTCAACCACCCCAGAATCTTGAAATCTAGTTTGGAAGATGAAAGCTGCTGCCTTTAGGATTGAATATCAAACTTTTTTTTTTAACATTTCCCTTCTAATTAATCTTTTTTGTTTTTAAATATACAAATGATTTAAACATATTTTAATGTAATTTATATACATATGGGTGAAATGGTTGGTGGCTCGATTGAGATACATGTTATTCCTATGGAAATATGCATCCATATTTAACATTATGAAAAAAATAATAATATATGTGATGTATCAGAACTCTAATATCAACATAACTTTTATTTTTACATTGATGATTTGCTGTTATTAAAGCATATTTTCAAAAATGCACTGCTACATTTTTTTTTGCTCTTAATACAATGCTGTTGATGAGATAGTGCCGCGGCTCATTGGTTTTATTTTTCTGTTTGGAATGGGGGAGAGGAATAAACTGTGCATCAGGGGGCATGCAAGCAAGAACAAGCCAGACTGACTGCCACTGCATATTCATGTCTCCCGGAGCAGATTTATCGCCTCTTGGCACAATGTAAGGACTATCAACGTGAGTTATGTGGCCCGGCTCTGGCATTATCGAGATTCATTGACTTGCTGCTCTTTCAAATACAAAATGTACACAGCTCTAGCAAACAAGACATTCTGGGTCTGTGGGTGCCCTCTATAGAGAGATGGCGGTCTGTGCTCTCAATCACCTGGGCTGATAACTGGAGGGAGTCAGCCTCTGGAGCAGGAGAGAATCCCCACTGTGACAGAGAGACTGTGGAACATAAAATGAAGCGTCTCAGTCATTTTCCTACATTTTTAACTAGTCGCTGAAACCAAGTGGATTTGAGCTGTTTCTATTTCTTATAGCAGCTGGCATTAAATTGTTTTGCAGGCATCAGTCTTGTGTCATTTGCAGGAGAACCATATGCTATATGTTTCAGAAATAAAATAATTGCACTTTGGCAGTGTTCGTGCAAAGTGTGTGAAGCCAGAATGTTTTTTTGTTTTTTTTAAGGGGAAAAGCAGTGCAGTGCTCTACAACCACGTTTCCTTCACAAGTAACATGTTTTTTTTTTTTTAAACAGATTTTATGTAAAGAAGTTGTAAGAATTTTGCACTTTGGTATCACATTCAAACGAGAAATGTATCATCTTTGAAACTTCTAATATCCTGTGGATTTAAATTACAATTCAAACCATTAAAGACAAAAACAAAGTGCAACATCGCATTTTATTTTTTCATGTCACAAATATGAGATAAATATATTGAGATGCAGGGGTTTTCAAAGTGTGGACTATTCTCAGAGAGTTCCCCAACTCTCTTCAGCACATTTTGCCTCATGCAAAGTAGCAGTTTGTAGTTCTAGACTTCTATTTTTCACAAGATTAACAGAGATAACTTTAATGACTGTAGGGGTTCATAAGTAACAAAAGAAACTTAATTTTTCACATCATGTGTTATGCTTTTTATCAAGTTTTTATATATCTTGCAACTGTTGCAATGTTACACTTAGAATTTTGCAGTAAAGCTTATTCTATTATATGGTTTGTCTCATCACACCTAGAATAATTGACATCTAAAAGTGTGTGTTTTTAAAAAATGTCATTAAATGTGCTCTCATGCTCCTTTTGATTATGATCTTTTTCAACCATTTAAATACAAGAAATCATGCAGTGAAAAGGTATCCCCCCCTGACCCCCGGAGTTGTCTGCTACCTCTTGTGTGGTGCCTCCCTTGAAGCTCTCTGGCGCCCCCACGGGAGGTATGCCACACACTTTTGAAACTAATGCATTAGTAATACTCCATGCTTTGAAATTCTTTCTCATAAGTTGCTTTCACAATTGTTCATATTCAGGGGAAGTCAGAAAAAAAAATATGAACAGGTATGACTCCACAACTTTACACAATTAATACTGGAAAGAAATAGGAATCTGGCTGGGGGGGGGAAACATTTTGTGTTTAAATCAAAATAGGGTGGTAATGCATAATAATGTTATTAAGATGGTCCAAAATTTTAAAGTCAACCTCAAACTATCATGCCAATTACTTTCAAGGCAGATAGATAGATGGATAGATAGATAGACCATATGAAGTTTTCTTGTGATGATGTGGCCATGTTAGTCCACACTGTGGCCTGAATAAACAAATGTAAAAATGATGCTGAGGAACAGTGCGGTCTGTAATACTAACCACTGTTGACAATAACTCTGCTCTCCACACAGAGTAAATTAAAGCTCCGTTTGAGTCGACACTTTTTAAGCAGGTCACACATCCACAGATGACAGCGCAGTCAGCTCGAGTTTTTCTGTGTGGAATGATTGCTGTTGCATTCACCACCGGCCAGCGATCAATGCCTCGTCTGGCAAGTTGGTCATAACTAATGGCTTCAGAAACATCAAGTCCCCATTGTAAAGCTGCAGACATTGACAAGAGGTGTACTTATGTGACTGGATTGATCAACACTTTTGTTTTTTTTTTCCTTTCTTTCTTTCTTTCTTTTTTGAAGATTGTGAGAGAGGAGAAAGGACAATCAATTTTCACAATGCCTTTCACTACTTGCTTATATATGTGTGATTGGCTGGAGAAGATGTGCAATCCAAGCAGTTGGATTGTTCATAATTATTTGAGAAAAAAAAAATTGCTGCTACTTCGATTGAGCCTTACAAATGAACCATTGTGAAACATTTTCACCATTGATTTTTCCTTCTCTTCTCACAAGAGGCATAAAGAACTCTGCCACCAGACTGAACATAATGCTGAAGATCGAACATCTCCCGCAACAATGGTCAATGGGAACTCATCTCTAAGTATAATGTGCTTATAAATGAAGTGTCTTTTTGAAGTCTTTTATTTATTTATTATATATTCACTTTTTGGGAAGGGGAAAACTTTGGCTTTGTTTAACGAAAAGATGATTGTTTCATCAACAGACAAACCAGTCAACTTTTTAAACTACGAAAGAGTTTGTATTGATCTCTTGGTTAAAAAAAAAAGATAATGACAAAGCAACAATTTGTTTGGAGGCTGATCCAGAGAAGATTAAGTATACCTGTGTGAAGGCCTGCATCTAGATGGATTTAATGTAATTCAGAAATCATTTTGTAAAAATGTGTGTCTGTCACAGGCATAGAAGAGTGTTCACGTGTGTCAGGTTTGGTCCAAGTAAACTGTAGTAGCTTGTGTTAGTATAGTCCATTTGTAGAAATGTGAATGTCAGCATATAAACAAGTGGAGGAGATCTCAGTATGTCTGCAAGCTTATTCTGGTGTGGTTAAATTAAACTCCAACAGGACTATGAGCACAACACAGACTGAAGGGATGTTAGCAGACATAACACATAATGCTACAGACTTTAGAGGTGATCTTGGCATTTTATTGTGATTTCTGTGCATAACAGAGGACATACTGACATTGCTTCAACTTCTTAGGCATTTAAAGGCAATCATTGTTAGTTCTTAGCTCAAAAAGCAGCAGTCTGTCGAGCTGACTTGCACTCTGTTGAATCGAGCAAGAATGGTGGTGAAATATAAGGTACAGAATATCTGTCACCATGTGTTTTGTTTACCATCTTGGGTGGCAACATTGCGGGTGAGCTTGAAGTAAACCAGACTCAAGTGCAACCTCCTCGCCATTTTCTTTTAAAACTCTGGACCAGATTGGCCAACGACACCTGAACTGTGAACACTGTTTCACAAAACAGGCTACATTGTCACAATACATTTTGTTTATGCATGCTGCTATCATGAATTCATTTGTAGCAAACCCATTACATTAGATCTACAATGCCCATGCAGCTTTTGTGGACAGACACAGGTAATTAAATGTCGATTTACCCTCCTCAACTGCACTGGGGCAATATAGCTGCTTTGCTGACAGAGTGAACACTTGCTACAGCCTGACTTGATACCGCTTCTTATGATTCAAGGCAAGGTGCCATGTGCAGACAAGGTTATGAGGAATTGGCCCAATTCTGCCGTTGATTGCAACATTTACTGGAGCTCTGGACTGCACTGGCTTGGAGTTGGAGCCTGCTCAAGACGTATGTGCTGCTGCTGACGTATGTGGCGGTGGCGTGTTGGGGAGAGGGGAGACAATCACAACCCTGATCAGTCATCCAGACAGTCTGTGAGATGGGAAATGACTGCTCGCGGGGTTCAGCCACTGGTTATAGATGAGAAAGGCACCGGGTAATAATAGATTCCTGACCAACCTGATTTATCAATTGAATTATTAGTGTTATCATCCTTATCATCCCCGTCATCTATCTTCAATAACCACTGAATGCAAGCTTAAAATTGTGAAGCAATTTGTTCATGTGAAGAAAGGAGGGGGAAAAATCCAACTGCAGTTTCATGACCTTTAAATCAACACCTCTATATTTGGAATTTAGGTGAACAGATGCTTCAGTAAGGTCTGGATAAATGTCACATCTGCAAATATGGCTATATGAGCCTGTAACATTAAAAAAAAAGCAACTCTCCTCCAACAATAACAGAATTCAGTCGTTCAGTTCTCATGTGAATGACGGTCCTTGATGTTCAAGGACACCTTTGGGGTCAAGGAGGGAAAACTAGAGGAATTAAAACCAGAGTTGTACACTTCTGTTGGAGAGCCTATTGAGTGCAATCAAGGAGTGATTAATTTTCTCACAAAAAACTGTCTGTGATTACACTTGACCCTGCTTGCGCTGTATGCATCGCCAGTCCTAACCTCCACTGAGGCTGTCTTCAGAATGCAGACACGATCAGAACATTGTGTTTTTCCTTTACTTGGGTCATATTGTAGGCAAAGCCAGTTTAACGTTTCAATATGATAGTTTGGTACGTAAAAAAAAAAAAAAATCCTTAAGTGTTTTACTTGATGAAATGTGTATTTTACATGATATTTCCATCTTTTCAAAAGTTGCAAGAAGGAAGTTTTACATGTTTGTTCATGCAAAGTACAGCATGTTTGAGACCTTGATTGCAATCATAGGCAGAAGTTCCACTTCATGGTTGGAGATTAAAAAAAAAAATGTAAACATCTCTCAAGATTGAATGTTGAACTCCATTTAAAACAATCACAGTCAATACTATCAGTGGGTTGGTGCATAGTTTTTGCTGTAAGTTAAAATTTTCTTAAATCAGTGAAACATTGGTTTATCTCAAATATTATGAACAAAATAACATCACAACAATTTTGCATGTAGAAGAACCAAATTATACTTCAAACTTGAATTGAATAAGTGGATATGAAACAGTGACGCTATCCCTGCTTTGATTCTGGATACGGTCATCTTTGTGTATGGTTTTTCCAAGTTCTTTCTGTGGATTTTCTCTAAGCATTGCCACAGTGTTTAGAGATGCACAATAGGGAAATAGATATCCTTAAGGCGTACTTCAAAGTTTTCACAAGCTTTCCAGAGTGCAAGGTATTTGAAACACCCCTGTTGCTGTGTCCATGTAAGCAGTATCCAATTTTACTTAATATGGATATTTGCATTTAGTACTTGAACATGCTCATTACAGTTTCAATAAGTACTTGCAGCCATTGCAGCCAATTTTTGGCATGTGTGGGAGCAGATTGACTGCAGGATTCTGAGGTGCGGCTCACTCTTTTGTAATTAACAGCTCTTCCAACAAAATATTAATTTATCACACCATCATTGGGATCTACTGAAAGATAAATATTGTATGATGGAAAAGGACACCTTAAATGTGCTTTTCGGGCATTTCAGTGTGTACGGCGATCGTTTTGAAAATGTATGCATGCATAACATTTTTGAAACAAGAGCAGAAAAACAACACCCTTTCTATATTAACAATGGGCAAGATTGTCTTTTTACCCTATGATTGTCCTATAAAAGGTGTTTTCTGATTTATGCACATTGTTATCGGATTGGCTTTTGGATTGTTACCCCTGAGGCCATAAGTTGAATAAAGCAGGTATCGGTAACAAATATTGAGTTTCAGAGAAGCACTTTGGGTAATTGTTACAATCCAATCTGCACTAAAACGAGAAAGTCTGTTACAATCGTTAATGTAATTCATTCCGTTTGGAAGTAGGAGTAAATAAAAGGGTGAGACACATTTCTGATTTCAAGTGACGTCTGTTTCTTCTGGTACACTTGCTTTGCTCTGCAGGTAGTGGTTCAATTTCCTGCACGCCAGCAGCCCACACCAATGTGAAGCAAATATATATATATATATATATATATATATATATATAAATTCTCCTCTCGCCTTCCGCGGGCGGTCACCTGTTTTTCTATTCCAAGCTCGGGTCCTCTACCAGAGGCCTGGGAGCTTGAGGGTCCTGCGCAGTATCTTTGCTGTTCCAAGTACTGCACTTTTTCTCATGTTTCTCAAATTTCTCATGTTCCTTCTTTCTGATGTTCCCATCACTTGGTATTGCTACATCCACCACGACGGCTTTCCTCTGCCCTTTATCAACCACCACAATGTCTGGTTGGTTCGCCATTACCATCCTGTCTGTCTGTATCTGGAAGTCCCACAGGATCTTCGCTCGGTCATTCTCCACCACCTTTGGCGGTGTCTCCCACTGTGACCTTGGGGTTTCCAGACCATACTCCGCACAGATGTTTCGGTACACTATGCCAGCCACTTGGTCATGGCGTTCCATGTATGCTTTCCCAGCCAACATCTTGCACCCTGCAGTTATGTGCTGGATTGTCTCAGGTGCCTCTTTGCACAGTCTACACCTTGGATCTTGTCTGGTGTGGTAGATCTGGGCTTCTATTGCTCTGGTGCTCAGAGCCTGCTCCTGTGCAGCCAGGATGAGGGCCTCTGTGCTGTCCTGTAGGCCAGCCCTCTCTAGCCATTGGTAGGACTTCTTGAGATCAGCCACTTCAGTTAAGTTCCGGTGGTACATCCCATGTAGGGGCTTGTCCTCCCATGATGGTCCCTCTTCTAGCACCTCCTCATCTCGCCATTGTCTGAGACCTTCGTTGAGTATGTCATCCGTTGGAGCCCTGTCCTTGATGTACGTAAGGAGCTTGGATGTTTCATCCTGGATAGTGGCTCTCACGCTCACTAGTCCTCGGCCTCCTTCCTTACGGCTAGCATACAGTCTCAAGGTGCTGGATTTGGGATGGAACCCACCATGCATGGTGAGGAGCTTTCGTGTTTTAACATCTGTGGTCTGTGTCTCTTCCTTTGGCCACCTTATTATACCCGCAGGGTACCTGATCATTGGCAGGGCGTAGCTGTTTATTGCCCTGGACTTGTTCTTGCCATTGAGCTGGCTTCTTAGGACTTGCCTCACTCGCTGGAGGTATTTGGCCGTTGCCGCTTTCCTTGTTGCCTGTTCAAGGTTACCATTTGCCTGTGGTATTCCCAGGTACTTGTAACTGTCCTCAATGTCTGCTATTGTTCCTTCTGGGAGTAAGACCCCTTCAGTGTGGACTACCTTGCCTCGCTTTGTCACCATCCTACTACATTTCTCGAGCCCGAATGACATCCCAATGTCATTGCTGTAGATCCTGGTGGTGTGGATCAGGGAGTCTATGTCCCGTTCGCTCTTGGCGTAGAGCTTGATGTCATCCATGTAGAGGAGGTGACTGATCCTGGTTCCTGAGGCGGTATATGTATATATATATATATATATATATATATATATATCAGTAATTCTTTCGTTTTTATTAAAAAACTTGAAATTATATAGCGTGCTTTACTGAAATATAGGGATCTGTTTATGCAAGGAATCTTAACGAAAACTTCACTCAAACAACGCCCTCATACACACAAAACCATAAATTTACTTTTTTCTGTTTTCGTCAGCATTGCAACAGTTTTATATTCAGTTATGGTCCTGACTGACATTGCCCTTAAAGGAGGTGCTGTAAGTCTTAGACAGATATTCCATTTATCTTTCGTGGAAATGCTAAACTACTACAAACTCTAATGTGGTCTGATACAATGCTTTAGCAGTTTGCTACTCAATTTAATCTGCAACATAATGGCGTCAAAAAGCTGAACCTAACAGAATCAATGAGGCTTTGATCCAAAACAAATTAATCATTTGAAGTCATTGTGGTGAACTTCCGTCTGTCACAATATATGTCCTGTGTTGATTTCTGAGTATAATCAAAGATTATTAAGAATGACATTTAAGACATTGTAATCAATTTATACTTTCTTTGTAGCATTACTCACCACATGAAATTATGGTTGTTATTATTAATTAAACCTCACGAAGCCAAGTGCTTAATATTATTGCCTCATATTAATCAGAATTTACCTGCTGGGACCTCATTTGGATGTTCTGTGTATAAATTACTCTAAATCATGAAATAATTACAAACTACAAACTGAAATTTACATATATAAAAGCTGAAGAACTTGAGAAACTTCCTGAGGTCAAGAAAGAGCAGGATTTTACGATGCAATTGTTCGGAACAGAGAAACACAAATGACCCAGAATTGTTCTTGTTTTTGTCCTGAACTAAATAACTACATTTAAATTGTTGAAATTCATTAAGTAGTTAACATTAGCTGTATAATATGGCAACACTTTGATCTATAACCTTAATTGTAAATGAATGGTAACGTTTCCTGCCTGACTGTAATCGCTGGCTTTCTGGAGGAGAGGTGGACCGCACTCCTGTGTATCAGGTTTACCAGTTTCGAATATGAGTATAAACATATGGCTAATTACAGTGAAGGGGTCAGTTTAGAGCTATGGAAGGGGCATAAAGAAGCCTCCTTAAAGTGTGTTTACTATCTCCAGAGTGTACTTTAAAGTGAGGCAGAGTGAGAGGCTGGTATCATGACACGCGTTGCAAATGCTCTCGTCTCCAAAACCCACAAGACTTTGTTTGGGAGGTTATCTTCGCTCAGTTCACTGGAGTAGCCTATCTATCAGTGATGGAGGGGGAGCAGTGGTGACAGCCACAGCACGATTAGACGCTATGTCTGCTAATGTTGCTCAGGCATCTGAACAGGGCCATCCTTTGTTGTTGTTTACACAGCATTTGCCCATCATTAGGCTTGGCAGGGCTGGCTGCCTATTCCTTTTATATTAATTAAAGTAAATATACAGTAAGGACTGCACGTGTGGCTCCCAGCCAGAATTTTGAAGTAAGACTCAATTAACCTCAGTGACCCCATCTAACGCAAACAATGAGACATTAATTATATGCACCAACCAACCCAGACAAGCATAGTGGCTTCAAAACTACATTATGACTGGTTTTGAATGCATTTCCACCTTGTTTTTGTTTGCGTCTGCCAAATCAATGGCCCATTAAAAAAAATCTGCTGCAACATAAAATGGTGATCATGAAAGCACAGGTGTTTGCAGGGCATACAGGCTCCAGGAATCAGCAGTTTTCATTGATTTGGTGGTAATGCTAGACAGTCACGAGCTTGTTGGGTATCTTGAGAGGAAAATAAACCATTTTCTGTGGCTGCATCATTGTCTTTCTGAGCCACAGGAGAACCGTGACGTTTGCTGAATCTGGTGTCAACTTTATTCTTTTGACAAATGCAATCATATCCAGGTCGGGGATATTGACAAGTGACACAGGATTGAAAAATGAAGACTATATTCTTTCTTGTCTTTGTGTGAGTTTGTATGTTCGACAAAGCGTACCCCTAATCTGCCACACACATCCACAATTCCATACAACCTGGTAGAGAGAGTATCTCACCAATTTTAAACCTGTTTTAATTTTTGTACAATGCAGTTATCCACAGACTTTCATGTTATCACATTGGCAGTTATGAGTAATTGCACCCTGCAGCAGTCCCTTCCCCTGGACAACTTTTAATTATGTTACAAAGTGCACATGCTCTCCTGCATTAATGTCTCTGCTGGAGTCTTGAGCGATTACATTCGCTGCGGTACTGTAAAAGAAGCAGCTTCTCTAAATCATGAAAACATGTTTATTAATCTGGTGTGATAAACTCACACCGTGGTATTTGTCAATGTGAGTCGGGGATTATCCTTTGTGCTATGAGTGATAAGAAATTTAAAAATAAAGTGTGGCAAAGCCAAGGAATGCTTACAGAAGCTGAATTGCAGCAGGGGAGCTGAAGTCTTTCTTTTGAAGAGAAAGAAAAGCAGGGATAGATTGCTGACAACATGAATGAATGAACCCACTGTAACATATTCCTCAGGCACAGTGGATCATTTATGCTTTGTATGGCCTATGCCTGGAACATCTCTCCCCGTGGAGATGAGTGTGTGTGTGTGTGTGCGTGTGCTGTCTATCATTGCACGAGCAGATGAGTGTGAAGTGAAGCACATTCTGACCAGCAGCATGTCACTCACAGTTTCATGTTGGGCAAGACCCTCTTGTCACATGTGAGTCAAGAACACGCTGAGGTGCAATTGCTTCACCGTCAGTTTTGACCAACACATCAAACAAACCTATTCAAAACATGAACCTATGTATTTTTTTTAACTCGCTGTGACCAAGTGTGGAATAAAATGTATTTTTAAATTTTAGATAGAACAATAGCAATGACTCAATGTAACCATTCACATATAATGAACCACGGACTACATTATGATCATTAAAAAAATCTATTGCAAGAGAAGCTTGCGTCATTCATTTCTTAATCGCTTGAAATATTAAACAAATAAACAAAAAAATAAATAAATAGAAATGGTGAGAACAGTAAGGTTTGCATTTTTGGGGGAATTTAATTTGTTCACTATCAAGCCTTCAACACCCCAATTTTATACATTAGATAAAGTAAAACCAAACCTCAGAAATAATTCAAAGTGCTTTTTCCTCTTCTGTTGTCAGGTGGCAGTGTCTCAATCTATCTTTTTCTATGTCTTTGAAAGAAGAAGTGAGACAGGAATCCAAGCTGGATTCAGATTTGAGCCCATTTGACCACAAAGGTCCTGTTTACACGACAATGTCTCAAGAGAATTTTTTTATTTCAGAAAAGTTACACATTTGCACAGCAACAAATGTCTGTTTACACCGAAATGGCAATATGGATTTCATGAAGGGCCGCTATTCGGAGCTGTTGTTTGTGTTTATAATAAAACATATTGCTGTTACAGACGGCTGCCATCTGTAAAACTATTAAGTCCCAAGGAAACTGGGAGTCACGTGCACTGGCAGGGTTTCAGAAAAGTTGTGTTTTTCCCCTGTTTACACAGAGAGGGAGTCTGAGCAATTTAAAAAGTGTGTTTTCCTCTGAGACAGATTTGGAGTGTTTACAAAAGTTCCACCTTGGGAGCCATTTTCAACAAGTTGCGATGTCGATTGCTCCCAGCACTGTTGTCATCCAAATGGAAACCCAAAACACAACAAACGTTTTTCATTTTCATCAGAAAATGTTGTGTATAAGTTACTGATGTCTGAAGAAGGAAATATTCACCTCATGATTTTAACTTGCTATGAAGATTAAAACAATATTATATATCCAACAGACAAAGGTGAAAGAGTCTATTGCCTTTTTTGTGAACCCTCAATGAAAACTATAAGTGTTTAAATGTACCATAAGAATCTGCAGTTTCATAAAATGACCTCGGAGGTCATGTAGTATAAGGAGTACTGTATATGTTTATAATATGAATTATCCCATTTAAAAAAATGAAGGTGCAATCACGTTTAGGATTTTGCTGTGAATATTTCCCCTTTCTTATATCCAGAATATGTTTATTAGATTTTTCAAATGAGAAAATTATTATTATTATTTTATTTTTTTAAAAGCTCTTATTTAGGTACACAATGCCTATTCAATGCTTAACTGAATTTGACTGAATGCACAAGAGTAACAACCACTAGACCCACTCATAATCAGTGAGTGGGTTAAAGGAAAAAATTAAACTGTAATGAGACACTGGGGTCGTTTGGAAATGTGCTCTTTCAATCAATGTACACCGCACCGTGCTGGCTTAATCAAAGATCTTGTACATGGATAATCGCTACAAGTGAACCTTGCCTGGCTGATATTTGCATATATTGAGTTACAGGAGTCAGTCTCACTCAAGTCTCTATCTGGTGGATCACTGCCTGTGATGGTATCTGTGCGGCGCTGAATACATCAAAAGTGCTTTTGTCAATTTGTTTTACACATATCAGTGCAGCTGCCATTTGACGTTGATTGGATTTAATAGAGGGCTGTAATGTGATTTATATTGATTATCCAGAGACAGTAATTTTTTGACAGACGTGGGAATGCATAGTTTATACAATGATTGCAAAAGAAAATCTATCTGCCGTTATTATGGGATAATGTGTTGTCCAACATCCAGTAACGATTTGTTGTATTTTTGTTCTTTCTTTTTTATTATTTGATTATTTGTTTTTCCCAAGACCTTTCCACTTTTTCACCACAGGGTGTTGAGGTTGACTTATAAGAGGTGAATAGATCAAATCATTAAGGTCACAAGAGGATTGAAACAAAAAGTAAGAGAAAAGCACATTTCTTTGACCTGGTTATGCTTATCTTTTCATATTCATATTTTCTTCTCGTCTGAAGAAATGCAATTTGTGTGTCTCCTGCTCAGAATGCTGCTAATCTAAAATCACCGGTAAGTAAGGAAATTACTAAAAGACTTGCATTATGTGTGTATGTGTGCATTTTCTAACATCTTGAAATGACTCTACCGGAATACACACTGGAAAAATGAACAATTTAGGACTGAGATTTAGTTGTTTATATACATCTTTTATATGTTGTCAATACCTTTTTGAAGAAAATCTGTCATTACACTCATACAAACGTGTCACAAGATCCCTTTTGCAGACTCGATCTCGTAAGACATCAATTCCGGCTGGAACAATAAATAACGTTTCACAACATTTAAGACTGTTCTCGTTGCTTGAATGTTCTTCCTTTGAGAAAGTCTGGCTTTTTTTCACGCTGAATCGGTCAAATGGTTGAAGTTCTATATTAACCAATGCGGTTTCCCAAGGTTTCCCAAGATGTCGTCAGTTAGCGGAACATAAACACAGTTTGATGGCTACAAATTCAAGTTTGTTTGTAAACATATTGACTTTGCTGTGATTGATTTAGGCAACTGTTGGTTGGAAATTTGTGGAAATGAGTAGTAATAGTCTTGTTTTTGTGTATCAGCTCTCTTTTATGAGAAGTATATTTTAAAGATTTTTTTCTGGTAGAGCAACTTTAAGTAGTGTCAAAGTGCTTTACATAATCAGTCACGTTGACACATTCACACATACCAATGAAGCTGCTATGCATAATGTTCATAGACAGTTGAGTACAACACTTGTTACGCACCCAAAATATTCTCACAGTGGTTCATCTTCTTAAAATACAGAATTTACAAAAACAAAATCAGAGACAATTACTGTACCTTACAAATGTCTTTGTTTAACCATAAAAAGAAACAACAACTAAAAAAAATCTAAACATTTTTACCATAATTTTAATACACTGCCTGCAACGTCACAGTTACATGAAAGTAATGACATTGAGGTGTTCAAGAGATTGATTAAGATGACCTGACAAGTTAACCAGAATAAAGCCAATGGTACAAACTGCTGTTATGACCAATAACACACAAACTGCAGTATCACCTAGTTATCTAAAATTAGATAAGGTCCCTGCACATTGACATTGGAACCTTTTATTTGGCTCGAGTTTGGCGTCGTCATGGACAGTGGTGTCATAGATAACTTATAGGTTGTTTTCTTTTATGTTCTGATGATTTAATGTAATTCGTATTCATCATTTAGACATATTTAACTTTCAATTATTCCCAGTGTTGATTCTGTGTTTTATTTTATCTTAGCGAATTAATATTTTACTTTGTTTTGGAGTAAATTCACAGTGTTTCCCTGGTTTGATCTTCTCTACTGTGTGAAAAAAGACCAGCTCTGTTTCTATTGTGTCGCTACTCGGGGACTTGGGTCAGAATGGTTCATGTTATAGCCTTGTGACAGTGGTGTGGATGTTGGGGTGGTTCAGCGGGTCCATCAGGGATCCCTGAACTCAAAGTCCCAGTGATGGGGTTTTCTCACCTTATTTATCTTTGCTCAGCAACTTCATGTGGTGGGTGGGGGATCTTAGTGGATGGATGGCTGGATGGACGGAAGGATGGATTAAACAACCAACCTCAAAGTGGATGAGAATCAAGTTCTACAGGCTTTGGTCAAAGTCTACAATTTTTTACAGCCCAGTTTTTGTCCCAAAACTTTTGAAATGATGATGATGCCAGTGAAATGATTCAAAATATAAGGATTAAAAAATATAAGAAACTAAACATTCAATAAGAAAGACTATTGAATGTTAAACTAACAGCAGGTGGGAAAGCAGTGAAAATGCTTTACAGTATTTCAGATTTCCCCCCTATAATATGTAAATCACAGCATAACAAGAAAGCAAAATGTGATGTTGCATTGTCACAAAGAAATGAACCATCCTGATATCTGGTGCAAAAAATGTTTGTGCAAAGAGACAACGTTGTTTCTGCTTGTGCTGCAGAGATACTCTCATCAGTATCTCATCATTTATATGGACTGCTGTTGTTTGATACATCTCCCTGAAGATAGTTGTCATGGAACAATACAACTCTACTGGG
The DNA here is from genome assembly GCF_963422515.1 of Blennius ocellaris. Classification (NCBI taxonomy): domain Eukaryota; kingdom Metazoa; phylum Chordata; class Actinopteri; order Blenniiformes; family Blenniidae; genus Blennius; species Blennius ocellaris. The sequence continues at coordinate 15,415,198 of NC_137657.1, read as the reverse complement.
AATTCAGTAACATGTGTTATTCATGATGAAATTCCTTGAAACAGGCTGTGGGTAATTCCTCCTACTTACATTGTCAATATTGAGGAGTGACCTGACAAAAACATCAATTTTACTTGAGTTGTTCAAATAGTCATTCTCGAGTAGAAAAATTCAAAGGCACTTTTTATTTTCACCCTATAGCCTCTGGAAGGACCCAACAGCTGGTTTATTGCTATTAGCAACTGTACATCCTGCCATAAACGGCATCGTTCAACAATTTTCACTTTTTCAATTGAACACATTTATATTTTGTGTCGTGACTTTTATGCTCGTAGAACAGAAGCCTCAAGTAAGCATCCTCTGTTTTGATAAATAAACCAGCGAGTACCAAGTGCAGACTTCACCAGGGAACATCCTTAAAGATTGGAGCTTCAACTCAAAGATCAGACATTTAAGTGTTTCACCACTGGGAGGTTGCAAAGGTCTAATTAACTACTGTGTCTGCTCTGTCAGTTATGGCAAACCTGTACATTGCCCTTCCCTACACTGCCAAGTGATCTCCACTGTAATACATTGCCAAGCACAAGTGTGTCTGTTTCTTTTGAGCTGCTTGGTCGTCCCCATGGGAATTCCTCTGAAGGAGAGCATACAGCAATTACCCATGGACTACAAAGTGAAAGGTGAAAGGATTTGTATTCACCAGCCAGTGAGTGGTTAATGACAACACAATCTGCTGGAATTATGGGGATTAGAAGGCAGGGATTTGTGTACAGTGAATAAAATTTCAATCAACACCTCTGTGCTACTCCAGTAAAGTGAAAGACTTTAGGCACAGTTGTACGCTGTGGAAAAGGACAAATGAGTAGACAATGAGTTTTTATTTTTCTTCTTCACCCATGGGGTGTGTCTGTTATTTAAGAGTTTGTCAGGGTACTATTACTTTGCAACAAGAAACAGGACAACAAGGGAGACATCACAGTATGCTGAGCATCAACATGGCCCAGGAGGGCTTTCCAGTCAAGTTGAGTTTAATTCATCATGCTTAATTACAGGTGCAGTCGAAGGTCTCAGCCACTCCTAAATAATGAAAGAAGAGGCCTTACAAAGAATAGTGTATTAGACTAATTTCATCCTAAGTTTGTTAAAACATCAGAGGGTTATATTAGCAGGTCACTAAAATAATATCACCATAAATCTCACAATCAGATTATGAAGCATTATCTCCAGCAATGCAACCACAACGCTGTCATGATGGTAAAGTCTCAGTTCTCAACCTCAAAATACCTTGAAGTTATAAAACAGTTCAATACAGCAACAATAAACAGCGATGGACAGTGCAACAGATTTGTTTCTGATGTTCCGGCTAAAAATAGGGCACACTGACTGATCAGGTCATTAGTACGTGATTTAGCACCAAGTTCTCCAAAAAAGTGATCTGCAAGGCAGGAGTGACCATCATCTGACATAGTTCCTGCCCATTGTTCCTTCTCACTGGCCGTGGGCTGGATATTCAAGATGAACCGAAGTTCCCCAATGCTATGGGATCGTTATGTCTTGGTAGTATTCTGACTTAAGGGCGTTCAGTCATAATCCCACAGATAGTAGCGTCGCACCATCGGCTCCTTTTCCAGGCTCAGACACCAAATGTCTGAATCTATGGTTCTTCTCATGTTGAGTAGGAAACTATTGCTACAGCACATCATCGTCAGTAATGTAAAACTAACATGAGTCACTTGGGGTCTCAAGGCAGCTCATGTACCGTGTTAGTGAGTGAAGCTTGTAGTACTTGGTGAACTCTGTTCTACAATGATAGGAAGAGCCAACATTGCAGAATCAGAGAGAAACATTACAAGGAAGGTTATTCCCGTAGTAATTTTTGTGATATCTCTTACTCGAAACTCCAAAATTCTGAAAAATTTTAAGGCTTCACTTTCATGGTCTATATGCTTACTGAAAACAAGATGAAATGAGCTTTTGGAATTCTGCTTTACAGGATATCTCTGTCCTCCTGAGGAATTGTAGGAAATCCCTCGAGAACACTACCATTTCTTGTCATTACAGAGTAGCTATTTGCCATCATCTTAAGAGGAACACGTTTGACCCACAGGGATGTGCTGACATGTCTGTGCACCCCAAAATCATTCATAGTTGACAGTAATCAAACACAGGTGCAGTGGCAGTAAGTGAGAACAACTGCCTCTCCTCATTACAAATACGATATACTGTGTCCTTGTCATTGTGAATTTAACTTTTTTTTTTTTTTGTACGAAAATGACACTACAAAATCCCACTATATAAAGAGATGTGGCACTCTTTTTCACACCAAAGGGCCACGCAAAATCCGGCATTTATCTCTTTGAGCTATGTTGTTTACACTTGATTTCTGGGAAGATGGCACAGCTTTAACGAAACGGCATCATCCACTCTGCAGAGAGCAATAAAGTGGCAACAACCGCATTTGGGAAAGCCTCATCTCAGGGACTTTAAACTTGTTATGCATAGTACACTTGATCCAAATCATCCTCTGCCTAATAAAGCCATCCATCCATGTTTTTTGGTGCTCATCCCAGCCAGTCTTGGAGTAATAACAGTGCATCAAAAGCCAGGATTCCTTAGTAATGGAATTATTCTCAACCAAGTGGAGGAAAAATTATTCTGTCTACAAAACTATAGCATAATATTACATACACAAGTACACATACGTTCAAAGGATTGTATCTATAGCTCTTTCATATAACCCCCTTCCCAACATGGCAGTTACATATGAAATACCTATGGTAAAAATATTTAAATATAGAGGCATTGTTTCTGTATTCTCTGGACATTATGTTCTAGCAAGTAACACACATTATTTATTTTTTTTATTCTATGTCTGTGATTCTATTTTTTGTCTTTCCCAATGATAGATGGACTCTGCTAAGAAATAAATATCATTACACTGAGAAAATCAATCAGGTGGTCGTTTAAACTGTTAGTAAATATCACAGCCACCTACATTGATTAGAATTATTATTTTATGTTTGCTTTCAACCAATAAGGCTCCATAATGCTCCAACAGTGAAACAACTCAGTCACTGGCTTTGATGATTCAGATTGAGCATTCCGTGTTTGTTCATGTACTAACAACAGCAGCAAGAGCCTTTTTGTTTATGTATTGTTTTTAGATAGTCATGAGTGTTTATAGCTCATAGATCTTTGAAGGAGTGGTCCACCACAAAGACTTTTAGCAGATGCCTGCTGCCTCATGACAGAAGGTGCCTCGTTTTATTTCCAAGACATGAAGGTTTGACTCCAAGACCTTTTTGAGATCAAAGAAATCCTTACACAGTTATAGGGGAAGTCTCTTTGGCTATTCTTAATAGAAACCCAGATCCAGCCATTCCCATCCATGATGTCTTTGTTATGGTCACTGCTCAAAGCTTGTGTCTGCAGATGGGGGTCGGTACAAAGTCTGTGTTGTCTGGGATGTCTCTGTTTACCACCATAATCTTGATACCAGCCTGCATCACTTCAGCCTACAGTCGGATATTATTTAAAAAAATAAAAGAAATCCCAAATATTTCTTTCTTTTTTACATCACTCATGACTTGAGTGGTTTTTACAAAGGTTGACTTGGAGTAGCACATCAATTGTGACAACGTTATGGTCCAGCCATGCATGTAATTGAAACAATCGATTGCAATTTCATAAACACAAATGTGCATGAAGCACAGAACCGGTAAAGTGAGCTTCTGTTGGTTGAGTGATCAGAACTGCGCGCATATCAATCTCGCTGTCTACTACCCCCACCCCCCTCCCCCTGTCAGGCTTGTTTATTGTTTTCCCATTGAATGCTGGATAGGAATGCTTTGCGCAGGTCTTCTATCATCTCAAGGAGAGGCAGTTACAAAGCCCAGACTAAAGATCAGTTATCTCACTTCAATGAAATAAATGTCTGATATAAGAGGAATAACAAATGTGTTCTGAATCAGTAACTGAAACTTGAGATTCTCTTCAAAAATGAAATACTAAATTTGTGTTAATTAGTAGTTTATTAAACCATTTCCCTAAGAGGAGAATGTCACACTTGCATGATAATGGTGAGTAGATGATCCAAGTCTGTTAAGTTTATGGTTTCTTTAATATACAGTACATGTAACTTTTTGAAGACCGATGATTGGTATCCAAGCACTTGTGTTTAAAAAAATAAAAACACACACCAAACAAACTGTTGTGTATTTTACTATGCTAAGTTTAATGCTGGTAGGGTAAAAAAAAAAAAAAACAGCCATGCTTCTACTGAACCACACACAATTCATGTATCACAGCATTGTGAGATTCTTGGGCATTTATAACGTTTCAGAGCCATCCATCCATCCATCTATCCTGTCCTCAGCAACTTCCTCCAGCTTGAATGGAGGGGCTCCAAGCCACTCCCAGACCAAACCAGGGATCTCGTCTCTCCTGCGAGTCCTGGGCCGCCCTAACGGAGGCAACCAGGGGGCATTTTAATCACATGCCGAGACCACCTCAGCTGGCCTCTCTCAATGTGGACTAGTACTACCTCAACATTGGGTCTGTCTTGGATGGCTGAACTCTTCACTCTATCACGACCATAGGTGAGGGTGGGGATGTAAACTGAGTGGTAAACAGCCGCCTCCATTGGTGTGTGATTGCGTGTGAATGGTTGAATGTGATTGACAGGAAGGCATGTTTGGGACTGCTCAAGCAGTTGGAAAGTGATGTAAGTGAAATCCATTTACCATTTATCATTCCTCCCATAGTTCAAAAAGGTGAATTGGTAATTAAAAAGAAATGCCTGTGGACTATATCTGACTGTTCCTCTGGTGTTTTCCACATGAGAGTTTAGTCTGATTCTCTCAGTCTGATGGCATCTTCTACACAAAACCTTCAGTCGTTCACATATAGGATGGATGTTTCTTATTCGCTCCCTTACATGAATACCGTTTTCATAAGTGAAAGCTGGCTACCTGATTACTGGTGAGGTCGTATTTCCATCAAACTCAAAGCACGAGGATGAATTTGTGAAAACATGCTGAAGGCTACAGATATTGTTTATCTTGAGAAGTGACTGGGTCTTAACAACATTAGTCTGAAAAGACATATAATAAACCGTGCAGCTGAGAAGAATTAAGATATTTCATCAGATTCGCCAATTAAAGCAAAGTCAGGCATGTATTGCATTCATGGATGCAAGAAAATAAAAATAAAATATGTCCGACAAAAGAGGTAAAGAGTTTTATCAATTTAACTGTATTTAAACAGGACACTAGAATTTCTTCTTTTTTTTTTTTTTTCAAAAAATGAACGTTTTCGGGTTTTGCAAAACTATATAAGTCAAGACTTTCTTTATACTGTACTGAAGATTCATCTAATGCAACATCAATCGTTTGAGAATTACGGGTTTGCGCCTTTTGAAATCAAACTGGACTGTATCGGGCCTCTCAACTAACAGGATTTGTACACCTCCGTCTCCCTCAGACTTCCTCCTGTGATTTCTGCCTATGGCGAACATATCAACTGCGAACGTGAGCGTCTTCAACCTCGCTCAATACGCCAGTCGTCTTTCTATCTTCTTTCAGATCTTTCTCATTCTCACACACTCTCCCACCCTCTTGCATACTAAATATGTTTCCCTCTCTCTCTTTCTCTTCCTCCCTGCATTTCTCTCTCCCCTCTCCCTTTGCTGGAGTTAAATTAGATGGGAATAGGTAATGAGGATATTTCATGGCAGAAGCATTAGTAACAATGATAATTAATATCCATTGTCTGTTGGATCAGCTAAATATTAGGCATCAGGCAGAATTATCTCCCTTGATCAAATCACATTAATCAACATTGGAGCCACCTGCTAATCACGCTAATGCGTTTTCTATCCTGAAAATAGGAGGAAACTGAGGGATGCATCAACGGATAGGAAACTCTTGAAATCAAATGTGCTGGTGAGCATCCAGATTACAAAAGTATGTAAAGATTATACTTCTGGCAGCATTTGACAAAGAATATTCTTAGTACAAATTGAAATTATGCCAAATAAATTATGTTTCTTCAATGCTTTAACGGATGTGCAACAGTATTTCTTCTTATTTCTGTGTTTGTTTTTAGAAGTAAATCCAAATAAAATTACCTCACTCAAAAAGCTCATGTCAGTGATGTGTTTTGTTCCTCTGTTTTTCACATGTCGCTGTTAATTTGCAGTTGACCTTGCATCACTTGATGTTTCAGATAGTTTGATTATGGTTTAGACAAGATCAGCTTTTGCTTTTTATTGTCAAGTTCTCCATAAATGTTCAATAAAATAATTCACAAGGTTTCTGAAGGAAAGCATTCCCTAATTGATTTACGTCACAAAAATTACTGAATGAAAGTTATTGTGTCATCTCTGTGTACGATTAACATTTCAAGAGGAAATGAGCAAACTAAGGATCCCACTCAAAGAAAGATGCTTGGATACTATATTTATTGAATATTTATATTGTATATTTCAGGGAGGAGATTGAGTTGTGTTTATCGCTAGAAGATGGGGAGGATCTGCTTTTTCCCCCTTCATAATGTTTGAACTGCTTCCACCACTTTGTGCCAGCAGAAATCCTCTCACAGATTTCCACTTTGGACGTTTAGCCAGTGAGCATATGCATGATGAAAACCACACCTGCCTCAGCCCTGCACAATGTTGTGTGACTGCAGTATCTCGGGTAGAGGCCAAATCATTGTTGTGCCTTAAGACCCTGCTTCGGAGGGTCAGGAAACATTGGGGAATCAATGGGGAGAGTTACAGGATTTCTGCTCTGCTGGCATTACAGCGTGTTATCAAGGAACAAGAGGGAAAACTGAGATGGGATTGATGGAGATAATAGTATTTTTGGGGGATTTTTTTTGGTTCAGCATGGTTCATTGTGGGTGTATTTCCGGCTCCATTTCAGATTATACGGCAGGGTGTCTTAGGACAGTGTTTGTAGAAGTTAATAGTAACGTGGGAGTAATCATAGAGGTTTTACTGGAACCGGGGTCTAATTTTGAACATATTGATTTTTCCACACTGCCACTGGCAATCTGACAAGTGAAGCAGGAATTTGAACCCCCCCCCCCGAAATGTTTTTATTTTTATTTTTTATTTTTTTATAGAGTGTAATAGAACTCCTCCCGCAGCCACCATGGCACACTCATTCTAAATCTATTCACTGTAATACTTTTAGATATTTTAGGGTAACTTCAGACCTCGGTTGTCTTCGTTGCCTACTGGCTGTGTTTTGTTGCCAGCTCAATTTACATGTCGTGCATCTGGTACAAATTCTGACAAGTATAAAAACTGCACAGCTCTCTCAAACCGCAGGCTTCTAGTGCTAAGCTTTGCAAGGAGCACTTACAATTTCTCCTCCTCATCTGATTCCTCTTTTTTTGGGGATCACTGCACGCAAACAGTAGTGTCAACTTGTAAAGCCCAGGCCGCCTCTTTTTTTCTGCATCGGAATTCTGCAAGAGCCAAGGCTCCTTTCTGATCCTGCCATGGTATTAGTCTCCACTGATCCCCTTTTTTACCTTCACATCACTAGCAAAAGCTAATCCAAACCCTCCTGGCCACCTTGAAAGCACAGCTTATCAGAATTTTGTTTTTTTTACAGTAAAGCAGAGAAAAAGAAGTTCAAGTATCTACATGTACTTATTTGTCCAGCACATGATGCACTATTTCACTAAGATTAGCAGACATAGCCATAAAAAAAATGTAGACTAGCCATTACAATTTATTTCATCTCCTAATGTGTGCTTTTAGCCTAAAATTGTTAAAACATGCAAGTTGAAGGCTGCAGAAAGGGTTTCACATGGAACCTTTTGAAATTATGTTTCAGGTTGTTTCTCATAGGTTTGATTACTTTCACAAAAGGGTATTGAATTTGAACATTTCACTTGCACTTTTTCTCACCAAAACAAAGGCACATTTTTGAAATTGTTATTATTTATGATTTGTTATTTATCATTTTACTTTTTGGGTCAGATTTGGTAATGCAGTCATCCCCTGGTCTAGAGTTATAATCAGTAGCATGTGGTGGTGTTTCAGCCAGGGCCAGCAGTAACAAAATACAACCCCCCCCCCCAAAAAAAAAACATATTGTTGCCAATGCCAATACAGCCAATGCAGCAGCCGCACATTATGTTCTACAGTAAATACACAATCCGAATCCAATGTAAGGCCACTATAATGCCTCAGTACTTAATACATAACAACATAACAGCTGATCAACAACCACAACACATCAAGACACCACGGTGCAGCATCACCATCAGATCATTTTCCAGTGTTTCCAACAGGTTTGCACAGAGACGAGGGGCGTGATCGTAGCACGGGAGAAAGGCCACGATTTTATGGGAAACAGCACTTTACAATCAAAAAGAGCACCAAATGCCAATAGCAGCGCCAGTCTAATCCAGAGAAAGTTAAAAAAAATTATAATAAAAAGTAGCACTCACCTATCACTTGGAGATTAAATCCATCCTGCTGTAAAATGCCACACAAAGACTTTGTTGGTCTGAGTAAGGTCATCCATTTTTGGTGTTGGTCTTCCTCTACTCACAATTTCGATTTTTTTTCTGCAATCGTGCACCTTAAAAAAGGCCCCAGAGCAGGTCCGCTATCATATCATCTTGCTGTTAAATTAGCCGCCATCATCTTTCCAGAATAGCAGATAATGAATGTGCATCATCGACCATCTGCACATGGGCCAATCAGTCAAGCGCATTTCAATGACAACACCAAGACCGGCACTAGAAACTCAGCTTGCCCAAGGGCGTTCCGTCAATAACACATCAAAATCTGATTGGCTGATGATACGGTCACTCAACATTTTAACCCAATAGCAGCGTCCAGCTTTGATCAGAGGTTAGCAATGCAATTACTGCTGGCCCCAGCTGAGGACAGGCGTTGTGATGCGTTTAGAGGACATAGGAGATTTTAGCTCCACAAAATAGAACCATTCGTTTTCTGGATTAAGTTACATACTGAACAAGCAGCCTAATTGATTCCAGACACAGATTTCAGAATCACTTTTTAATTATAAAAAAATGGAAATATAATTTTTGATGCCCCTGACTGCACTGCACACCACTGATCATAGTGGGTCTGGTCCTCTGGTCCGGCTGTGATTTATTGAGTATGACTTTTCAGTCGTTAAAGCATTTTAAACAACTGAGGTAGTGTGTCAATGTAATTTTGTCTTATATACTATATGTTTATTAATTTCCACACTGGCATTAATTCACAACATAATTTGCAAACAAAACATTATTCTCCACAGTTCCACAGTTCCTGACTATGTGTTATTTCCAGTCCCACCACCAGCTCACAGTTTCAATGTCAGTTAATATTATATATGAATTGTACTAATTTACCTCTTTAAAAAGTCCCCAGCTTGTACACAGACTCCTGACTCGACTTGAATCATCCTCCATTCTCCACGCTTTTCACGAGCAAAACGTTTTGAGCGAAACATCAGTGGTGACTCCTGCTTTCAGATTGTAAGAGTAAATTAGACATGATCAGTAATTCAGGAGGTCTTATTCCGAGGGACAGGCTGCCAAATACATTATGACAGTGCTTGGATGTAAGTTGAATTCATCATGTTCTTAACGTGAGCCGAACACGGTCAGAGATTCTCTCATCTGCCCAGCTTCATCCCACTCAGCCTGCCGGGAACGCTGCGTCTGTGGAGGTCATGAACTGTCTAGAAGCGATCACTTCCATATCAGGAATCATCTTGTGATTACCGTAATGCTAATCAGCCGGTAATCACCTTAAGAGCCTGTCAAGCCCCTTGATGAAGTGTTGTGGGAGCCGCTACTCGCGTCAGTGTGACCACAGGGCCGACAGGAGTCTCATCCTGTTACAGGCCCTCATTTGAACCCCCTCCAGCAGGAATATGCTGACGGAGATATTCATCCTACAGCTATTGTTCCTCGTCTAATCGCTTCACACAGAACATGTTCAATTTGAGTCTTTTTTTTTCTTCCGAAAAGCTTGTGTGAGGGAGAGACCTCCAGGTCTGATCTCACATTTCTCAAAGAAAAAGAGGATTTCAGAGCTTCTGATGTATGTAGATTAGTGCTGCAACTAATGATCAATTTGATGCATTTTTTTTTTTTTTTTTTTACAAATTTCTAATTGGCTCTTTTTGTTAATGCTGCAGACATAAAGACAAAGCAAAATTTTAAAAAGCATATGGGTTAAAAGAAAACTAAAAACTCTGACTTTGAAAGAGCAGTAACAGGAAAGTCTGTAATTGTTGACAAAAACACGTAATTTCCACCATCTTCTGCTCAATCTGAACATAGAAGTGAGTTTCCAAACAGAGTTCTTCAATATTTAATGTCCATCAAGTTTAAATAAGAACTGTTTTCAGTGTTACAGTGCCAAATGGATGGGTAACATGAGGTAGTTCGATGAACAGCCTGATAAGTCAGGCATGAGTGATTCATTTGTCCCAGACGACTGTGCTGCATTATGGTTACTGCTCATTTGGTAGTGTCAGCTCAAATGCACGGCTATGCATTCTGTTGTTATTCTCTGCAAGCGTGTTATCTCTTTATTCCAGAGCCTCCACGATGCCGTGGAAGTAAACAGTTGTCCTACAGCCTATTAGAATAATCATGAGCGAAATGTACTGCAACTCATTGTCAAGGTGCATTTTATTCCTCATTTGTTTTTAAATGTGAAAGTATATTTTATTATTTAAAGTTTGAATGCTTTCATTCAAACCCTAAAAAGTGTGACTGGTTCTTTTCAGCTTGATAACATGAACTAGCCAATGTTTCGCTGTGGCATTGTCTCTCATAAGAAACAAGTACAATTTTGGAAAATACTGCTGATGACTTGGTGGATTTGGGTTTTCTTTCCTGCTCATACTGAAACATATTCTATGAATGCAAACATTCAGTGAATCCTGTGAGCTCTGGTTTATCAGAGCTTTTATATACAGTGTTTTCCATGGCTGCGCAGAGGCAGTTATGAAAGCAGCCAGAAGTCAAAATGTGGCAAAAATAATTTAAGTCCCAAAATATTCTTTTGTGTCTCCTGGTGCTGTCTGTTCCCAAGTTCTTTTTGAAAGTACTCCTCCTTACCTCCTAAAGCCAATTTTTCCACCATTAAGCTGACACATTTACTCTTGTGATTTAATTGAATCAATGGGCAGTAAGATATATTCCAGCAATGGGACAAAGGTCTGCATCATTCGTCTACAGTCAGGCCGACCAAAACAATTATACAAATGACCTTTGAACACATTACCTTATTTACTTCATTAGGTTAAGTGGTTCCTTTGAGCTGCACAGTCAGATGATCTGCACTTGCTTCTGACTTGGCTACTTCTGCAATGGGCTTTATTTAAATAAAATGCAGAAAATAAAAAAAAAGGTCAGAAGTCACTTAACAATATACACCCGTCAACCTACATCCTCCACCAAATACCCCACGTTTAAGTAGCCCTACTGGAATCACACCTCGATGTCAGCAGAAGCTTTTAGTTACCTTTTCATTGTGAAGTTCCTCAGAGGAGAGGAGGGAGTACAGCATTTTAGGGGGGAAAGTGGTTAGCAGCAGTGAATATAGACTGTCACTGCTGGGAGCGCAAGAGGGAACGAAATGAGAGAAAACAGGTACATCTCCCCCAGGTCTATAATCCTGAGATTACTGTTTGCTCTGGGGCCTGTCTGACTGCACTCCGGGCTGCCTTTGCTTCACTTCTAATCTCCTCGGCCCCAGCTGTCCAAGAATTGATTTGAAGATTCTCTGAATCAATTACTCTCCCATCCAAGGTCTCATTGCCTGAGAGATATACTCACACATGCACATGCACACGGGTAGGCATGCACGCATGAAAAACAAATGCAAAGGGAAACACACACACACACACACACACACACACACACACACACACACACACACACACACACACACACACACACACACACACACATCCACACACACACACATGTCACATTCCTCTGCAGTAAACACTCATCCACTGAGGTTAATTGCTCAACCTCTGACACGCCCATCTTGAACTGGACCTTGTACCTCTTTGTAGTACATTATACAGTTGGGTAGGTCGCCATTACCTGGTCTCAAAGGAGTTTGGATGTTTCAGTTTGCGTTTTTTTTTTTTTTTTTTTTTTAATTAACTAAGAATAGCATTACTTATTTGGTAGCGTCATCTTTTTTTTTTACTGCACTAATGTTGCACAACCTTCTGGTTAAAAAAATTTTCTCCCAGGTAATTAAAGTCTGAAAAAAGCCAGTACAGCTACTGTATTCAAACTAAAAACCCACTGCTTGTATTGTCCATCCTTTATTCTGTCTGAATTTTCAAGTCAGGTGAGTGATCGCATTCAGTGTGTAAACACCAGAAGTACAATAAAATATTATGTTCTCCGGATACCTACTGTAATACCAGTTTGTGTGTGATCCCGTCTCATCAGTGAGGTTTCCAACCACACACTTGCATTGCTAAATATATGAATAATTCATGTGAACAGGGAGTGGGGTGGTTTCTGTGTGAGGGAGAAGAAGCTGAGGCATGAATGTCGACCAAGTGACTTCAATTGAGCTTATTATTTATTCATCTATTTTTATTGAGTTATGGCAGCCTCACACAAGTCATACATGCATTATCATTATTATCAAAACAATGGAAAGGAAATCCAATCTTTTTGTGCTGGAGAACTTTCTGGATTAACTGAGCTTTTCTCTGTGCTGTGATTATTTTTCACACTGTGCAGGACAGAGAAAAAAAAAATCCAGGGAAGCTAGTGCTGGCATCCTTTTCATTTGTGAGTCCAACAGTGTGCGCAGTAACTTAGAAATGCAGTTTGCAGCTGCAAAAATAATTGCAGTTTATTGCCAATTAAACTAATGAGTTCCAAAATAGCCTCAAGTGTGTTGTTTTACAAAGCAGCATAAAACTGTGAAGGAAGACAGTAATGTAAGAAATTAGTGTGAAAATGGATGATGAATTGAGCTTAGGGAAAGTGGAATACTGTAGGTCAACTCAGCACCAACCCTCACACGCTCACGTGTACACACACTCACACACTTTGTCTCTCTTGATGTCAGTCAGGACTGAAGAACCCCAACCTGCTCTTTGGCAGATGTCATTTCTAGGCTTTAGCTTCCAAGCACCGCGTCATTAATAATGCAGCACATTTTAACTCAAACCTGCCTGACAGATGTGCATAGTTTGTGCCTGAGGTTTCCTGCTGCTCATCAACAATCTGGCGTTATTTGGGGGGGCAGGTTGTACTACAGTAGTACATAATGGTTTGTTTTTTTTTAGGTCGAAGTGACTTCTTCAAAACAAGAAAGGGAACAAATTTCCCGCAAAGTGCAGGTGGCTGTGACAGCAGAGGGCAAGTAGACTTTTCAAGACAAATTCAATACCAAATGAAGCGATAAATATAATATTATGTATACCTGACTGATCGGGTACAATATTTACAATATTTTCTGCTTTATTACCTTTACTGTTACTTCAGCCTCTTTGTGCTGCAGTGAGTACTCGCTGACTGCCCACTCCTCAGCCCAAAACTTAAAAATCTACACGAACAGTTTGAGTTGCAGCAAAATTCCAGAACAATGAGGTATTGCTGGGGGTCATGTACTGCCATATAAAACTGAAGTGTCGTGACTGCAGAGTACAATGGATTGCAGATCCTGCAGTGCATTCTGCAAAATAGTGCGTCAAACACCAGCAGATCTGCATTTGTCACACAACAAATTTGCCAACACCAGCCGAATTCTACAAAATGATCTGCCACTCCACCTAATGTTGGCCAACCAAGCACAGGCTGGAAATATATACCTTTCTTGTATAATGCATTGTGCTGTGTGTTATATTTTATATATGTTAGACCTACAGTACCATATTATATATTAAACTACACCTAACTTTTCCCAACTTTTCTCCACCGTGACGAGAAATGCTGAGAAATTGAGCACTATAATACCAAAGAACCAATGCAGCTGTCTTTAAGTCATGAATGAGAATACATATGTTAATATACAAGTATAATCTGGTATTGGTTATGAATAGTTTTTTCTTCTGGATGCCTTGGAAAAATATCAAAGTTGACATTTACTGCAATCTTTCAATAAAAGCAACTGTTGTATGTAATTTTCTAACTGGTGCTGAAATGTTTTGTAAAAGTAAAGGCTCGCAATGCCTTAATAGGACCCCATAATGAGACCTCCATGGCAACAGTGGAAGTAAACTACAGTATGTTATTTCTAATGAAGCAGCATTAGCATCAAAGCCATATTATGAGGATGAAGTTGTGAAAACATGCATACTGAAAGCTGCAAAAGGTCTGCGTTATAACAATCTATGAATGTTTGCCCACATTACTCTAAAGACAAACACTATTGGGTCTGAGTTCAGATTCATATCAATGTTTATTGCCATTCTCACCATGCATACATGGTGAAATACAGTATTATGTACCTATAAATACACAGTAAATGAGATATAAAGTTGTAAACCTCAGTCATTGTCGGCAACAGAGGACATGAATTAAAAAAATCAAGTGGAGATGATATAAAGAGTCCATGCAGTTGTTGTTGTTATCTATGAGTTAACATGCTGTCATTTTACTGGTCCGGCTGAAACGAGATCATTATAACAACCCGATAATTACAAGGATTTTGACACTTTTGATTTCAAGCAGACACAGTCACAAAGTCACAAAGTTGAATTGAATATCTAAGAAAGTATGTATTTTGCTCTGTCAACATCAACAGCACTGCACCGTGGACCTCTTCGCACAACCATTCTGCATTTCACATCAAATTGCACTGTAGATTCATATATTATTTATCAATGGCCAGTCAATAGTCGGGTCTTTTCTCCACGGAGTTCCCCATTTCACTCTATAACTGCAGTATGAGCACAAATGCCTCATTATGTGGGAGATGTTGTTTCAGACGTTTTCTCTATTTCTTTTCAATGACTTTCCATTCAGAGACGGTACATTGCAGCACTCGAATCTTCCAGGGGTTGTTGAAGAGATGATGGGTTACGTTACATGAAACCTACACAGTGAATCATTAGAGCAGCGGTATGATGAGCCCGGGCAGTGATTCACAATACTAATGAAAAACAAGCGTGACTGTTGACATTAGAACTCAGTGCGCCGCACGGAGACAAGATCAGTTCACATTAATGCTGCACGGTCAGCTGTGGCTCTTACTGTAACTGTCATGGAGGCGCGTAAAGCAGCTTTGCGAGACGTCAGTCCAGCTGTGGAGACATCGCATAGACTGAGCCGTGCTACTTTAGATAAACAGAGCTTTGACCTGACAGTGAATGTGCTGGCTTGGAGGCAGCAGCATGATGTTGACTTAAACAAACATACATGAAAAAAACCAAAACTTTGCAGATTTCGCTTTACATGCTTCAGGTCAGCTGTATTCACCATGTTCAAACTAAGGAACCTCAAAGGAATGCCAACTTGTGACCACACATCTGGCTGTTAAATTTATAACTGACCACATGGAAAGGAGTCATTAGCATTTCAAAGGAAAGAGAGAGAGCTAATTCCAGACCACAAGAGCCTCTTCTACCACACTGCCGTTTTTGTAATGCTTAAAAAAAAAGATGTTATCACCTCGGCTGCTTTACAGATGTGACAGCCAAGAAGCCACGATAGTGCAGCGTCCCTCTCTGGCACCCCTGCGTCTGCATCATCGCCAGGCCCTGGTGGAACCGAGGTTATTAAAAACACAGTCCCTCCATCTGTCAGAACATGGTGTGTTTCTGCCCTTTTGTTGCTTTGAAGATGCAGGCTGTCAGGCTTTCCGCCCTATGAAGTGATTGGAGATAAAACCAAAATCCTTTATCAGCATGTCTGTCAACTATCGACAATCCCATCTGTCTTCCCCGATAAGACCCTTCTCGCATCATGGCCTCAAATTTTTTTTGTTTTTCCATGAGGCATGGATGATTCTGACTGAAGCTTGGAAAAGTGAAATGTGATAAAATTAGAACCAGTCTCATTAAAGATTAAATGTGGTAAATGTTGAGTCTAATAGAATTTCAACTCACATAGCAATGTGAAGGCAGAAAACATGAGCAGTCAGAGTTGGAGCTCTGAGTCTTGCTATTGAGAAGCTACAATGATTTATCTTCCCTTTTTTAAATGGTTTTCGCTTTACCAATGTCACTGATGCTAAAAGTTGTCTATACACTACGATTTTGACTATCTCAGATGAAAGATGGGCAAATGTAGCAATATCTTTGAAGGTGGTTAAATATGTGCAGTCTCATGTTGTACAGTGAAAGTTTTAAGATGGCCGTTTTCACCAGCAAGTGACCATATTCAGCCTGAAACTGCTGCTATAAGCTAACAACCAACGAAAAACAAGTGGCACCAGTACTGCCGAGCAGAGCAGCCAGCAGGGAAACACTTGTGGAGTCATTTCAGCAACAGGAAACCACAGACGAGGCTTCATGGATCAGAAATCTCCACAGGTCGGAAATTTTATTGAATTATGTTGGTATCGGAACCCCATTACCAATACTGAATCGGATCAGCCTCATCCCTACTACCAATCCCACTGAAGGCTAAAGGTTTATTGGAAATTCCTTTATATCAGAACTGGATATAAAACACAAAAACACCTTATTAAAATCCCTAATATATACATTTTCAGTAGCTCATATTGACATCATTATTCACATCCTTGAACTTAATTAAAGCAACAAGTGTTATGAAGGCAAATGGGTAATGAAGTACATATTTTGATTGTTCGTCGCATGGGTCCAGTTTATAGGACTGGCTTTTGATGACAATGGGGTTCGAATCTGCTTCTCCATTCTGGTGCGCTCCCATTACTTTGGTCCTTGTTTGATGTGTAAATGGGATAAACCTGCTTCTCGTGAAAAATACACCAGCGGCTTCTTCTGATTATGTTATAAGTTATGTTGGTTAACATTCAACATAGATATAAGGCCTGTAGACATACTGTATTATATTTGATCTGTTTTTAAAAACCTCAAATTATTAAATGCAAGAACCTCCTAACAAGTTTTGGATTCTTAGGGAACACAAAGAAACAAAGGCTCACTGTTATACAATACCACGCGTGTGAAAGTATCTGTGTCTGAACAGTATAAATGCTGAATTATTAATGTATGAAGGCAAATGAGTGCTGCCATATCAGAAAGCAGATAATCAAATGAGAAAGTGAGGAAATAAAAGTTGAATTAATAATAAATGAATTTGTCCCAGATTTTTCAGCTTGCAAACTTGTCCGCAGTCAAAACTAAATATCTTCTGTCAGAAAAAAAGTTTAAGTTTTAATTTCGTCATCATGTATGCTACAAGTACTTTAACATTCTCACTGTGTTCATCCTTGTGTTTATATCAATAATGAAAAAGTTCCAATTTAATGTCTTATGTGCATTTGTAATGTAATGTTTAAGTTCACATGCTTTTATATGTCTATTGTGAATATTACAGATTTATTTAGTGTTTGTAATTAATACTAATTGTGCTGAATTCATTTGTGAATGTTGTATCTCCACTAAGATTGCCATTTAAAAGGAAAACATCTATTAGACATTCACATTGCTCTTGAAATTTATAAAATCTTAAAAATATATATATATTTTAGACTGAGCCACATCTTCAACGAAGAGTAGTGAGGAACAGAGAGCAATGTTGAGTTGTAACTCTTCACCAAGTCCCTTGGGATGAATAGTCTGTAAATAAAGTTCCATGTAGGATTCAGTGATGCAGCAGCTTTTCGGGGTCACCTCCACACAGTCGTCAGCTGAGGTTTCTACACGGAGGAAAGAAAATATCAAAATACTAGAGTTGTAAGTGCATTTTCCTGTCTACATTCTGTAGAGTTTTCTGTGCAAGAACAATCTCTTTACTGTTTGTGCCCAAGTTACCTTGAAGGTGTTCAGACACGACTTTTCTCATCTAGAAAACTTTCTCCTGAATACTCAACATGCAGCAGTGCTACGCTGGCCTGCAAACATGCATGATCACCAAATGTGTTTGTGCCTTGTTTGTGTATCAGCTCGCCACAACTTTACGCAACAGATTTCGGGATGTGCATTTTTCTTTCAGTACTTATTCATCTTGTCCTACTTCTGTCTTGTACAACAAAAAACAGGACCTTCGCACATATGGCCCCTGACAGGGTACACTCCTCCCTCTTGGAAGACCCTGTAAAGTGTAAATAACTGTACTTTTTCAATCAAGGCAAGGGCTTATATTTTTCTTCAGGATTTAAATTCAAGTTAAAAAAAAAAACCCAACACAATAAAAGATATATTAGAAAAATACAAATATTTATACTTCTTTCTTGACCTAGCTGTATGTGACCCCTGATTAAAATGTATTTGACCTCTGACCTAAATGGTAAACTGGTTGGAGAGGCTTGCTGCATGAGAAATATAACACAGATAACATGTCTTGGTTGTGCACATCAGAGAGAAAACAAGTGCCTGCTGTGGGATGGACATCATCCAGGGATTCACAAGATCAACAAGTGCTGCAAGAGATTTAAGTAACACTGACTGTTGTTTCAGCTGTGCTTTACTTTACTTTCAAGTGATATTTTCAACGAATGTGTAAACATTTGCATGTCAGGACCAACATAGTACACAGTAGCTAAACAGCATAATCATACTCAATTTATTCTCTTATTATGGACCCAACTAAAAATAATCAATATAGAAATCTTTATTGTATAATTTCCAGCATGAATATGTTTATACTGGCTGCAGAACTCTATTTTTTTTTTGTCCTCTGTTCACACTTCCTTCAACTCCAGGTAACTGTATCGATGGGATTATTCACATCAAATAAAAAGAAGACCGCAAAGAATACATCACGTATATCACACATCTACTAAGTCACATTTCTCTGTTTTCCACGAGCATGAACTGTCTTCCCAGCTGCATTTTGTTATAAATAAATACACAGACAGATTTTATATATTTGAGGCAGAATCTGTAGATTGTATTTCTCTCACTGCAGATTATCCAGAGTTCAGCGCCTACAGTAATTGGTGTTTGACTCCAACATACTCTCCTCCACCCCCACATCCCATGAGGTAGGGCACAGTTTCAATCATACCCTCCCACTATTCTAACACTATGGGCCTGCAGTGTTCCTATGAAACCAAAGTAGTAATGGCCCATTATTTCAATGCACATCAACCATAACATTTACCAGAGGCTGCTCATGCTAAAGAGCAGAGGTGGAAACAATGGCGGGGAGGGTGGCCCCTGTCTGTCGCAAAGGATCCTCCAGAAAAACCTGCGTTTCCGTGAATGGCTCAGCTGAACAGAATAGTGATGGCTTCACTAAGCATAGACTTTCATTGTTTTACTGTGTCGTTGTTGCAAACCTGAGGGGCTTGCAGATAAAGACATTTAATTGCTGGGATAACGAATAACAACTGGTCAAATTACCACTTCAATATGAGCTTTGGACGTTATGCAAAAGCTAGCTCAGATTCAAAAGAGAGGGGAATAACCATCCAGTCAAGAGAAAGTCACAATAAACTCAAAATGAGACGGAGGGTGGGACGAAGGGTGAAGAGAGCGAGGACGCTCTGTAAATGAAAGGGGAGAGAGGGTGAGAGAGGACAGTCACCAACTGACTAAAAAGTGGGCTTTTATCATTTATTCATTTGAAATGCAAAAGCAGGGAGGCAGATACTGAACATGCCCAGCTAAGCCCTCCTCTCTTTCCCTCTCTCATTTGCATTGAAAAACCTGCAGGGTTCGTGTGAAGGCTGAGGCTCATGAGCTCCGTGGCACTGTGTGGGGCCCCTTGAGCCAGTTCACCCTCCCACACACTGAAGAACATGCAAGAGCTCTGTGCAAAAAAACAAAGGTAACAGTACTCCCCCCCCATCACATTTTTGGCTGTCATGCAAATATGGATACGGAAAATCAGGTATCTATGCAAGTATATGTACGTTGTTTTCCATGTCAAGTATTTAAACTGATCATAGTTCAGTCAGATAAGGGCCAAAGGCTGATAAAGAGAAAGGTAATATAGCTTGTTGTATTGAACTGGGAAACCAGGAGCTCAGTGTTTTGGCTTGTAGTTTCGGAAATCACACACACTGTAACATTAATACTTTTTCTGCGGCAACATGCAAGTCACTGATTACACTTGTGATATTATTTACACAGTAACTAAAATGTATATAAATTCTTTATTCACTAATTCTGCTGGACATAAAAACTGTTTGGAGCTACTGTTTCTGTCCACCATTACCCTTCCTCCACAGTACCTGCAATGTATTCACAATGCTCTAGATAAATGTTGGCTCACTTCTAAAAGCGCTGTTTGCTTCTAGTTTATCTCTGCGGTTTTATTGCTGCTTGTTCTTGTCATTGGTTCATGAGTCCATTTATTTCTGCTATGCAAAGTTCAGCCTTATGCTACAAACTCCCTTCACACAGTGGAGGTGGTATGCAATGACTGATTTATTATATAAAATTGACTAACATAATGTCTGTACCCCCATTGAATTTCCTAACAACTGATGGTTGACTCACGTCATAATTGCAATGTATGTATGTATGTGATTCTTCTCCAATGTTCTGTCATTTTTAGCTGTATTAACTCAAAGTAATTTCCATTACCTAATGGGTTGTATGTAAGTACCGGTAGGTCTTTTCAACAACTTGAGCAACAGTAGTTGTGTCATCTGTAAACTACATCTGCTGTCATACAACTCGTGTCATCAGTTCTTTTTTTAAAACTGATTTGTCGTATCACTTCAGTTGCAGTATAGTCAAATAAAGATTTGGCGTATTCTAATTGTGCAGTGACTCAAGTGCTGATGATATTCCTAATTTGGCCATCATAGGTTGTTCTGTTTTTGTAAAATTAGCAAGTATTAGGCTTTACAAATAGCAAACAATGAAAGGCAGCTTGATCGCACAGTGAACACTTCCTTCCTTCTCAATTCATTTTTATTTGGAAAGCTTCAAATACAACACAGTCAATTCAAGGCACTTTTACAGAGAAAAAAAACCAACAATTCCACATGAGCACTAATGGAAAGCAAAAACTCCCTCAAACAGGATGAAACCATTACAAGACCAGGCTCAGAGGTGGAGACTTTCCGCTGTCTCGGTTGGGGTGAGAGGATAGAAGAGAGAAAAGGATTGGACAGACAGACAGGTTATGGGGAGGGATTTCAACCCTGGTTCAGGTAGAGGTTAGGGATTCTCCATTTAATTCCGCAGAAAGAGAACCACTTGATGCAGACGAATCCACTTGCTGCAGATGGATGGAGGATTCTCAGACCATGAACTTCCAGTTACACGGGCAGAGATCATGCAGGGAGATAGTGAGAAAAAGCAAAGGAAAGCACAGACCACGCGAGAGTAACAAAACTTAGTAACACGTAATAGTGAAACATGGTAGGTCAAGCTCAGTGTAGGTCTTCAAGCAGTTCTAACCTATGGCAGCTTCACCAGAAAATGGTCCGGGATGGCCTGAATCAGCCCTAACTGTAAAGATTATTCAATAGAAAAGTCTTAAGAAAAACCTTAAAAGCTGATATTGTACAAACCTCCCTAACTGAAACTAGGAGCTGGTTCCACATGAGAAGAGCCTGCATGTGACATAACGATCATCAAATCAAAACTGTGATCACCACATTTGACAACATGCCAAACTGAAGGCTGCAGAAATCATGTGGATCAAAAAGCAACAGGTCCACTTTGTCTTCTTCTTCATCTTTTGGGTTTAACAGCCAACATTGTCATATAATGTCTTTGAATCACTCTGGGATGGAGGATGCACTTTTTTAAAGTTAGCTCAGGTGGGTCATCTCAGGTTTTTGCAAAAACAGTATTAACATTTTCAGAGTGTACACATATCCTGGCAGTGAACTGTTCGTAACTAGTAACTCCTTGAATGTATTGGAGTTTGAGTTTTCTTTATGTTTATCATTTCATCATTTTACTGGTCTGACTAAGTTGACAGCAAATTGGTCTGTATGTTTCTTCAGTGTTAGATGTTCACTCACTCAGACTGAGATATATGAATACAAAGAAGAAAGACACCTGGATTTAAAGACTGCATATCATGAAATAAAGGACATTTTATTAATTTACAGTCTGGAAGATATTTCAAAAAAATGTGGATCAATAAAATGACTTGCAATTCGTGTTAGGGGCGCACATTTTAATGCCATAAATCTGATTGCACTATTGCAGCCCAGAAAGGATTTCCTGTACAATTAAAAACTCAGTGAGAAGTGAAAGCTTTCTGCAATAAATAAAAGATAAGTGTTTTCACAAAAGAGTTACTTCTTTGCCCGAGGAACAAAATATGTAAACTGATTGATTAAGCAAATAACGACACGCTTTTAAAACACACCCACACCATGAAACTAAATCGGTTTTGTATCATTTACATCTTTGCTGTATTATTCAAAGGCGTTGTTTTAGTTTTCATTATCCTGACTGACAAAAGCCCAGAAGGACCCAGAAAGGAGAAGATTTGGCTTCAGCCATGCATCACAGCTATGGAATGATGCATTTTAGTATAACTGCAGCCTCTGTTGTCTGATCACCTGTACCAACTGCAGCCAGACTTTCATTTGGCTCCAGACACCCTACTTACTACAAAGAACTTTGTGTCTCACAGGAAGATGTGTGTGCGTGCGTGTGTGTGTGTGTGTGTGTGTGTGTGTGTGTGTGTGTGTGTGTGTGTGTGTGTGTGTGTGTGTGTGTGTGTGTGTGTGTGTGTGTGTGTGTGTGTGTGTGTGTGTGTGTGTGTGTGTGTGTGTGTGTGTGTGTGTGTGAGTGTGAGTGTGAGTGTGCTCACATACTGGAGGTTGTACTGGAGGGAGGGGGCAACAAGCTGACCGTCACTTTCCCTTGCTGTCAGGACCAATCAGTGTCTGGCAAGTTAATGGAGAACACAAAACCTATTTAAAAGCTACATTTACCACTTGGCTGATTCCATTACATTGTGTAATTTCCAGGTGTCACATTTCCCCTCCACACGTCTGTCTTAATGCTCTCCCAAGCACCCTCTGATTAGTCAGCCTCGGCTGGCTCCCCCAAATCCACTCTAGCAGAGCACCCCGTCCGTTTACATCCTCCTTGAAGGGAAAAACTCCTTACTGCACATTTTATTTGGGCGTTCAGCAAGTTACCAGATAATGCTGGACACTGGCCGAGCTGTAAAATTCTAAATGGTGCAAGCCTCTTGTGTTCCTGGAAGGGTCAATCCATGTGGCTCTCATCCTGGGCTGCAAGAGGCAATAGATTTAAAATGGCATCGAATCAATTAATAGAATTTGTGCCTCAATGTTTCCATCTTTGTGTTCAATCTTGCCAGCTCCCACATTTTTCCATCGAATTCGAGGATCAGAACCACCTGTCATGAGCAGTTGATGTAGACAGGCGCACATAATGTAATCTACTGAAGCCCAACTCAAATATTTCAGAATGCTTTCAACTGATGTCTAATTTGGCTTCAAAGAACAGGATGGGTCTTTTATTTAGGACAGAGAGAGCCAACCAAAGAGACAACATTTAATTCGGTTTCACCTATGAATATTTGAAAGACACAGACAAAGAAACATGTTTTTAAATACATCATTTGAGCTGGGGAAAAAAATCATATAAATGTTTTTTGTTTTTTTTTTAAGATTTTCTGCAATGTTCATGAAATGGAAAATAACATAATTTGTCAACATGTGTTTTTAGGGGTTGATAAACTTGTGAGCTACAGGCCCAAAACAGCCCACAATTCAGTTTGTCGGACTAAGGGCGCTTTTCAAACCCTGGTTCGAGAAAAGGATAGGGATTCTCCATTAAACTTAGCAGACAGGGCTCCGCTCACTGCAAACACTGCAGAAGAACGTAACTCATTATGTACAGCCGTGGTGCACATGCGCAGCAGCAGCATTTCAGAAAAGATGCAGTAGTTGGGTACAAGCGTTCCACATTGAGACCCATTTTTTCATGATGCGCCTATTTTCATGCACATATACTAAGGAAAACAAGCCATATTAGTCGTGAGGCTGCATGATACGTTACATTCATGCCCATCTACATGCACATATTATAAATTGTGAAATATTTAACAGACTGGAAATTCGGGTTTCAAGGCAGTATGAATTAATCCATGTCAATGCTGTTGGATGGAGCCCCACTGCACTAAATTGTGTGGACAATAGATCGTATTTCACTTCATTATTACAACATTACATCACAACTGGTGTCAATACCCCAGAAGTCAAAAGCACAAAAATACAAAAAATTGTGGAAAATGGCTTACGCTGCTGGTGGGAACGCCAGTCCCTGTTCAAAAGAAAAAGAAAAGAAATAATAACAAATGAAAAATCTTAACCCAGCTGTAGCATGTTACTATTAAAATTAAAACAATAAGATTACCAGCAGTTATTTGGAGGTACAAATCCTAAAGCACAAAGATATCAACAATGTTTGTTTATCACAAGTCAGATCGTGATCACAATACTCAACAACGTTATTGTAATCCCATGTTCAAGAAATATTGTGCAGGGTTGTAGGTGTGAAGCGCTTGTCATTTACTGGTCCAGCTCAACTTGGATTAAAATTAGTTTTATCCTTGCCCTTATTGTTCTTAAAAGGTGAAACATACTGATCCATTGCATTCAGCGAGACCACTTTCTGTCTTGAAGATTATCTTCAATTTCTTTTGCTTGATGCATAAATTAGTAGCCTTCAGGACATTTATACTTTTTTTTTTTCATTTTCGTATTGCAATTGCATTACGATTCTTGAAAGATGCCGTATGTCAGAGGTTGCCTGGTTAATAAGAAGACACTCAGTGTGCTGCTACCCACTTAAAAATCAGCAGTGGATTCCCAGTGGTACCGATAGCGGTCAGAAGATAACCTCCAGTACTTTGTCAAACATGGCACTGGTGTTTAATCAGGGGTCAGACACTGAATTGTGGTCATCCACAGACCCAGGAAATCAATGTTGGTTGAAGATGCAATCGAGAGCTTCATTTGATTTGTGACCTGAAGTTTCCTTGTCCCACGAGCTTGGAGACCTCAAGTGAGTAGCTGCCAGCAAAGGTTTGTACTGATGCACATGTCACGTCAGAGAAAGGGCCATCAGCTCATTCATCGTTTTTTTATTTCAATTTTGTCCATTTTTTTCTTTTTTTGGGGTCTCTAAAAGCATGTCATTTTCTCTATCACTGCATTCAAGGTCAATGAAGTGTGAGCACTTCCTTCTCTTAAAGGTCACAAGCCTTTTATAGTGTGTGCAGGGACACTCGCTCGACTTGAGGGCAGTGTTTCTTTCCATGCCTTTTTTCTTTTCTCTTTTTGCACGACAATATTTGATGTAAAAACCAAGCGCATTTGAAATGCAAAGCCTTTCTACCAAAGGGGCCCTTTTTTCAGTTACTTTTAATTACACACAACACCCTCAAGTTATGAGATCTATCAAACTGCCAATACTTACAAGTGGAGAAATAAGGACGTCATTGATTCCAGGATCGGTGATCATTGCTATTGAACCGTGGCCCTCAGAGACACTCGCCAGATATAACACAACTTACAGTGCTGAAGCCAGCAGCCAGATAATGAGATTCACCGACAAAAGTAAATAAATTGCAGTGAAGACTGAGCTTGTTGTAGCTCATTCTGTTAGTTAATTACACAGAAAGCATTAAATCTTTAGTAATTATCACTTATGTGGGCATTGTAATTTTACAAGACACATAAATTCTCAAAGCTTCTCTTCTAACAGTTCCGAATAAGGTAATGTAAAAGCAATAGTGGGTAAACACCAGGGAGTGCCTCCTTATTTTTAGTGCAGCTGATATGCAGGTTCACAACAAATTACAGGTCAACAAGGTTGATTTGCGGGTTGGGCCCTCCTACTCAAGTCACTGCTGAATTCCCCACTGACGGAAGAGTATATTAAAAGGACCCAAAGGGGCCACTAATGATCCGCTCTCCATCAATGTGCAGCTTGCCAGGAAATGTCCCGTGCCTTAATTAATGATTCCGACGCTTACAATCAATTCGAGCGTATGTTAAAGGGATTAAATCTGTCCCTTGAAAATGTACCCGTTCGGTGGGTGGACGTGGTAATTGTTAGCATTACTGACAGTCGGGCGTGCTGTTAAAAAAAGATTGAGGGAAAAATAACAACAAGGCAGGCTGTCCATCTTTTCTAGGGTCAAATGGAGTGTGTGGGTAGGGTAACATTTGTCATGTGAGCTGTGAGCTATTTTCTGCCTGCTGAGTGACTGCGGGCAATCCTTCAGGAATTCATCATTTATCAAACCGGGTGATATCCCCTCCGGCAGGATGGGAGCGGATGAAGTCTGACACCTCCGGGTGTGCCTGGAGAGAAGAAGGCCAATCGGGATGTGTTTGCGCCGAGCATGACTACAGGGTTACTACCACTTTTCATTAAACTGGATTTTTACACAAATGATTACTCAGGCTATCTCTGATCTGTAACTATTCTCACTTAAATAAACAGAGAGCCAGTGTTTTTCCCTTTCTTTCTCACGCATTAAACCACTGTTCTGCACATTTAGCTCAGGCACAACGATGTGGTGAATATTGTCATACAAATTAAACTCTTCTGTACACTGGATTTGCTTTGTTTTCTTTGATGAATATTTATGTATGTAAATGGTACAAGAAAAGATGGTTATTTAAAAAAAACGTGGTTTAATTTGACCGTATTCAACAACTTAAAATAGATCCAGGGAATTATGCATTCCAAGTTACCCAACTTCATCAAATCGAACTAAAGCTCGGTCACCTTTTTGTCATAAAAAAGAAGCACTTGACCTTGATTCAGTACAGCTTGAATAATTAGACTCCCCATGCTGAGATTGACACAATCATTATGTTCATGTCTAGCTCCTGTCAAACAAGGCTCTATCTCATGATATTGAGAATTGAAGTACAAAGCAGAACTTTTTGGAGTCCAGAATTACTAAATTGCTTCCAATAAAAAAAATCCAAAAAAATTCAGTATTTTGGTGACCAAGCTCTGACTGCATGTTAATGGATAAAGTGGGTAGGATTTCTAATGTTCAGCAACTTGTTTCCATGGAATTCTTGTTCAGAATTTATTGGGAATTTTCCACTAAGAAATTGGCTGTTGGAGTGCAATATCTGCTGACTCTACTCATTTTAGCATCACTCTCATTTTCTGTAAAAGTTGCATTTCCCCAACCTGGAAATGTGTCTGAATTTTTCTCCATTTGTTTTTTTAGTTTTTTTCCCCCAAGTTAAGTTCAAACTCAATTAAACACAGTTTAATTCATCATTTTAATTTGCCAAATATTATTCAGTTAAGAATTAAGAATTTAATGTGGGAAATGCAATAAATTGACCAAAATTATACGGATTACAATTTCTGGCTTTGCAAAAACGTATTTTCCCCACTACAATTCTTTAAAAGATTGCCTACACATCATTTAGTTATTTTCATTGCTGTATCATATCAGTTATTATAAAACATAATAATGATGTATGTTTAAAAATTGTAATATTGTCACTTTCACCAGCTTTATATGCAAAGTGTACAACTCAGATCTCATAATAATAATTCTCCACCCATTCTTTTAAATCAAAATGCCTCAATCAATTATTTTGACTGTCATTAATAGATGATTAAGCAAAGTAGGTGTTTAGCCTGAACAGAGATAAATGTCTTCTTTGAATCTCGTCAATTTATTGTTGAAATTTTGAAAGAAACTGGCAAAAATTACTGGCAAAGTTACTAAATGGCCATAAAGCTGATTTCACATCAGTTTATAAATTTACATCCTTGCACTATAATTCATATGATTTCTTATTTGTACATGTGGGTATGTAATAGCTGCTTATCTGTTAAACATTATACAGTATTAATCCATCCATCAATTTCAATGTTTTTTGTATCTTTCTACCATATTTTGTACCGTTTGTTTTTGCTCCAAAAAGATTGATATGTTCTTTTCCTCAACAAGCTCATGCCATACAAAATTTGATCTGTCAGAAATAACTTTTTTGATATATTTCTTCATGTTGACACCGATACTGAGTTGCAGTATCTATCTCTGTGCTTTTTCTTGCAACTGAGTCAGAATGGTCCTTTCTGGGTCATATTGTTCACACAAAGTGAATTCAGGAATAGCAAGATGCCATATGTTTATATAAAGATCATCCAAAATAAAACATGACAAAAAATATTTATGCAGTCAGCATATGTTGTACTTCCACAGAAATCAATTGCACACATTGTAAATGGAGCAATGTTCAACTTTTGTACACTGAGTTGCTGTAAAAAGATTAACCAGTGGAAACAGGTCTTGAGGTATATCCTCACTTTTTGTCCTGTCCAAGACCCCAACTTGGAAATAAAGGAACAAAGATGAATGAATAGATGGAAATCTACTCCTTTAATTCACACAAAATTCCTTCACATTTCACATTTCATTCAGGTTGGAGGGCAGCATCTGTCTTCAGAGAATTAAGGTTATGAAATGTAATAATTTGTTTGTTTCTGGGCCATTTGTCACATCCTTGTTGGTCCTTATATGCCCACACAAAACGGTAGTGGCACATTATGAACACAAGCTGGTGTGACTCCTCAGCCCACAACCATTCAACAGACTCTTCCCGAAAATAATCTGCAGGTGTCACACAATTGTCCTAAAAATACAAGTAGGTGTTTTACTGCCGTGTTGCTTCAAAGTGTGAAACACATTCCGGCAGAAGAGCAAAAACATACAATGAAAATGTAAATCTTTGTTACGCCAGCAAATTTAGTTAAAAGGTGGCCAGTCACATTTTGAGTCAACGCAACACACACTAGATTTGAATATCATGATAGAGCCCCTGTATTAAGAGAAGCGGTCATGCTCAAACTAATATTACGACCCAAACTGTCTGTGTTTTGCTTCTGTAAACTTGAATGACAGGTGATGAATATAGACACGCTTTTTATGATCATGCAAAAATATCACCTCATCCTTTTGGATAGTAAATCATCCTGCACAAAATATAATTTTGGCCTTTCATTGCAGCCAGCCTAAGATGCACTTGTGCAATTATCCTGCTGCCTAATCAACACCTTGATCTGCTACACTTGTGAGGTGGATGGATTATCTTGGCAAAGGAGAAGTGCCCACTAACACAGATCAAGGCCATTTTTACATGTGCCTCGGTTCTATTAAAGAATGGATATTTCCCTCTCTCCGTTTAAAAAAATCTTTATTGACATGGATCGCATATAGACTTGGTTCACAGCTACTATGAGCATGCCAAACCTGTAGGGGGCAGTGTAATGAAAAGCATGAAACCATAATAGTCAATCAGGATCCTGGGAAAAAAAACCACGATGTCAGGAATTGTGATGTAAATATCAGTCTACCCTCCTGAGATGTAAATAGAGACGCATAATTTACCTAGATCTCCTCTGTGACCAGAGTTTTCAAGAATCATCATTTGTGGTGAGTCGTAGCTGCGCTTATGTGTAAATGCGTAGCCCAAAAACCGAAAAATATCAGTTATTTCAAATACCTGGGTGCATGTAAATGTGGCCATAAAAATATTTCAGAACATTTGTGTACATATAAAAAGTCTTCAATCTTTGAGTTCATCTTGAGAAAAATGGGAGCACAAACAAGTATTGCGTTTACATTCTTGCTCAGTGTAAATATCTATTTTCTTGAAAACCTGATGTTTATCTTTACAATCAAAATGGAACTGATTTTAATGAATTATAATCATCCAGTGGCATTTCACATATAGAAGCAATGTGCACTTCAGTGTAAATATCCTGTGTACAAATAAACAGTATATTCTAGCAGGATGAGTAATGAAAGCCCAGCGGGATCACATAAATATGCATGGCCACTTCTGAATGTGTGTGTTTATCATTGTGTGTACTTGGCATGTACTTGTTGGTCCTTAAAATAGAAATTATGACATTAATATTTATCTTACTTGATGTGCAGCTCATGAATGTTGATTTATTGTATGATGTTCACTGTGCCCAATTTGTTTACATGCAAATGATGGAGCATTGTGTTTGCAGTATGAAATCCATAATGATATTCTTGTGTTAATTGGATGACAGTTTTGTCAATATTTTAATGGAAAGACCTCCCATTCATGAAAACTGTAATTACATTCGGTGCTTTACTGAATTAGCAGCACTAGGTGGACATGAGGGCAAAGCATATTTTCTAAGGCAAACAGCAATAACTAATATATGAATATTAGTACACCTTTGAAAGATAATTTAAGGTATGGATTATTGCGCTCTGTCTATTAACCATATACAGCCTGCACTGAGAATATAGCCTCCAGACATATATAGGGCAGGAGATTTCTACTGCTGCACAAGCTTATCTGTGTGAATAAAATCATTACATGAATGGAAATAAATGCACTTGAAAATAGATAAATATAGATGTAGCGATAGAACTATGCATAATGCTGTATCCTTGTATCATGGCATAGGTGACAATTAAAGAGTGTAAGAGCAGGTTGCTATTGCAGTCAGCTCGTCTGGAGTCCTTATACATCAAACGTACAATGTGTAAAAACGCATATGAACAACAAAATACAAACTATACATACAATACTGTAAAAATTTAAATAGAGAATGAGAAAGCACATTCAGAAGCCAACACACCTAAAAGCAAATGATAATCCAACATACAACAGATTTCTGACATTTGGTCCTCAAAAATGAACACACACACACACACACACACACACACACACACACACACACACACACACACACACACACACACACACACACACACACACACACACACACACACACACTCTCACACACACACACACACACCTCTAAATCAAATCCGACTTCCTTCTTCAAACAATAATGTAGCGTGGAGGCAGGTAATCCAGAAGATCTATGACTGAAAGTTGACATCAAAAATTAGTTTTCAGATAAGGAATTAACAGTCCCATTCAGAACAACACCCCAAAATACTTCAGCCATTCCCCCTTTCTGTAGGAGAACCATAGATCCATAGCCACATCCCAAATGTTTCACACTATCCAGCGAAATGCTCCAGTGCATGCTGAAGGCCCTCATGCGATAAAAGGACAACATCATCTGCAAACAGCAAAGACGCTCATCACAAAAATAGATACAGAGATAAAGTACAGATATCTGAAAAATCAAATAAGTACAAATCCATTTACTTGACACTTCTGACTAATTGTGTATTCATGATTCAATAATAGTAACCAGTTAACTAATTAGCAAATACTCAATGAAGTGACATGACAGTAAAATGCTGCTGTACCTTTAATACCCATCA
Organism: Blennius ocellaris; assembly: GCF_963422515.1. Taxonomy (NCBI): domain Eukaryota; kingdom Metazoa; phylum Chordata; class Actinopteri; order Blenniiformes; family Blenniidae; genus Blennius; species Blennius ocellaris. The sequence continues at coordinate 15,383,863 of NC_137657.1, read as the reverse complement.
ATCCCAACACTGGATCTTGCATCTGTGTACTAACTTATGTTGTCAAAACAAAAGATAAACAGGTCTAGAGACAAATCTAACACGGAAACCTCCACATTGTGTTGATGACATTTTAGTGCAAGAGCTCCATTTTCATAGACTCTATCTTTGACACCCTTTGTGACAAGTACAGCTGCCTCATGCTTTATTTTGTTCCCTAACATCACTCCCTTCTTGCAAGGCTGCTTTTGACTTTGAGTGCCCATTGTACAGTTTTTACCCAGACAACACCTGACACCACAGCATGGTCACAGGACTTCACGCAGAGCTGTTCAAAAAAAGGTGCAAAAAAAAAAAAAAAAGCACCTTACCATGGCATTTTAGCATACACAGACACTCAGCCTCATCTCGGCTGTCACATTATCTATCTATCTGTTCATCTATCCAGCCATTCATCAGTCGAAAAGCAATCAGTTTATCAATAAATATGAGCAATCCATCCATCCACAGCTTCATTTTTTGGGGAGTTTTCTACTTTGTATTGTATTATAATTGGAGGTGATTCTGATATTTGGTTACTCTATTAACCTGAAGACATTTTCATACTGTATTAAAAGACATGAATCTGTATATCAGCTTCATTTTGATAAAAAAACAACAACAAAACAACCATTTGGTAGCATTTTCTGTATAACTATGTCTCAACTTATATATTTCTATTGAACCTATACACTGCAAAAAATAGATAAAAATAAGAAATACTGTTTTGTATTTGAGGCTCAGAAATAAGCTGCTTTGTTTAGGACAGCATTTATCTCCATGTGCCATGCTGGGGAAGGAGGCCACGGCTGGATGATGTCAGTTTTGCTCCACTGGTTCAGTACATTAAGCTGACTTGTTGCTCTATGTGAGAATCAATAATGGAGCTTCTGTAGAGGACTATTAGAGCCATAATCTTACATGAGGCAGCATCCTCATGATTCACAAAAAGTTTAGAAGAACACCTTGTACAAGGGTAATGTTGAGAGTCGGGTGAAAAAAAAGACAGTAAAATAGTCATAGGATTGAGATAGAATATATCTCAGGATAGCTGCATGGGGTATTTATAATGTGTTTTTAGTCAAAGTTGAGTGACCACAAAGCAAGACATGCACACTAAATCGAGTGACATTTCAGATAAGGTGCGAAGATGGACAGATGTGGTTGATCAATCAGACACATTCCCAGTGATTTCCAGACATTTGGGAATAGCTGTAGCTGTCCTGTTGTATTTTTATTTTTATTTAATTTTTTTGTCACATGTAATCTGACTCACTGAGCCATGATTGTACAGTGGCCCCTACCGCTCATCAAGCACTCTTCAGTTCAGGCAATCATCCATGCCCTTACCTGTGTTCCCCAGGCAGTTGCTATGACAACAGCCTGTGCTTGATCAGCCTCCTATTCATGGAGTGACACTTGAATGACCACTCCATGGATCAGTGAAACTCGCCCATCTGGATAAAGAAACACATGGAGGTGGAGTAACGATGATCACAGAATAAGTGATCACTTTCAACTCCCTGAGAAGTTTCCGTTGCGTGCTCAGAAACTCGCCCGCCTCTTCACCAGACAATCCGGGATGAACAAAATCCGTTAATTAAGTTGATGGGAATATGAGGATATAGGTTTTCAGAGGTTGCAGACACTACACAATGAAGCGCCCGCTCTCACTTTGAAATGTGTGGGAGAACTCTAGAAAAAAAACATGAAAGGTCCTCTCTCGAGCCCTTGTATTGTTTATTTGTTCTGGGTTAGTGTAGAAACTTGACAGGTAAGTGGGAAAGCCTGGCAGGCTCTGTGGAAGAGGACCTGTTCCATATAATAGACTTGACAAGCCTATTGAAAAGCACAATAGTTCTTAGATGCAGGTCAGCATGTATTTTTTTTATGTTTTATCAGATGCTGCAAGATTCTCCATAAATTCAAACCATATTTGTTCAACTGTAGGAATACATTGTTCTTTTTATCATAGTTTTCACAACAAAGGTGTACACAGCACCACTTCACATAGTATTCACAAGTACTTTGTACTCAAGTCTGTTAACAGGCTGTAATCATGGACGACATTGCCCTTGAATTCTTAAAAAAAAATTTCTGTTGCTTCAAGCAATCTGAAATAAATGGACGTGACAATGTCAACCAAGGAAATGAAAATAGAGCTTATAAGGCTCCAATTTGAAGATAATCTCAGTGACCTGAGACAGTGTGTTTCTCAAAGGTCCAAGTGAAATATTGGAGATTACAAAAGTGCAATGCTAAAATAAATGAAACGCATTTAACATATCACACTTTTTATTATGTGTATCCAACAAACTTTATTATAATTTAGTTTCTTATTTATCATACTGCCAGTTGAGAGAACAAATTATTATTTACACTTAAAGATCTACACTTCAGCGTTACATAATTAGATGACAAAGAGTTGAATTTGCATTTGTAAAACAGACACTTGTCATTCGCAGGTATAATAAACTTGCTTTCTATCTTTCTAAAGTGTGTGCTCATAGGCTTTCATAACTGAGACCAAGTTTGAGCCAAAAAACTTATTGTGGTTTGATGAGCAATGCATTGTGGGTTGCTCACAACTACTGCAGCATGTATGATGATTGAAAATGTTGAAGGAAAATGCCAACAATCACTTTCAAACCTGGAGCCAAACTAACACTGAAAGTTGTATCAGAGCTTTCTTTTTCCAGTCATGTAAATACAGTGCCCCTCATGCTCACAGTAGTCATGGAAACATGAGGCTTCACCAGCTTGCGCCGCTCCAAAAGAGCAGCAGAAGTAGTTGTAACCACTGACCATACTCACAAAAATGTCAAATTCAAACTTTGGCCCACATCACGCATGCCCTCAGGTGTGAAAGTACCCTCATTGAGCCACTTTCTGTTAGCCACAGTGATTCTGGGTTTTGAAAAAGTTTAATAACAGACTAAGGAAACCAAGTTTTATCATCTTTTCCAAGCTTGAGTCACATCGGCTTGAGCCCATCCTGGCTCGCATTAGTCCACATCAGACAGCTGTCAGTCCGTCAAAGGTTCAGAGATCTATGAAATAGAGTAATAAATTAACTCTTTGGATTGTCAAAGATACCCTGAGAATCCTGCAACCTTTCAGATGAGAGGGGACCCACTGAGTAGTAACTGAAGGAATTTTGAAACTGTCCGAATTCAAGAATTACTATCATAAAAGACACAACCTGAATTTATGAAGTTGAAGATATCAGACACTATCTTGAAATGATTAAAATGTTTAATACTGACGCCAAGCTACTAAATTCACTTTCGGTCTATTTGCAATGTCTGGACTTGATAAGTCTAGTTATTTATATGTATTTATAGACATGCAATACTCTTATTTATTTAATTCAGAAGTGAATAAAATTTTTATTTTGAGCAGAAGCATGTACCTTCTATTATTACAATTTTTTTCATTGACAACACGTGCAGCACTAATTTTGCTACCAGTTCATGTGAAGTGTTGCTTCTGATGTCAGCTTTTCATCAGGCTTGTCACGACTGTGGATCAGAGTTTCAAAAGAGAACAATAACTAATTCTCACTGATGACCAGCCAGTCACAAAATCACTATCAAATGTGTCCATATTTGCAGAAACCTGCACCTGAGGGACTCCTTAGGACATAAAACTGTCTGACAACTGTATTAGCCGCATTCTAATGGTTACAGATTCACTTAGAAAGTCTCATCCAGTTCACGTCTTGAGTCGATAAAGCAATAGGGAAGATCTTTCAAAATGGAGATGAAATAGTTTTTTCATGTTTTCCTCTAAAATAAAGCAGCCTCACTTTATGTTATCCACAAACCTACCAATTGGTGTCATCTCTAGGAAGACAGTAGTTTTATGTTCCTCTAAAGTTGTGGAACAAAAACACAACAAAAATGGAGCAACGTAGAGAACTTTGGAACATACTGCAGTCAGTTATGTTGCTTAGTTCACTTCCGTAGCAGTATTTAGCAAAAAGCTTGATTGATTAATGAATTTCAAATGTGAAATCTCTATGCTACAACTTTTGTTTATCTCAACTAGGTAACATAAGTCATAATGCAGCATGCTACCAGTTATTAGGTGAGTGAAGTATGAATTGCTTGCATGATGGGGAGTGAGGATCTCCTGGATGAATCTCCAAAAGGACATACTGGTAGGTACATCCCAAGTTGTTGCAATTAAAGACATAACCTCTGCTCCCTCCAGAACACATTTAGCCTCAACAGTTAGATGACAATGTTTGTATTAAATATCACTGTAAAATATCCCCACTATGATTCATTATTGATCATTGATCATGAGGACTTTTTATACAAGTTAATATTATTCTACTGATGTAGCAGTGTGTTCTTGCAGTTTTCAACTAGTTGTGAAGTCTTTTTTAGTCTAACATGGTCACAAACGAGAAAGTATTCCCACACTCCCTCCAATGTTGACCCGTAATTGGCCCCAGTGGCCCCATCACATCTTGACAATGCAAAACCATGTTCCCCCAGAGTCTTTAATGCCAAAGTTTTTTCAATTAATGTTGCAGTAGTAGGAGCTGGGGTGTGAGATTAGGAAATTTGCACTGTAACACTTCTTTCCTCATTCATACGGGAGAGATTAAAATGTGACTAATGCTGTCGCTGAACAAGGATTACACATGCACCTTGCAGCAAGATGAACGCTTAACTGCTGTCAGCAGGGTCGCGTCGTGCTGGAGCTCAGCTGAGAGCTGCACATGCACCTCACTCATTTTAAAAGAAAATTGGCTCAGACAAACAAAATTCCCTGAAAATGGTTTTTCTACTTCAGCTGTACGTCACAAAATAGTTTGGTTAATAACCTAAAATTGGTCTGACCTTCAGGACGGGAAGTTTTTTGCCTCACTTTCAGCATATGGATCTCCTGAGTTTATTTAGAACATAAATGTCAAAGATAACCTAATAGATCTTAATTGAGCCAGATTGGTAAAATAATAGCATTTTAACACCAACAATTTCAACTTTTTTTTTCTTTAAGTGCAAAAGAAATTACATTTGCTTTTCATGCACTTCCATTATAAAACATATAATCGTGAGAAGAGAACAATCCTGCCTGCCACATTTTTCTGTGTGAGACTAATGTGAGCCTCTCCTGATTCATAGCACAGGATTTCTGTATCCTTTAACATGCACATTTTCACAAATTCATAGCCGTGGCATTGCATTGATACTAATGCAATAAGGTAGCTATCTAGGTATTAAATGGCCTCTCAGAGCATTGTTGCCATTTACTGTTCAGTTTTGCAATGTGATCCCCTACTCTGACTGAAACAGTGATAGAAAAAATGTAGGTAATGTCTTTCTTTGTTATTGCCACACTTTTTGAGGTCATCCCTTGGGCAGGATTGAACCCTTCAGCAGGCCAGTTCGGGCCTGCGGGCAGAGGATATTCGGAGACTTTTCTATGCACCTCTCCATGGTGATTTTCATGATATGCATATGTTAGGCACAACAGAGCCACGCACAGTCCTCGGGGGATGCGAGTAAATGTGCCTTGCATGCAATTTAACAAGCTGTACAACTCATATTTTAGCTCAACTAACACAGATACTTCAAATTCTCTCTCTTCAGCCCAATACAGAAGGCGCAGATGCATTTGCTGTGCTGTTGTAACGTTGCCTCAAGAGCCGAGATACAGTAATAGATAATGACAGGGCCTTTTCTCCACCTGCCTTCGGGGCACTTAGTCATGTGTGGTTGAAGTCAAGCCAGCCCTCTCAGGACCTCTCCAATCTGAAGCATATTCTGTCAGCAAGCTCATCTCCCATACAACATTCTGTTCATGTCATCTATCAATCTTTAACTTCGCTTATTCACTAAGCCCAGAGTGCGGCCCGGAGATGACAGCGACTGCTGGTGCTTCTGGGGCTTCACAGCTCCTCCCTCCCCCTTGGAGCGTGTTGGCAGAATGGGCCATCGAGCAGAAGACGGACAATCACATGTGACAGTATGAGGACCGCAGACCTTAGGAGGAGGCTGTTTGTGGCGTAAACAGACTCTGACAGCAACACTGACTAACAATACACACTGCTACAAAAATTGGAGCTATTTATATCAGCTAAAAAAAAACCAACAACCAGGTGACAGTGCAGAGATGAAGCACACTGGAAGCTAAAGGCACTGACATGAAAAAGGAAACAAAGCAAACCTCTTTCTGACAACACAATAAGTGAATATGAGCAGTCGCCTTCGTTTAACCGGAGCACCTTTATGCTGCTGGGATGTCACTTCAGCTTTTTTATGCGCAGCCGGCTTGCGACAAGCCTCTGTCATAAAGCAATGATAGGAGGTTAATGAAAGGTGAACAGACAGGCCGAGCTACGGATGTAATTCAACTGATCATGCTAAGTAGCTTTTTATGAACGAACCAATTGTTCCAATTTGGTGGAGGCCAGTGGATACAAATTTCTCGCTCATCTGTCATGTAATGGTGGTTCAACGGTTTAATCAAGCCCCAGCCAAGGTGCCAACCTTGCTCCCTCTGCAGAGCAATGTATGAAATAGCTGGTATGCAGTTTTTAGTGTGCAACACACTCTCTTGAATGCATATGCCTAAAACCTTCAGTAAATAATGACTGTCACCGAGTAGATGATATACTCACATTGATGACATTTCTTGTTTTTGTATACCGTTTTTAAAGGTTGACAGTATGAGCCCGATCTTTGACTTCAAAGTGTCTTTATTTGGGGGCGATTTTTCTGCTTCTGTTGACCAAGATAAATCAGTAATGTACTTGAAAAATCATGTTCCTGTCCATGTAATAATTCAATCAATTTGCCAGACTTTATTACTACATTATTTATTTGGAAATGTTCTTCTTAAAGTTGCAGTAACTCTTCAAATGTCGTCATGGTGATATTTCATAGAGCTAAAAGAAGCACCGACCCTAAATTTCTGAGGCATTTTGTCAGATGTCTGCTTGAAAATATATTCCCTCAATATTGTTGTAACTTAGGTTTGCTGTATTGTATTGATTAGTGAATTGTATTCTACTATTTGTATCAGGACTTTCCATCTGCCTCCAATTAGGGTCCCTCATGTTGAACGGGTTAATCAAGACCCTTTCACCAGTCACGTCCCAAAAAAAGTTCTCAGGAGTGGCACCATTTCTTATGGAATCAGAGTTGTGCTAACTGAAAGGCCACACTTTAAACATTTTCTTCCATCCATCCTACGGTTCCACATTTATCCAGTTCGGGGTCATGCGAGAGTCCATCCCAGCTAAAATGAGTGAAGGCAGGGTCCCTGGACAGGTCAACAGTCCATCACAGGGTGAAAACACACACACACACACACACACACACACACACACACACACACACACACACACACACACACACACACACACACACAGTCGGAAAAAACCTTCAAATGCATGATTTGTTGGTTAAAAGCAGAGTACCTGTAGAAAACTCAAACATGACACATGACTCTTTGGTCGTGTTAATTGTTGGATGGTCTAAAAGGATATACTGTATGGATCAATTTTCTTTGGTGTGTACATGTTCTTGTAGTTGTGAATGTCAGTGTGACCCTGTTATGGATTAGTTATCTGTTTTCACTCATTGTGAGGATGGATGGATGGATTTGGAGTTAGGGAATCTCTCAAACTCCTGACTGATTGCAGAAAAAAGGGCAAATTGGGTTGGGAGAAATTAATGAGGGATGACCAGATGGGGTGGGATTCTGTCGCAGCATTTTAGATGGAGGTGGACATGTTTTCTATAGAGATGTAATGAGTATGTTTTCCCAATGTGCAGTATGGTGTTTCTTACTTTTCAGTTCATGGCAATAGTTTTTGAGTTGTTGTTTTTTTTGTTTTTGGCAGTGGTGAGAGCCAGCAGGAGTCGTTTTCTGTTTGTTTAATTTAAGTAAATTGTTAATATGTCTCCTCGTGAACAGAGTGAGGGTCACAAAGGGAAGTGGCATTCGAGGAAGAGTGACTTGGTGATTTCTTTCCAAAAGTGTTTAATGGGGGTGCAATGCCAGGTGGCGTGAACATAGCTGCCTGGACTGCTTTGTGGGGAGTGTGAACAGATTTCTGATGAGCATCCCAAATGAAACATGTTTTTCACCAAATGAAGTTAATTCAAGGGCATATTTTATTTTGTGTTACTTGCAGATTACACATATATCCTAGGCTATAAAAGGTAAACTTTTTTTTCAGAGGCAAGAATATATAAACTCTCGTCCAAAAAAAGCACAAATAATTAAAGACAATAAGATCACTTTGTTGTTTTTTGGAAATACAAGAACAAAAAAAAAACTTGCTAATGCTCATGGGTAATAGGGCAATGCAAAGTGGGGAATGGATCAAGAAATTAATTTGTTTTCATCTTGCTGCAGTTCATTATTTCAAAGAGAATACAATACTAAGATGTTTTCGATAAACAAAGCTTGATTCATTTCCAAGGCAAACAATGTCTAATGGTTCCTGTCTTGTTTGAGATTATTTTGGAATCACTTCACATTGTACAAAGAAACATTTCATGCAGCGTTTCCCTCCAATCCAACCTGTTATTTAAATAAAGCAGCCAATGATACTGTAGTTGTCAGAAACAAAGAAAGAATCCCAAAAACACAGAGATAAAGTTCAAAGACTGTATTTGAAGTGTTTGTTCTTGTTCTATCGTTTCACTAAAATGCTGGCTTAAACCCACAGTTTAAAGCTTCACATTGTCACCCAAGTAGAGAGATGTGTTGTTTGTTTTGTTTAGTTTTTTTGTCAGATTCTCCACTCTGCTTTGTGAGGGTTTAATAATTAGTCAAGTAAATATTCTAAATTCATACAGTGACATTTAGAGCTACAACAGTGCCACAATGGTAGGATTCAAACAGGTGGTGTTCCCATAAGGACTAGATCAGCCTCATTACTGACTCAGTGTTGTCAGCTACATCAAAGAGGATCCACAGCCTCCGTCCTCTTCTGGAGGGAAAAGCTCTGTTTATGGCCAAGCAAAATAAACAGTCCTGTCCTGATGGGGGAGGATTTCTCTCTGATTATCATCGGCCGCAACACCTTCTCCTTCCTTTCATGCAGATCTTTAAGGTGCATGAAAAAGAGAATAAATTAAATTGTAATTTCAAGTGGAATTTCCACTGACGACCAAAAGAGAAGACAGATTATAAACTCAGTGATGCCTGTAACCTCCCTCTGAAACAAATTAGTTATTTGTGTAGCAATAAACTAAAGCGCTGGAACTCCTGGGTTCCGATTACTCAAATGGAGCATATCATATAACCAAAAATGATCTGTGTTATTAATATATGGGTGTTGCACAGTGGTGTAGTGGTTAGCACTGTAGCCTAACAGTGAGAAAATCCTAGTTAGACTCTGCATGTGGGAGCAGTGTTTGGAGTATCGGTGTGTTAATATGTGTGCATGTTGGCATAAGCTTCAGGGACTGATTTACTAATACCCCAAATAAAAACTGTAAACTGTAAACTCATTCAAATAATTGTTTGGTTTCGATAATATAAGAAGAAAAAAAAGATTGATTGATAACTCAAGCAAACAGTATTGCAATGAGGTCTCTGCGTGCATTACAGCTGACGTCTGCAGTGAACTCATTGGAAGTAGCTGAGTGCCCACAATAGTCAACAAAATTTAATAACGGGATAGGATTTGATGATGGTGGAAGATAACAAATGACAAGTTATACTACAAGCTATAAAACAAAAAAAATTAGGTTTGTGAAAAAAAAAAACAACAACCCAGAAGACTGATTTGGACACATCAATAAACCAATAAGAACTACAAAAATAAATTAAGAAAAGTTGGTAATATAACTGAACATAAAGGAAAGAATTCTTAAACATTAAGGTGGCTCAGTGTCTTGCTCAAGGACACAATAACATTGGGAGATGGTAAATTGAACCTGCAACTTTTCAATTGGGAGACAACTGTTCAGCCAACCGAGCCACAGCCACCCTTTACAGCTGACCACTATTGCAACAACACATCATCAGTCGTGTAAAACTACCATGTCTCACGACATTCGAAGCCCAGCTCACATTGCCTATTAGTGAATGAACAATCCAACCGTTGGTGAATTCTGCTTTACAATGATAGGAAGAGCCGACATCATAGTGTGAATGTGTGTGGTTGTCTGTCTCTGTTTGTACTGTGAAGGACGAGTGACCTGTCCAGGGTGCATCCTGCCCTTGCCCCGGTGACCCTGCACAGGATTAAACAGTATAGAAGATGGATGTTGTAATGCTTCCGTATAATGATGCATACACTGTTTGAAACTATTTATCTTCCTTCACAGTCTCAACCTATGTAGTCTTAATGCAACATTCGGATGTGCTTCCAAATAGAAACATATGAAATATACATTTCAATAGCCTCAGCCTTTAACAATAATGGAATTAAAAATCTAACGAGCTGTTCTTGCTTATTAAAAGGACATTATTTAGGTCAAAATGCTTGACAGCTCTTCAGAAATTGTATTCATGCAATACATAATTGCCTTCTGATCTAAGACAGAATACATTAATAAAGTATAATTATAACATGGTTTCAAATGCATTCAGAAACTGGACATCTGTGGTCACCTTTTAATGTAGCATTGAACCACATAAAACCATATTGATTGAATTAAGAAAAGCTGGCTTCCCCTCCACTCCGGCATCAAGATCAAGCAGCACTTGCAAATTGTGATCTATGGTGAGTAAAACTCCTCACATTGGCAAGCTGCCCTTTCATTTATCATGGTGAGTGTAATCACTGTTTATCTGTTTCGCATCATGGCTCCTACCTGCACAGCAGTCACTTTTAGTGGCAGTTAAGTGAGCAGGTAGAATTCACTCCACTGGGGAATATCAGCCTCACCACATCTCCTATGAACTTGCAGTAATACTCACAGAATCGTGCTCACAACTGGAGGGCTTACTTTGGAATTGGTGAGACGTAAATAAAAATAATTCAAGTCCTGCTGCATTAATGGCTGAGTGCTGTATGGTAACCTATAAGTTCTCCTCAGGATGATAGATTTAAGCAAGTGTATGCTTTAGTATGATGAGCCAAACAAGGTGTGAGGAAAAACCTGAGGGGAGTTAATGATAGAAAGGCGTCCAGAGGAGCTGCGTGTTTGTGATTAGATCTCACCACATGGAAGATGATCAATTCATCGACACTTAATGTGCTGCAGCTGCAGCCTAATGAGAGGGTCCCAGAGAGGAGACCTGGCTACTCTGACTCTTTAGTCACCAGCCGTCTCCATTGTGCATTGGGGCAGGAAGGCATATCAACACAAAGTGGTTCCTCTGTGTGAGTTTTCAGGGTAAAATACACTCACCGGCTACTTTATTTGGTGCATTTGTATAATCTTATGTGATACAGCTTTACAGCTTAGTCAAGCATTTAGGTGTTTATGTTTTGGGTTTGATTTTTTTGTTGTTTTTATTACAGATGATATGATTTTGTTTGGCTTGGGATGCTCACACATGTAACATTCTGTTAAGGTTGTAGATTGTAGTGAACTGTATGATACTACGAGATGTGGGTTAATTTCACACAGTAAAGTTTGCTTGAGATGGTTAGAAGATTTAATAAAAGTACATAAAAGTTTTGCTTCCTCACATCAATGAATTGCATGCCATTACTGCATGCTGGAAAACTAGGAGTGTTTAGATATCAAAAAGAAAACATTAAATTTGGGTCTATTTTTGTTGCACTGTGCACTGGACTGTATAATAATGGTCCATTTTAGTACACACGGTTCACTGTGGTTACAACAATCCCAAACTCTATCTCAGACGTATATTGCATCTTTGTTTGACATTCACACCTATGATGTTCTTATAAATCCTCTGTTAAATCCACAAGAGTTACTTAATAATTTTCTTTGTCATTTATGAGCCATCATAGCACTTTTTCAAAAAGTAACAGTTGTTGTCAGTTATGCTGCAAACATGTTCTCAGCACTTAGCACTTTAGTGTCAAGTGTATTGTGTGAGAAACTCATGAACCATCATTTGAAAACATACCGTACTAAGACTCTGTCATCCACTTTTATAAGCTTGGCATTTATTATTGGTCCTGTCGAGCGCTTCGTGTATCAAAAAACTCTTGCATGTACAACGTTATAAAAAATAATACATCTTTTCAAAGTGTGTATGTATTTTTATAAAAACATTGTTCAATCTGACTATACAAACAGCTCTTTACATATCAAGCACTCCATGGCGTCCTCATTGTTATGCTAAGAGGGCTGGATTTATATTTGAAGGGTTTGAGAAATCATGAGTAACAAAGGGATCTACTCTAAGCGAATAGTTGAGACTGCACGGTGAGAATGACAGAGTGGAGAGCGATAGCAACATTGTAGGGTTGGCAGTTCCTGTGCGGCTTTGCTTTCCGAGAAGCTTCTCATCCGACACAGAGCTGGGCATAAGAACCACTCGCCCAGTCAGGAGAAGCCCTAATAAGGAAAGGCCTTATGAATTATTGATTGTGGTTGCCCCCCTACCACCCCACCCCCACCCACCCCCCAACCCCTCCTGCAGCCCAGCATCCCTTTAAGATACAGATTCTCTTTAAATCCAATAGGCTTTGCTGGGCTCTCAGTTGAGGCTCTCTGAGCACAGCAGCTCTTCAAGAGAAAGGGAGCAATGGATGTTGCAGAAAGAGAAACCAATTAAAGGCGGCACGGTGTCCTCTGCCCTCACTGTTTCCCTCACGCTGCTATCCCATGATCCTTTAACTTCTCGCCGTTGGTTGGAGTCAAGTCTCTCCCCAAGCGGTACCACCGATGTAAGGGCCAGGCCCTTTTCCCTGTTCTCTGGGGTCCACCAGACAACCCGCCCCAATGGTTCGTACCAACCTCCTAGATTGGTATCTTGCTCTGTGGTCAGACCGCTCTGTTTGTTTTTGATAGCAACAAACAAACCCACAAGGCTACTGAATTACTAACCACTTCGTCAAATACACTAAAAAGTAGGAGGTCGTTTTTTGTTTCTTTGACTGGGATTACATGGCCAAAGTATTGTCTGATCTCATTGTGCATTCTGGAAGCACTTCAGCCACCACTCAAGGACAGGCAAGGCTTTGTGTTTAACATGCAGGGACAACATGTATGAAATCACCGCGATAATGGTAATAGATATTGACAAGTAGGCAGTGCGTTTTGATGGTGTCTGCGGTTCAGTGCAGGCCTGTATAACATTTGGTGGAGAAATGTCAGACACAGTGATAGTGCTCAAACAATTTGCTAGATTAAAGGAATTTATTGCACACAATTAATGAATCTATGTTTGAAAAAAGAAGAAAAAAACTGCATTTTTGTTTTATTTTAGCTTTCTGAGCAAAGAAACGAAATGTTATGTGATTTCAGATGGTAGGGAACACAAACAAAGATACCTGAAGTTAAACTTAAATGAAAGACAGTTTTGTAATGTATGCTCCTATATATAAAACCACAGTTACAAGCAGGCCAGTGATCACACTGGATTCTTGAAAGGAATCAAACATAGTTTTCTATATGCCGTCATTCTATTTCTAGAAAACTTCATGCATTAAATATTAATGGCTATAGATTACAATAACTCTAATCACATAACTGTTTTTAGCACATTTATGGCTGATGGCAGATTTTTGGGTGGCCTTTTTCCTAATTATTCAAATAGAACACAGAAAAAAAAATCCCAAATAATAGCTTAAATCTATATCTGTGGTGAAATTCGGATCTGTCCACACAAATGAGAGCACAGGAGATCTGGTATTCATGTGCTTGCTCACCTCGAGGCAAGATCTTCACTTATATATGACTGTGTATAGTATCTATTCCACAGCTCGCCATGCGAATCTCTGCCTTTCCCTCGCTCATCCAGGCAGGTCATAGGGGCTGCCAGATAAGCAGAGCTATATTGAAATATTCAACACCAGTCAGGGACTACACCAGGGTGTTAATGCTGCGTTTCTTGGTGAGCAGGATAGAGGGATTGAATAAGAGAGGGGGATACAAATGAACAGAAAGTAAAGGGGAAGAGAGAACAATGCCAAAAGAGACACTGATGAAGATAATGGCAGGTCTCAGCAATCTGAATAGTGCTGACATTTGCCTGTGAAGAAGAGCTTGTGTTAGTTTGCTGACATCCAGAGCCCTCTCCTGGCCAGATGGATTCCTTGTTTGCCTCGCTCTCCACTCCTTCATCAGCTTTGCTCTGCTCGACTGCCGTACCCCTGGCCTGTCATTACAGATCAGTACAGCTGATTGTTATCACAGGGCTCTCGCAACACTGTGGAGCTGCGGTGTGGAAGCTACAGCAATTGAGTTGGCTGAGAGCGTATTATCCAGCCTTACACGATCTCTCATGGTGACGTTTAAGGTCAAAGAAAAATGGCAGATGTCCTCTCAAACTACTGTAGACTATACTGGCGGTGTGATTGGAGTTTGACAGAATTACCCTCAGAAGGAAATGAAACTGCGCAGAAATAGAATATATCAAACTACCTCACTAACTTAAAAGAAAAACTATGATGTTACAGTGATAGAAGATTTCCCTCTGAGGTGGATGAGTGACCTGAACCTTGTGGTATGTGTTGAATTCATTTAAAAAAAGAAAAGAAGAAAAGATTTTGAATTAGGAAGAGCGGCACAGATGTACTCCAAAAGTAAATAAGCACATAATGACTTCTACTCCAGTTAGAACATGGTGTATATCTTACCGGGAGCTTACATGTGACAATCAGACATTTTAGGAAATGGAAAAAGAGATGAGAGTATAAAAATATCTGATTGTGCAAGCCCTTTCAAGCTGGATGGGTAAATGTGGCTTCTGATAGGATTCAAGTTATTCTACATGAGAGGACAAAGACCCCCATGATACAGAAAATATCATCACCAACTATAATTTGAGTTCAGATTTGCCATAAAACTGTACAACTACTGTCTCAGCGGAATGGGGGCAACAGAAGGATGAGAAGGACTGGTAGTAAACATGCCTGGATACAAAACACACACATTAACACAATATAAACTGGTATGTCTGCAATATAATGTCATCATACTTATGGTTATGTGTTTTTCCATGCATTTGTATAAGTACTGCTGCCGAAATTCTTAATTTCTTTGAGGAAAGCTACCACACTGATAAAGTTTAATTTATTCTAATCTATTGTAATGTAATGTAATGTAATCTAATCTAAAGAAAAATGGATGCTGGAAATGATAGTGTGGACCAGGTGGAGAGCCTATCTCTGCCTGAGGTGACAAGAAGAAGCAGCTTCCTTGCAGAGCTACCTCATGGGCAGGAATACCAAGAAAACAATGCTTTCAGAAGACAAATATTGATTTTTTTCCCCTTCGGTTTATTCACGTTGCATTTGATTTGATTTAAGGAAACTCAAAACTATTAGCACCTCTATTTCTGAAAGCGTTCTTGCTTTGTTGCACTTTTTCATAACTGCCTAAAGTTTCCGTACATCCGTGTATATAGATTATATTGTATATTTGTATTTCACTCCACATTTTATAACAGACCTAATGAAAAAAATAACAACCTTTGACCAATGTTGCAAAGAGAATAAAAAGCACTTAGAAATATTTTCCATTGAAGGTTGTTTCCTGGAAAGTTTGTGCTTACCCCCTGAGGCGATTTATTCAGGCCTACCCAGAGGGCATTCTAAAGATAAACTTGCACTCAAAAGGATACATCTTGATGCTTTTGTTAATGCAAAGGTATTCTCTCTTTTTTGGGGAAAAATCTTGATAATTTCCTCCCCCCCCCCCCCTTCTTTGCGTTACAATTTATGAGAATCCATTCATTGAACAGTTCAGGCTGATGAAACAGGACAATATAAATGCTATTCCATAGAAATTACAAAAAAATATTGTATAAAAAAATTATATAGCAAAGCTACATTTTCTCATGATGTTTTACGAACCAGTATTAATAACACAACCACCAGCTTGTTGAATAAATCAGGAAGTTTTTTTTTTTTTTTTTTTTTTCTACATTTCAGGATTGTTTGCATCTTTTACTCTTTTACTCACACTCGTGTTCATTATCATTCCACTTCAAGAAATACCTAGATTTCCATATGGGAAAACATCTCTGAACACACTTTCCATGGTTCTTATATGGTGCTTTAAATCTCAGAGCAGAACAAAGCATTTCACATCGTGTCTCTTCCTTGCGCACGCACGCACGCACGCACGCACGCACGCACGCACACACACACACACACACACACACACACACACACACACACACACACACACACACACACACACACAGTCATATCCACTTCCTGCAGAGATGCTCACCCCTGCTTTCCCAGACAGGCTACACAAGTATAGAAAATAGATGGATGTTTTCCTTGCACGGGAACCGAATTTACCAAATGAGAACATGCACTACTCATTCCAACAACATCTTAGTAAAAACAGTAAATAAAATATGCAGATTAATTATTTCGGTGGGTTACTTTCTCTCAAATTACATCATTTTCTCCTCTTCCACTCATTCAACACATCCCTCTCTCTGGCAGTGTGGAAAACTCTGTGTTTGTTGCTTTTTTTGAAGTCCTCCTTTTCACCATCGACATTGTCAGTGAGCCCAGCAGTGTGCATTAGACATTAGAAGCTCCCTATATCTAAAATAGGCCTCTGAGCATTAGAAGGAGCTGTGCTGCTTTTAACTTGCTCTGGAAAATGAGAGCTTATGCTCCCTCAGTCCTTTGTTTCCTGATGGTTCCAACTCTACACTGCATCAGCTCTGAGGAGCTTGGGACTTCAGAGGACCCTCTTGAAGCCATAACATCAACCATGCAGAGAGTAACACAGAAAGTGTTACAAAAGTGCCCAGGGAATTAGATTTCTTTTTTTTTTGGTTCGGGTAATAAGTAGAAAGCACTTGTGTTAACTTCGGAAAAAGTCAATTGAGAAACCCACATTTCACCTCTGCTGCCTGTTCCCAAAGACCACTGTATAAAAAAAGCAATTAATTTGGCAATATGAGACTATAACTTAAGCATCAAAATCCACCAAGCACCAGGGTAGAATGATAATATAGAAACAGGTGGAAGGCGCATTGTACAGTTCAGCTGTGCCATACATTTGAAATATTTTCCCCCTAAGGGACTCATTCAACTGTGAAAACGAAATATGTTAAGAAAAGTAAAACTAAGAAAATCAAGCAGAAAGTTGGCCACAGAAAAAAAAGAAATAACTGAGTGCAGTACTGTTGTTCTGTCCATCACAATGTGGACAGAAATGCATAAATCAATGAAGTGAAGAAGGACTCCTCATATTATCTCTGGAGGAGCCTACCTGGAAGATACAATATTAATGCTGTTGGAGGGGAAATGCTCCCCCATTCTTCTTGTGGAGGTTTGCTGAGACCACAACTCAAGGTCAGAATGAGTCACGGGCAGCCATGGGAGAAGGATGTGAAGAGGTGAAAGGGTTGGAAACACAGGGGAAACCATGCTGAATGTCAAACTGAGGGGAAGACTCTATAGGCCTGCCAAGACAACAGCCGAGCCTTACACTCAGCTTGCAGCCGTGGCCTGTTGACTGAAGCGCTTTGCTCTTTCATCAACGTCCACAACATTGCAGACAAAGGTAAACATAAATAAATAGATAAACAGGTCAGACGGACAGGCATGAGTGGTGGCAATAACAGCTGTACTTGTGTGCATACAGCCAACGACAGGTTATGTTATCTAAGATGTTTGCAGCAAGATTAAATAACGACAGACTTAATGACGCTTTCAGGAGGAGACTCAAGGTAAAGCTACATTTACTCTGAGTTTCTTGTGCAATCTATGGGGGAACATGTGTACTGTACACTGCTGTCCTTCAACCAGATCTGGAATTTAAATCCTTCAATAAACAATAACAGACAAAATATGCCAAAGGCACAAAATGGATGATAATTATATTTAACCACACTCAAAGCTTGATAAATAGATTTTGCTCATATAATTGCTCATATAACTCCCATTGATTTAGCGGCCCTCAAAGAGTTTGACATTGTAATGTCACATTCACCCATTCACTCACACACCAATTTACATGGCTGCTATACAATTAATTTAGTCCATCCATCAGGAGCAGCTTAGGGTCCGGGTGTCTGTCTCAAGGATACTTTCACATGTGGGGGATCGAACCTGCAACATTCTGATTGGGAACGAACCAACTGAGCCAAAATCCCTTGACAAAAACCCTAAATAATATTCAACAAATACAATAAAGCAAGTCTTTTTCAATACTACGACCACCACGACCATAGTAGAATTTTTTTGTGAAACTACAAATCAATACATGTAATGGTGGAATGCTGGCAAAATAAATACAAAACCATTCTACTTTTTTAAACAAAAAGCCGAAAAACAGCACCTGCCCACTGGTACCATTTATCACCTTTGGATTAATCATTATCAATTGTGTATTGTTTTGCCTGGTGTTAAAACGGACCACTCGGCTCAACAAGGCATCCACCTGTAGCACCCGTGAGTGTTCTGGACCTGGCATACCTCATACGAGAGGACCGACTGGTGGAACAGGCGGGGGGCAGTGTCATGGAACTGCTATGGACCTCCCCGATTTTTAGCTCTGTAATTCCAACGGTGACATTGTTGACCGTTTGAACCTTTTGACCCTTTTAGATCTTTTAAACAATTTAATAACTTCAACTGTTTTGACTCCGTTTTAGATATTCTTAACCTGTATTAAAATGTGAGTTTTTAGTGTTATTAAAGAAACTTGTTCGGATTGGCTCCAGGTTACACATGCAAGCTGCAGTACCCACACCCGCCACACATCAATTTCTGAAGAACCACTGCATTAAAAAAATTTGAATATGCACACTACATCTATAAAAGTGTACAATATGCCTTTATTAATGACCAGGGGAAATAATGTGTCGGTGCATGGAGGCCAGTTAGCGTTGCTGTGCGTAATTAGTTGTAAAAAGGGAAAACTATACCCAGCTTGGCTCTCTCTGCAGTTAGCAAAAATCTGCTCAAGAGCACCTATAAAGTTCATTAATTAGCACACTTTATCTAATTCATCAATTCTGTGCCAAAACAGCAGGCTAAAAAACAACATTTGGCTTTTGAAGTGGTGCAACATGCCTGTTGATAATGCCTCTGTGACTTATCAGGTGTATTGGTTTGGACAGAACCTCATGTAATGTTACTAAAAAGACACAATATTCAAAAAAAGATGATTGCAATCAGAATTAAAACAGGCCCCTGTACAAACAAGATGAGTACATTTACCTCAAAGTAACAAAAGGTGGAAGTTTGATAAAGAGTTAAAAGCATTTGCAGCCACTTGTGAGGATCTCAAATTGGCAAAGTTAGAAAGAACAATATCTGCTAGGTTTCTGCTGATAACTAAACATGACCTTAAACAAGCATTCAGCCAGCTGTAAGCCCATTAAAAGATTTAATTGAAGGTCTTCTGCAATTTGCAAGATATTGTGCTGTTCAAAAATGGAATAAAACCTTGTTTTATTCAAACTAAACACCAGAAATAACCCCTATTAGCTTTTTTTCCTCACAGGCAAGTTTTATAATTTTTATTTGAATATGTGGTTTATTTTGGCAACAAAAACACATGTATTCAGTAAAACTGTCTTTAATGTTGTCAGACAATTTCATCAAGAACCTGTCACAAGTTAAAATATGCCTTTGCCTTATTCTAATTTGTTTTACGAAAAGATTTTGTCAGCCCATATCTAAATGAAAGTTTTAATAACACCATAACAATTCTCCGCATGCTTCTGTGAATTTAAATGAACAGAGTTGTGCTGCAATGTAGACAAGTGATGTCTTGGCGGGTAGTTAGGAGTGCAACTTCATTTCACATTCTGCAAAGTGATTTTTTTGACCTTTCCGTTTGATAAACGGGCTAATATAAGTTAACATAGCAAATGTTCAATAACGCCACTGATGAGCTGATCATGAAATCATTATGCACATTGGGCGCATAGCAATCAGCTCCGTATTTTCTTTTTCTTTTTTTTCTTTTTTTAATCTTCAGTCTCCCTGGTTCCAAACTGATGCAAAGTAAGGTGAAATGAGAGGGAGGTTTGATTAACTTAATTAACACCTCTTAGATATTCTGTGAGCTGTGCTGCATCAGCACTGTATAGAATAGAAATGAATGAAGGAGACACTGATAAATGGGCCTGAGACAGTGTGCAAACACACCAAAAGTGTTATGTGAGCTGAATAATCATCCCAAAAAATAGAGACACAATTATGTTGTCTCATTTCCAAATTACAAAGGGGAAATATTCCACGGGGATGTATTGCCTTACATCTGCACTCACACTGGAGGCCCAGTTCAACCGTTAACAAAGATTCCATTTCTAGAAAATAAAATATTGTGAAGTCCACTTATCAGATTGTCAGTAGCAGCCATGGAATATGAAGCAATACTTGTGGCTTTCAGGACTTAAAGGATTGGACTCGATTTGTGATTCACTCTCTTTGCACTGATGTTACGAATACATGAGGTCATGAGCCAGTATTTCCTTTAGGAACTAATCATGTAATCAAGCTTTATGCATAATGGTCCGCACTCTAACAGAAGCTTCTGAGCGAGGCCTTGGAAAATGACAACTGCAATTACTCCGTTAGCCGAGAATTTACATCATTCAAAAGATGAAAAATGTGCAGGTTTAGGGAATGAAATCCCAATTCATGTTCATATCCTCAAAGTGAGTATTCAAGCGGGAGGGAGAAATGACATAAGAGCAGCGCCTCTGCATTGATAGGGTTGCTGAAACACCTTCAGACCTGTCATTACTGTTCCTCATGAAATGAGCATCAAAAGAGTGGAAGATCCCCCACGGTGACATTTAGAAAGTTGCCATACTACCGCTTTGATATTTCAAACGGTTTGAGGTTTAAACATGCCGTCTTTGAAGACTCACGGTTTCAAGAGAATGTCAAAAATAATACAGGCACTTTGCAGAGGGGAGGATTTGCTTAAGTTTTATCAAACAGTTATCTTGATGAAAGACGATGCTGCCCAACATACAGTACAAGCTACCGCGGGCTGCAGGGAGGAAAAAGTCTGAATTCTTCTTGTAGCCTGTACGTGTGCCTGTCAAACTATCACAGAAAACCATCATTTAAATCTGTGCATATTGGAGGTAAAATGACAAATTATATGACAAGTAACTAAAAATCTTTTGTGTATTTTTTGTGAATGTTCTGAGAATGATAAAACCACAAAAACAAGACACACACTGTGAGGGGTTTTACAGTAGACACACAACACTTTCCAGCCACCAGTTTCATGCTGCCAGTAGCAGCATGAATCTGACTGACAGTTGGTAGTTGGCTGTGTGCAATGAATCATAGCAGTGCACCAGTGAAAATAGTAAAAACAAACAAAAAAAATGTCTCAACAAATGTGTTTTTGTTAGAAAGGGAAAATGGATCTCATGAGAAAATGTGACAAAGCTCAATAAAAAAAAACATCCAAAACAAATAAAGCAAACTTGATTTATCTGTATAGAGTCCCAAACTATTTTTAGAAAAACATCACAATCTCTCTTGGGCAATTAGAACACTATTCCAGAGATTGTAATGACAGAAACATACAAAGATATAGGGGGAATTTGTGTTTGGCAGAAAATATTTCTTTGTTGTAACATTACATTTTCTGACTAAATCTTGTGCCGATGACAGGTCTTCTTCATTTTCTGGTTGATGGTGCCACATTTGGTGTGAAGCTTTAAAAACTTAGCTTAGCAAACTGTTTGGTACTGGTAAAGAATATTTGGGATATGTATTTTTGGCATGACCCACATTGTCTGCTGCTCATCCCACAAATGGACCCACGGGCAGCCCGACCAGTATTTGAATACGTGACCTTCTTGCTGTGAGAACAGGGTACTAACCACTGCACCCCCAGCCCCCACCTTATAGCTTTCTTTCATCTTTTTTTTTTTTTTTTTAAACAATATTTTTTGTCCTTTCTCCCCATGACAAGCAGTCCTGTTAAATTTGGAGCTCCTCCCCACCACCACACCATAGCGGCCCAATAATGGTTTGTTATGGCCATGCTCTGAAAAGTGATGATACTCCGCTTTGGCTGGCCATGCTTACTCACCGTTAAATAGGGATATCTCTTTTTTTTCCCCCGAACACCTTGCTCCACTGCTCTGTCCATCATAATAAGAGCTCTTGTATCCCGGCCGTGGCTGTGAGAGAGTAATCGGTGTGAAGCAGGGAATAACATATCACTTGGTATGCCTGGAAGCCCCTGCAAAGCCACAGTCCTAATGAAATATTAATCTGCCGCTCCCCACTAATGATAATGCACTATCAAGTATGAGTTGGTCCAAGCGAGGCAGGCAGTTCCCTGTCACACTTGTGTTATGAAAGGATATCCCTGCTATAACAGCCCACAAATGAGATTTGAATCTGTGAATTACAAAATGGTTAAAAGGGCGGATCGCCGTCTTTATTAATTCTTCACAGCCACTGATTTCCTCAGACAGTTCCAGTATAGACCTCTCACCAAATAGCCTGTAATATACATGTGTCCAGTAGACTGGGAGTGAACAGTGATCTATATCTTTCTGCTTCTTAGGTCTTCTATTGTTATTCATTGTGGTGTTCAAAACAAATGTGCTTTCATCCCTGTTTTACAGCTTTACATTTTTTTTCCAAAGCGTGCAACTCATACATCCTATATATTCATGAAGTATTTTTACCCTATTGACTTGTCGGCCTCATTACTCTACTCTACAGTCATCCACTTCAACGAAAAGACACATCGAACATTGATTGTTCTTTTTTCATATTGAATAATTTTTCCATTAAATAAAGAAAAGTGTGTAGTAAGTATAATAATACAATGAAGCTGTATTGCTTCTTTGTTATCTTATAGCAGACGTGTCCAAACTAGAATATGGCCCATTTTTCTTTTCTTTGTTTTTCTTTTGTATACACAAATACAGTATGATATTAAAGAAATAGGTTAGTCCTTTTGATTTGTATTTACAAAATGTACAAACAATGTCTAATGTACCTTAAGAAATATACACTTGATTATCATTATTATTAGTAGCAGTATTTGCTATTGTATGACTATTGTTCAAACCACCTATAAGAAATGTATTGCCGTATAATAAAATGGGAATGAATTGACATTAACTGACTGCATGATATCTGAAAGATGCCATCATCACACCAGAATTCTCCCAATGTGAAGAGACACAGGTGTGATGGAGGTCTGTTTGCACAACAAAGTGGGGGACATGTGATGTTTCACCCTCCTCAGAGCTCTCAAATGAATTGTACTCTGCGAAAGTGACACTGCCATGCAGTCAGTACAATGTGTCTGCGTATTTTACACATGCAGCACATAAACGCAAAGGTACATCCACCCACACAGAATTTGCTTTTGAAATGCAAAAGATCAAATCAATAGAGAAGTCATACTGATTGACAAGCGAATTCAAAAGGAGTATTTTATCACTTAGCTTCAAAAGGCAATGTGTGGCTCTGTCCTACATTATGGCATCACAAGTCTCTTTTAACTCAAAATTAATTTCATTCTGACGACTCAGGAAACATTTCAGTGTAAAATAATAAGCCACCTTCTATCAATTTTGCTGCAGATGCTATTGGGGCGATCATATAATGAAACTGGAGATATAATCCAGGGAGAAACTGTGTTGTCAACAGTGATTTCAGACTCACAGCAGAGGCACCTCACTGAGACAAATCCTCTTAGCCACTGAAGACGAGCCTGAAACACTGTTCCCTCCACAAGTGACGGCAAACACAGTTTCGTGTGTCATCTTTAAATAGTCTCAACCTTGCTTGTTTGGGTGAATTAGCAGTGAGCACCGTGGTACAGCTGCATCAAAAGCAGATGGTTGTTCCCTTGTTTGTTGAAAGGCTTAACGCTGTCGCTGGTACAGTTGCTGCAGGATCGCTGGGGCTCGGGCCGCAGGGTCAAGGACAAGAGGAGGATGGAGCAGTAGAAAAAACAGTTCTTCTATTCTCTGACAAGCTGCGTCCCAGTGCAATTTTCAATTACAGTTGTGGAGTATTGGTGTGTGTGTGTGTGCGTGCGTGCGTGCGTGCGTGCGTGCGTGCGTGCGTGCGTGTACATCTGTGTTTATGTTTGTTTGTAACGTGTGTGACATATGTGTGTGTTTCCAAGAGGAGAGGCAGCCAGCAGGACTCTGGCACCGGGATTCCTGCCCAACAGGACTTGATGAGGAGAGCAGATGGAGCTCTCAGAGGTGTGCTCTCAGCTTCAGGACTGGTTTGCTCGTCCTCATACCCATACCGCTCCTCTCACACTCACCCCTCCGACCACTCCATCTACTCCATGCAACTCGGACAGCTGCGTACGGCCTCTGCAATTTCATCAAAGCAACTGGCCGTCCTTTTATAGCCATCATCCCCTGGGTTTCTTAAAACGCAAGTGTGTGCGTAATACAATACACAACTATAAAACCTGAGTAGATGATCTGAGCAATAAGGAATATTGGTGGGTGGCCAGCCACATTGTGCCTATTGCTACTGCTGCTGTAATTGTGCTAAATTAAATGAGTGTTGTTAAACTATATGAGTTCTGCCTGGCCTTAATGTCAGCTCCTCTTCTCTGCATTGATTTAGATGCACACACATCATTATTTATGTTGTTATACTTTTCGGGGTGTTTTTTGAGGGGGGGCTAGATCTCTAAAAAATTATAACAAAACAAAACTCTAATCAATATTTCTAATCATTTAATTTCCATAACGCTTCATTATGTGGAAAATCTTATTGTGGTTTAGACTGTGGCTTATTTCTTGTAATATAATGCAATTATCATTCACAACATGCTGTTTTGAGATCTAAAAAGCTACTTTGCTAATACTAAATACTAAATGCAAAGATAAGTGATTTGAGAGTTCCTGTAAATGACTCATTATTTACACTTGCTTACAAAACACATAGTGTCGATGTTTTATAATTTAATGTCAAGTAATCGAGAGGCGAGATAAATCTTTCTGTTACTATCAGGGTTTTGGGCTGATGTGCATTTTAAACACTGAGCTTTGAGACACATATCTGAATTAATATATTAGCCACTAAGTACCTGATCTACTAAAAGGTTTTGTATATTTGGGCTGTGGCTCAGTTGGTGGAGTGGGTCATCATTCAACTGTTAGGCTTCAGGTTCAATCTACTGTCTGCACGGACCCTTGAGCAAGACAGCAAGCACACTGACGAGATGTGCAAAATGATACATATTATCGATTTATTCTGTGAATATGAAATATCAGGCATGTATATCCCAGTTGGCACAAAATACTGGGTGCAGTTTCTGCAAGTACATTAATGTAAAATGAGGAATGTGATACTACTGTCTTACTATCTCTGAAACCACTTATTTTGTTTATTATTGCTGTCAGGAGTCACACACCTCGCTCCAGCACCGGATCCTCTCTGGCACTCCTGCAGGCAATCAGATAATTGATTGTCAAGCAGTCTTAAGCCCTGCAGGGAGGAGGGTCCGGTGCCAGAGGATTGCTAGTCTTCACTCCGTGTGGAGGTGCGTCGGTGTTGTCCTCCCCGGGGGGTGAGTGTCCTCCCCGGGGTGGTTCCCGTTCCTGTTCCTGTTCCGACGCCGGCTCCAAGAAGTTCCCCGTCCGGGTCCCGTCCCGGTTCCAAGAGTTCCCCGTCCGGGTCCCGTCCCGGTTCCAAGAAGTTCCCCGTCCGGGTCCCGTCCCGGTTCCAAGAAGTTCCCCGTCCGGGTCCCGTCCCGGTTCCAAGAGGCCCCCCCTGAGATTCCCCCGGGCCCCGTCCCCGTTTCCAAGAAGCCCGCGAGTTCATCGGGCCCCGTCCCCGTTTCCAAGAAGCCCGCGAGTTCCCAAGGCCCCCAATGCCCGAGATCCCCGAGAGGCCCCCCCCTGAAGATTCTCACGGGTCCAGTCCCGGTTCCGAGAGGCCCCCCAGAGTTCCCCCGGGTCCCGTCACCGTTCCAGCTCCCCTTTCCCTGTTTTCAGAATAAACCTTACTGTTTGCAAACAACTTCCTGCTTGAGGTCTGCTTTTGGGTTCAGGACACTCCACACGCCGGCTCCCCGCCGTGACAGAATCCTCTGGCCAAGAAAGAACCCAGCGGACCTCAAGCACCACGCTCCAAGCCCCAGATGCCCCGGTCCCAGTCTCCTCCAGCCCCCCCCCGGATGCTCTCGGGGATCGACGCCGAGCAACCGGACAAGCCGGTTAGGTCGCCAGGTGGCGACCATTGAGGGGGGGGTACTGTCAGGAGTCACACACCTCGCTCCAGCACCGGATCCTCTCTGGCACTCCTGCAGGCAATCAAATAATTGATTGTCAAGCAGTCTTAAGCCCTGCAGGGAGACGGGTCCGGTGCCAGAGGATTGCTAGTCTTCACTCCGTGTGGAGGTGCGTCGGTGTTGTCCTCCCCGGGGGGTGAGTGTCCTCCCCGGGGTGGTTCCCGTTCCTGTTCCTGTTCCGACGCCGGCTCCAAGAAGTTCCCCGTCCGGGTCCCGTCCCGGTTCCAAGAAGTTCCCCGTCCGGGTCCCGTCCCGGTTCCAAGAGGCCCCCCCTGAGATTCCCCCGGGCCCCGTCCCCGTTTCCAAGAAGCCCGCGAGTTCACCGGGCCCCGTCCCCGTTTCCAAGAAGCCCGCGAGTTCCCCAGGCCCCCAATGCCCGAGATCCCCGAGAGGCCCCCCCCTGAAGATTCTCACGGGTCCAGTCCCGGTTCCGAGAGGCCCCCCAGAGTTCCCCCGGGTCCCGTCACCGTTCCAGCTCCCCTTTCCCTGTTTTCACAATAAACCTTACTGTTTGCAAACAACTTCCTGCTTGAGGTCTGCTTTTGGGTTCAGGACACTCCACACGCCGGCTCCCCGCCGTGACAATTGCATCTGTTTTTTCTGCTTTTGAAAAGGTGGTACAAACAAGCTGAGCCTTCTGCAGATTCAGCTCCTCAACTGGCCCACCACAAATTTTGCTTGTAGACTTTATTGTAAGATATTTTTTGTCTTGTACATCAAATTGTGTTTTTAAATTCAGATTTATGCACAGTTAGCCTCTTTTATGTTCTATGTAAGATTTTCCTCCACCAATGCGTTCAACTCCACGCATTTGTGCCAGTCATTTCAGAGTGACCACAACCAAACAAAAACAGAAGCGATATGGATCATGAATGGCTTCATTCATGGTGTTACCTAGAGATAATAATAATGCGTCAATCACAACCCTCCATACAGAGATACATTATGAAAACGATTAACAATTATATCTGAGAAAAAAGAGAGGTTTGCTTGGAAAGTAAACTGTTAACCCTGGGATTGGAGGACGGCCACACTCTACCAACCGCCAAAGCAAAAAAGTTCAAAATTATAAAAAGCCCAATCATTGTTTATTGTTATTGTTCATATTCATTTAGGTATCAGCAGCTCGCTTGATTTTGGTTGCGAATAATTTGGGGGATTAAATTGATGGACATTTTGGTCTCGTATTTGTATAAATAATCGTACATTACTTTTGTTGTCCAGCTCATTTTGTCGTCAACTGGATTGTGATGTCAGGCACGTCCACTAAACACTGGTGTGTATCCGTCCACACTTTCTTTGAAGACTGCAGCATAAAGATTAACTCTATTATTTAGCTATCTCTCGTCTCACCTGTCTGTTAAATGACTCCAAGTTTGTTTTTGTCAAAGCACTGGAAGTTTTCTTGAAAGCGACCAGCTGTCTATTTATTTGCCAGTAGTTTTCCAGAGGCATATTCTAATCAATACACTATGGGGTTTGGATTAATCTGCAGACAGACAGTTTGCATGTTTTTGTTTTTTTAAGATAACAAAAGGGAAAAGTAGGGGGAAGTGCACTTTTTAATTCCTCAGCATTGTTTGTGTCTATGATTGCATTTCTACCAACCAGTGCTGCACGTAGTCAAGAAACTTTCAAAGCTGCCAGGTCACACAAGAACTCATTGTGTTTCCACCAGTATTGTTTTGCTGCTGCTGTTGTTTTCTTAAAGTGTGTTTACCCAGAAAGGACTGAGCTCTGCTTTTCACACTTCACACACTCCAACCTGAGAGATCCTCCGCATGGTGTGCCCCTGAGTACATGCGCTGGAGCAGTTGGGGGTGGAAGACCTTGCTCAAGGGCACCTAATTAGTTGTTGGGGGCAGAAGATTATTCGCTCCCCTCCTGCACCCAGAGAAGTTCAACCCAGTGACCTTCTGCTTGCAATCTTGGCTTGCTAACCTTGAGGCTACAGCCACCCTTTACTGTACAAAACACTGCAGAGGAGTGAGGCGTACTGTACGGTGCAATCCAGCACTTCCACGTTAAGGTGTTTTTCCTGGGTTTGTCTCCCACCGTACTTGTGTGTGAGCTGAGAGGCTGGAGACGGTCTTTTTCTACATCCTAATAACCTCCATAATCTGCTCAGTTGTTTCTCATTTATTATTCTTTATCGATTTTCATCATCAGTCCTAAAACTCCCCCCAGCCTTTTTCCCAATGAATCATTCTCCTCTCTCTCTCTCTCTCTCTCTCTCTTTCTCTCCAGCTGATGTTGCAACTCCCAATCGATTCTGTTCCCCCAGCATATGAAGTGCGGTGCTATTTTATTTTCACTATAATACATCACAATCATGCATGCTAATGGTTTATTGTTCTACAGGCTGAGCCTGTACAGAAAGCAATGTGCGACTGGGTTATTGTCAAAAGTATTAATTGCAGTTTGCCGCACTGAGATAGCTTACAATGTTTGACAGCACAAGTTGTGGCTGGTAGAAAATATAACTTTGACAAAATGGGAATGGAGAATGAAAACACAGATTTGTGTCTATATCAACTTTTACCAAAGGTAAAGTCACAACCTGCAAACAAATCTAAGCGTTGAAAAATACATCAAAATCTGGTTATTTTAATTATTGGGTGCTTTTTGAGAATGGGGTCTTTTAACATTGGCACAGACTTTGGTTACTCAAAACAAACATTTTATTGTTGTTTTAAATTTGGCTTCATTAATTCCGCCATTGTAATGGAATGATTCCAATTTTTTAAAATCAATTAACTAATCAAGCAGCCAGTTTGCCACTCAAATGATCCTTCGAGTTCTACTTGTTCTATACAAACTCAAAATGTAGTTACCCATTTTTAATGCATGATGTTTAAGAAACAATACACAGGGTGAGTTTGTCACAGCCGGGACACATAATGCACAGAAACGTTTATCAGTATATGAGTGCAGGTGATCTGGTGCCAGTGGGTGAGATCCACTCATTCCACTTTCTGCCACTGCGTCTTTCTAATTTCCGTTGGACAGACTTGTGTCGTAGTGATCTCTATCTGTGGAAACAATGCCTTAAGGGATTAATAACTCTGGAGATGGAGGTGCTGATAAATGATGCCTTGATGCTTCTCTGTCTGAGACTGTACAAATGAACTGTGGTTCACATGCCATCATTTCTCACTCATCTGTGCTGTGTTTGGCTTCTCCATTAGCCTGCTGTAACCTGTATGCAGTTTAGTGTTCGGCATGAAGAATGCATGTCTTAAACAACATGTTTCCTGAATTATTTAACAAGTGGATCACTGACCTGCTCCCAAGAGGAGAACTCTGAGTTTCCTTGCTGTGAGGGATTCCCAGTTGCTGAGAACAAACCAATATGATAAGCGTCTGAGACACAAGGGGTTTAATGTGATAATGTGAAGTGATTAATTGGAACAGATTCCACTCTTCAAAATGTCTTTGAGCTGGGAAAATGTCCACATTAACATTTGTGCATTAGTTATTTCAGTTTAAGGGGAGGGGTTAAAAAAAACACCAAAAAACATTGATGATGATGTGATGATCTGCCAGCTCCTACATCTCTGCTTCCTGTGGCTACCGCTAAAGCTGTCATCTGACTTAGCAATGAAAAAGCAAAAGCTGGCTCTTTAACGCAAACTATAGGAACCGAGTCGCATTTGGCTGTGAGCTCTCCTTTTTTGTCTGTTTTTGTCTGTTTTTACACATGAGCTTCTCCTTTGGGACTCTAAAACAGAAACTAAGCACAAGGGGAGGAACTTCTGCATGTGTCTGTGTGCAAGTTTTGTTTTATCTGAGGTTCAGTCAAAGAGCGGATCTGCTTTTATCACACAGGGGTCTAATTCAGTCTTGTTTTATCTTATCTGTTGTTTTTGCAAAAGTAATATCTTCATTTTAATGCTATTGATTTTTTCTGTTTAGTTGAAAATATACTTGTGTGAAATTTGTTTAGTGGTTTTTTTGGTGGGGTATATGAATAATGTACATGAAGGACATTTGTGAGAGAGAGTGAGAGCGAGTGTGTGAGTGCAAGAGAGAGAGAAAAAGAGAGAGAGAGAGAGAGACATGCAAACTCTACTATATCCCATAGAAAGGATACATCCAAAATAGGGATCACACTACAAAGTTGGATAATAGAATATTTACAAAAGAAATTGTTGAATATTTCTGAATCATTCAAACAGATATCAAACCATTACCATACCCTGCCTTGTAGCTCCTCCTCCTGGAACCCATACCAATGCGTTCGGTACCTCAATGGAGGGTTATAAAAAATGGTAACGGTTGGGTATGGTACTTTTGGTACCCTCCACAACTGTCAGTGGAAGACACAACAACCCATGCAGTTATGTACCGGCACATACTGCGCATTCATCATATGAATTTACTCACTAAGTCAAATCTGAAGAATTGCATAGCTTGTATCTACTAGTGTGTGTTAAAGTAGCTTCTTAGGTAAAATCCAGCTCCATGAAGGGAGTAAGTTCTTTGTCTTCAACACAGCATCAGAAATGCACCAAACTGTTTACATACTCAGGACTGAGCAAGAAGCGCTCACTTATGGCACCGAGTCTGCAGCATGTTGCTGGCTTGTCATTACCACACTCTCTGCTCTCCCACTGCTCGTGCTGTCTTATAGAAGTGAGTCGCCAAGATACCGCACTTGCGCAGTCAAGGAGATAACTAACCTTACATTTTGCCATGCTCCAACACTTGTGTTTTAAGTGTGATAAGAAAAAAACAAAACAAAACATGAGAAATATTTTGTTTGGCTTGTCTTCCTTGTTTGTGTTTTCAAATGGTGTGTTTTGACTTTTAAATTTGTAAAAGAAGTCTTCCAGGCTTTGGTGAGCTATCTGCGATAAGGCACGTGGCTGCTGGAGTGTAAATTACTCCCATTTCTAAATTCATGATCTTTGTTGTGTGAAATATTTTCTTGTACCATCATGAAAATCTCATTTGGTGGAACTTCTCTTAAGTAATAGTTTTCTATAACTATTGATCTCCCTGCAACCATTTTCATTGTTTTCCATAAAGTGAGGCCATAATCTAGGCAGTGTATTAATGACAACCACTCATAGGAAATAGTGCAGGAATGAATTGCATGTGGAAAAGGCAATTATACAAAAAGATACAGCAAACATTGATGTGCTAGTCACGAGCAGAATACTTTGTTGCAATCCAGAATTCTTCTTCTTAATTTCTTTGCCTTGAAAAACACTTGCTTTGTAGGCTCAGTGGAATAGAAGGCTTGATTAAGCTAGTAAAACATTGTATTCCAGTTGAATAAAATTGCACTGGCAGAAAACAACTGCTTGAAAAAGCATATGTTTCAAAGCAACGAGGCTGTGGGGCTTTGTCCTCTGTCATGCTTGTCATTCAGTTGTCTGTTTGATTTCTTGCATGATATTCATTAAAGGGGGGAATAAAAACAAAAACAAGCAGTGGCCATAACAAATTGCAATTTTTAGAGATAAGAGCAGAAGTGGCATATGGTTTTCATCGCTGTAAAGGACAATCGTCTCTCAAAATCAGGCCAGGACGGAAGAAGCAACAAGTAAAAATTATTAGTGAGCTAAGAGCTAAGACTTTTTTGGGGAAAAAAAGAATACAGAATATGCTCCAATTATAATATCTAGATGGATAATAAATACAAATATTTATAATATAATATAATATCGATACGTAAGAGCAGAAAGAACAAAATCAATTTATTGATCATCCTTCTCAAAGAGCTTTCTCTTTTGTGTCTTTATTTCTGACATGAAGTTTGTTATGTAATTCTTCTACTTTAAGATATTTACAATGTCTTCAGACTCGAAATCTTGAAATGTAATTTTCCTTTCAAATTCCTCCTCTACCATAACCATTCTTGGTGGCATTTTGTTTGTGCCCTTCAATACAAAAGTTCTGTGATTGTCATAGATTGATTCGTATCATAAGCATGTCTCCATCGAATGGAAAGACACAAACACTATGCCTTGATACAGTGTGTGTATGTATATTTGTATGGTGTGATTATTGGTTTAAGAATGTTCACATTAAAGAAAACACTTGACTTTGAAAGGGAGTGCAATTGGTAAATAATTGTATAAAAGCCTGCAACTGCCATACCTGTATGTGGTCATTCACTGTATTGTATCAGAGCATTATTATAGCAAAACTTACATTTACTTTACCTTCAGTTAATCAAAATGATCTTGTTTTCAAGTTCTAATAGTGTATCGAAAGGTTGGCATGGATCCGTTGTTCGTAGAAGCTGAAATTTCACATTTGATTAAAAGCTGAAAAAAAAATAATTGGTAAGACTACTTGTTCATTCATGGTTTTGAACATTAACACCCACTTAAATACAATTTCCTCCAAGTGTAATATATCTTTAGGGTCATAATGTTTCATACACTTGTACAGTAGCTGTTTCTGGAAACAATCCATGAATGGACTTTAAAGTTGCTGAGTTATAGGCTTAGAGTCACACAGGGCTAGTTCAGGCTACAGAATGAACAATTCGCTTGGCTACCACTAGAGGTATTTGTAATTTATCAGAGCTCAAGTAATGATATTTACCCAAGAGAAGTCAGCAGATTAGAGAGGATGAGAGTGGAGAAATGACTCATGATGGGGTTGTAAAACGGCGGCAGAGTACTTACTCGCCACACAGTTTAGTGGATTAAGGAGTGCCACAGTCACAGTCACTTAAACGTTTGTGTCAACAAGGAAAGCATCTCCCAAGTCACTGGCTAAATCAATGCACCGCACGCTCCCTTGGATGCTTTAGAGGTTATGCAAATGAACAAGGCGAGGATGTGACATTTTGAAAGGCCTGGATGGATCACCCCTATTAGTGAAGGCTTTGACGGATCTTAAAAGGTACTTTCCCCTCTCATGGCGGTGGCGCTTTATTCAACTCTCTCGCTCCTTTTTTCAACATGATTTGTGGCCAGCGGGGTCAGCGGTGAGTTCATATAAAACAAACACAGCCCCCGCTGTCGGGGGGCCCACCTGTGAAATGGAAGTCCACAGTAAAGAAGCTGTCAGGATTCAGGAAGCGGAGTGCACATAACTGATTCTGTGTTGCATCAGCTTGAGCAAATGCAGCAGAGAAACCAGGGCTTACAGATACCGATATTGCTCTGTATTTTTATCACGTGGGATGTTTCACAGTAGTGATTCATGGAGCGGAGGCCTGCAGTACAACAAGCTGTCCACAGCTACAGAGTCAACATAGAGGTATCCCAGGATAGCAATTACAGGCAATAATTGCTCATTGGCAAAAATTTACATAAAGCAAACATACATCATGAAATGAGAAGAAAATGTTATAGGCAGTCTGCCCATTTGAGAGTGAATGACATGCTGACCTTTGTTTTAAAAAAAGAAGAAAAAACTGGCTATGGCACTTAACTGATGAAATGACAATAGCGACACAAAAAAAGCCGGTATTCCAGATGAGACCGCAATTATCTGGCTGTAGGTCCTTAAACAGAATGACAGAGGGAAGAATAGAGAGGTTGATTGAATTCTGACATACACAAGTGTTCAATTAGGGGGTGGGTGGTAAAATCACCGGTGTTACCTGTAATTACAGCACACAGGAGCAATTTGGCACATGATGAGGCTACGTCGGTCCAGTCAATACTGTGGCTCCTCCGGCAGGCAGAGTTAAAATCCCACGATCGGGTCTCAGAGTTCAAATCACTTCAGCTCAGTAATAATTTCAAAATGTGGTTATTTTTCATTGAATGTTTAATTAGCAAATGGCTTGGAATAGTTTGATATCATTCATGAGAGAAAGTATCGCATTGTTTTTTCTTTTCATCGTGGCTGAGAATGTGTTTCAAGCCACGAGCGGACAATGAGACTGCAGACAGCTGCCATAACGTCCATAAAAAAAGTGCATTGCAAACAAACCCACACACCAGTTCTTATATATCCTCTATATTTTCATCCTACCAGCAGCCAGCTCATGGTGAACACAGCATCTCCAAAGGCTGGAATTGTGAAAATAAAAAAAAAAGACAAACGTGCTACAGGGTGGATTATGGGGACGAGAAAGTAACACACAGCTAAATTATTTTGCCTCATTTTAGAATTATTTGTGATTATTGCCTGAAGTGCAGACAGTTTAACACTGTTACCTGACTCCATTGCTCCTGATAGTTAAACTCAGGAAACATCTACCAACCTCCATTCATGCAAGCTCATCGGTTTGCAAAGCATTAAATGACACACAAGCAGGGTATTAGAAGTCAGTGAAGTGAATAGCAATACAAGGTGAAATACGACATTAACCCCATTACATTCAGGATCATTGCACTTGTAACATGTCATGTTGCTGTTATAGTTAAGACTGCAGCTCTTAGCTGTTCTGTTGTCATCTCTTTTTTATGTTATTTATTCAATAAAATATGTTAGAGATCTTTGTTACTGCTGAAAGTTATGAATGAAGTATGATATCCTGGACTTAAATGATGAGCGATTACCTCACAGGCAAAAATGGTCATTAGATTTAGAAAGAGTGCCACATGCAGCTGTAAGCATTGGTGCATGTGAGCACTTTGTGGGGTTTGCATGTTCAACCCAGCAAAAAAAAAAAGCAGCATAGAAAGTGGATGGATGGATAAAATGGTCTGAAATTTTTGTGAAACATCAAGGCTTTTACTGATCCACTCGGTGCTGAAAGCCACACGAACGATTCCTAGCAACACAGTGTATACATTTAGGAGAAATTCTAACAGACAAACAGAAGTTGCTTTTCCCCAAAATGTTTGTTTTGTTTTCAGTTGCTTTAACTATATTACTTTTTCAGTATCTGGTAACTGCAGGCAAGCACAAACCTTAAGTAACTTAAGTAAAATACCATTAATAACAATTCAGTCTTTAAAAAAAATGGTTAACAGTAATTTTGGTGTGCATTGAAGTCACAAGAGAACTGCTATCACTCAGTCCTGCTAAATGAGCTGAAGCATTAGCCAAACTGTTATTGTTTCACTAAACTCCTGTTCACTGGAGCATGAGTGGCTTATCAATCCTGAACTAACTCAGTCCGCTCGACAGCAACAGAAAGGAGGCCTGACTGTAAACAGCACCGACATCGCGCTGCAGCTATTGGAGCTCTGATGAATTAGCAGCATTGCGTCACAATCAGTCTCTTTATGAGAGTTTATAAAGTGAATTGCTAACATTCAAGTTACTGACCATATACCTCTGACGACGTGACATTAGCTGACCCATGAATATGATGAGACTGACCTACCAAGCGTTGAAAGCTCACAACCTTTAACAGATGACTGAAGCAACTGTTTTCCAGAACTAATTTTCTAAACTTATGTAACACTGGTTATTGCTGTAATGTTTTAAACAACCTCTGTATTATTAAAAAAAATTAATAAATAAAAAAAAAAAAAAAAAAAAAGAGTGCACCAGTGCCTAAAATAAATATGAGGCAAAAAGCTTTCAAGCTGCATGAAAAAAATAAATCTTTATCTTAGTGGGTAACTTTTACACAACTCAGTGATGCAACTCCTTATTCGCTGTGTTTTTTCAATAGACTACCATATATGTCTTATATCACCAGCTGTAGCCATTACTCATAAAAAAGCATGTATATATTTACATTATTTATTAGGCAGTAATTTGATTGGCTGAAAGGACCCAGTGACCATATCTGAGCCAACTGGGGCAATTGCTTATGAATTTAATACAAATCTTACGCAAATAGCTTTTGAAATGGTCTTATTGGCTGGAGGACTCACTTGGCTTTGAAGAAGCACTCAAGCAAATAAAAAAGTTGACTATTTCACGACTTCAAAGCTTTAAGGAAATATGCTGAGACATGACCATACATCCTATTGAGGAATTCTCATATTCTGTTCTTAAAGACTTACAGAGATGAAGTATTATGATTTTGCTTGATGATCCCTAAAACAATGTATCTCAAATGTACGTGTTTGAATTCCTGTTTTTTCAGTAACTATTGTGTTAAAAAATAATCATGATTTTCCAGCCAATTTTATTCAGCACTGGATTGCTGCAGAGAAGACCTTCATTTTTAACAAAGCTTTTAACTAGTGTTTTTAACCTGTTGTAGAATTTTATAATTTTTTTTTTAACTAATCTTCGATGTGGAAGGGGTGGGTGGATGAGTGGGTTTTTACTCTGTTTTTATTTTGTTTTATTTTTTTTAACCCGTGAAGCACATGTGCTGTATTCCACTGTATGAAAAGTGATATATAAATGAAGTTTGATTTGATTTGAAACCTGCTTTTCCCAAACTAAACACTTAAATAGGGGTACTTTTAGACAATATCCACCCTCTCGGGGCCTGCCTACTTTGCCTGCCCTCCTTGCAAGGATTCTGCTTCTAAAAACAAGTCATGTCATCATTGACTGTGATAGTAAATAAAAAAGCACTGCAAACGAGCAGCACTTTTGTTGTCATTCATTCGTTAATTCATTCATGTCACTTGTTAGTATTTTTTAGGGACGGACTAAAAAAGCATCACAATTCACTTACACCTTGCCATAGCATACAATCATCGATTACTGAGTACCTTGAGTGGCTTAATTGGAGCTATTAGGGACTTTTCTTTGATCAAGGACACCTATTGAGGGCACCCACCTTCTTTTTATACCCACATTTTTTTTCCAGCTCAGATTCTAACTTGTGACCTTGTCCAATGCTTACTTCTGTACCCACTGGGCTGCCAAGAAATTGATGACTAGTACAACCACCTCATTTAATGTTGTAATATTATGTGACGTGAAATGAAAAAAAAAATCTACTTTCATTTTTCAGGCCATATTCATAAATAGAGCCTCATGTCTTCATTGCATATTTCACCGGAGGACAATGGAGTCACACAAATCGTCACACAAATCTCAATCGGCAATGGCTGACATCTAATCTAATATTGTCCTCCCTCCATTTATTTTCATTGCTGGTTTAACAGACTATTATGTTTTTAGTATTTGTGATTTTCGGTGCACAGAGCCTACTGTGTCTTCGTGAATGACGTCTCATTGAGGCAGGAAACTTGGTTTGCCAGAGTTAAGGGAGTCGGGATGCTTCATAAACCTTAAATGAGACATTTAGGTTGGCTATCCAGGTTTTTGGGGTCTTTTGTTTTTATCAGAACAGTGCTTTCCAAGGACTTTACTTGACTCAACATGAATTACAAGGTGAAGCAACATGTTTTATGAAAGACCCAATAAAAGAACGGTGAGGAAAAAAAGACAGAAAAAAAAGCCTTTCATCAATATACATCAGAAGCGTTGATTTTGTACCATGTGTATTGCATGTGAGAAGGTT
Organism: Blennius ocellaris; assembly: GCF_963422515.1. Classification (NCBI taxonomy): domain Eukaryota; kingdom Metazoa; phylum Chordata; class Actinopteri; order Blenniiformes; family Blenniidae; genus Blennius; species Blennius ocellaris. Next base: position 15,346,222 of record NC_137657.1, on the reverse strand, counting down.
TTCTCAGTATGAGCTTGTTTCGTTATTTCTGTTTCTGGTGCATGTAACAGTGCTGGGAAGAAGAAGAGAAAAAAACAAAAACCGACGCTGTCTCTCTTTATTCCGATATTCTCATCTCTTGCTTCAGGCATAGACAGCAATACACCAAATGCACACCCACATGCATCATTTCAACAGCATCCCCTTTGGTGACAAGTCCATTCCCACAAGCATTATCTAACATAATATTACACTCCAAAATAGCAAGGCTGTTAAGGGAAGGCTGGAGTAATGTAAAAATGTAAGAACATAAGTTTTAATTGTTTGTCTTCGGATGTTTGTTAATCACATTTGCATAATGATTTTTTTGTTGTCTGTTGGTGCCACACAGCCTACTCAGACATCGAATGTGCAGTTTTTTATTTTATTTTTTTCCTTTTTTTTGTTGGGGGTAAATGCAATGATTAATATTACTCGGCAATGACAGCTATAATTTTAGAATTATTTATTGGTTGAACAATAGGGATCTTTGGCTCTGGGTTACATATCAGGTTGTACAAACTCTGCTACAATGCAATACCTGTGGTACCCAGATGATGAAGTCATGCATTCAAAATCACATTAGCATGGCTTTGACCAGTTTTACATAACGTATCCCTGGATACCCTGGCTCCCCCGGGGGTGTGAATAAAGCATAAGGCCTTATGCAGTATCTTCCTGTGTTCTAAATATCCCCTCTCAACTTTTTATAAATGTGCAGTATTTATCATTTGGAATTCTACCACAAAAAGCCTCCATGTATCACTGGGGGAAGGAGAGGGAAATGGCAAAGGGAGTACTGGAATAAATTATTCTCAGACAAATCTTTTATTCCAACACAGAGCCTGGAAAACAAGTGTGCCAGCTCCCCCAGTAATTCAAGAGGTACTTTTCTTTTGTTCTGCCCTTTGTTTTCAGTGTGAATGTGGAAATAGAAGTTGCTAAATAAGGCCCCTCCCATTTCCCTAATTCCCCAAACGAACTTGGTCTGTCTTTCTCGTTCACTTGGCAACCTCTCTTAAGCAATAGATCATTAGCTCTTGTTAGTTTTGAGTAACTTCCTTCGAGTTGGATTCATAATTTAAATTGCAAGTGACAAAGTCTGTGCTTGAAGTTGGCGGGAGCATCCCCTCCAGTGTTTATTAAGTTTGCCAATCGAATAAATTACCTGTGCTGGCCATATAATTGAGTTGACCTTATAAAATAACAAGACGGATGGCTCAGATGTGTCACAATGGGTGTCACACCTTCCTCCACCCCTGAGTGACCCTCTCTTTCATTGTTTGGACTGGATCCCTCTTATTAAGACTTCATTACCACCACACTATCAATATTTCATCCTCATTCTCTCCAGATGCTTCTGGTTGCAGTGCAGATGATAGTCAAAGATGAGGAGAGACTTGGTCAAAGGAACGAGATCGAGAGAAAGGGAGAAAAAAATCTTTTTCATCACAGAATGAAAGTGTGAAAGCGAAAGTAGATGCTTCCGTGGGGTATCCCATAATGACTTCCACACCCATATTAACATGTATTCTCTTTGGATCATGGCTAAAACTTCTGCATGATGAATAGAGCTTCCAAACAAAGCATTTTACTTTCAAACCCTTTGTTTTGTTGAAAACCCAGAGTCATTTGCACAACCCTGCTCATTTTGTACTTAACTCTACAGGAAAGGCACTAATATTTGGCATCAGCTGATAACAAACCGTATTTTTCGGCAGTGGCTTGCTTCTGAATTCCTCACAACTATATTTATACTCATGTTGTGTGTTAGTTAAGGCTTCATTTTACCTGTGTGGAATTATGAGTGTTGCTTTCTGTGCTTTAACCGTGTGTCTAGGGATGCAGATTGAAGCGCACGTTGTTGATATCTCTGGTGTACCATACCCCATTGCGTGAATACAAAGGCTCAAAAGAAGCTGTGTCCAAGGACTGCACTCAGAGGTGCTTCTGGATGAAACTCTGCAAGTCTTAGAATAACATTCTGTTGCTCTTTAGTAAAGCGTGTTCACTCTGCCAGTGCAGTCTTTTGATCATGTCGAGAGTTGCGTCAATCAGAGAAGTACTGCGGTTTTCTCCAGGAATCTTTCAAGGCCTGCCTTGTTGCTACACCTGAGGTTCAAGTGCATACTTGAATTATTGATGCTCCATAGGTGCATACAGCATGGTAAATGATGCATAATCCGTATTTTCACTGGTATAAGTGCTGTATTTAGAAAGTCATAGTTTCTGCAGGGAGATTATTATTACATTCATAGAGAATGACCACTGGGTTGTTGTAAATGACCACAATCACACATAACATTGAGAGCCAAACTTATTACGTCCATGCCATACGAAAGTAAAAGGAATTGCGTCAGCTCGACGCTCCGCTTCTAAAATCTCTGCAGTGATGCAGACATTTTGCACAACATAAAAATGCATTTACCCAAATCGCTTTTCTCTGTGCATTAGCTGTGTTTATTTTTTAGTATGCACTGAAAATTGAGCGTGTGTATATATGTGTGCAAGAGAGAGAGAGCGAAAGACAGAGAGAGATCGTGAGATACCTGGCATCGTTGATGCCTCTGTTTGTTTGGCTCTAGGCTTTCAGACTGTCAGTGCGAGGGCTGTGTAGTGAAACAAAACATGCTGTCATCTCCGTAACAAGTCTAGCCGCCGGGACTCAACACACACCTCAGTGAGACAAGATGCTATAGCACTGCCTCTAACTCTCCATATTCGGGCTCCAACGGTTCACACTTAGGACCGCAGCTGCTGTGGGGATATTGCAAAGCTACGAAACACACATCGGCTGCCCCTCATTTCCTCTCGGTACTCCTTGAAGTTTTTTGCAGCTCAGTCATTTTTATTTAAGTATATTACATGTGGCAAATGTGACAAGATGTTAATCATGTATCTGGCTGAAGAATCAGCAGTTGGTTTGAGAGATAAGGCTTCACACAGGCTGATATCTGGAGACAAATGTAATCATCAAAGCGGAGGTGAAAATGCTGCCTTCCTGCGAATTTTTTTTTTTTTTTTTTTTTCCCCTCCTTATCCTGCAATTGCGAGCCAACTTTCATGTTGTTTGTCTTTGCCCATCTGTTGTCTAAACACAAGGCTCCTAGAGGCACATCAGGCCCGGTATGTAAGCTGTTACAGACGGGAAGTCAAGCGCCTCTTTCAATTACTCTCTTATTGGCTTAGACCTCCCTCTGGACAGGCCATGCCCAGTGTCAATCCTGCTCGTAATGAGAGGAGATCTCTCCCCACGGAGGAAGTGTCTCTTTGGGTTTGCGTTACGCGTCCTCCTGCTCTAACCCGGCAAAATGGGGTGCATGTAGCGGAGAGTGTAGTGCAGGCCACCTCTGTGCTGTGTTTTCGTGTGTCCTCGTATTTACTCTACATTGAACTTTGTTTCAGATTTTAATCACCCCAAACACATATAATCCTTTTTCCAATCTCGATCATCTGTCTGAACACTACTGGACACCAGTTTTTGGAGCCACATTTGACATTTTGCTCATTGAAGCGCGCTGCCCTTTCCACTGCCAGAATTCCTGCTGTAGCTGGCTGCTGCTACAGCGTATAACACCAAAACCTCTCTCCCAACTAAAACTTAACTTTTTGCTCCTCCCCTGGGAGGAGCAAAAAAAAAAAAAAGGAGTGTGTGTGTGTGTGTGTGTGTGTGTGTGTGTGTGTGTGTGTGTGTGTGTGTGTGTGTGTGTGTGTGTGTCAGAGGTGTAAATGTGCATTTGCCTTCCCCAGCTAGACAGCTGTATGCCAGCCCAGTGTGAAGGTCAGGGTACAGCCCGACTAGCAGCAGGAGATGTCACACCAGGACAGGCCATGGCAGCCATGCACAAAATTGCCTCAACAGATCACAGACCTCCACCCATCTGCTGTGACGCCAGATTGGGGGGGGTTGCAGAAGGTTGAATTCAGTGGTCGAGCTAATAGCTCTCAGTGAGATTCACCACAGTAGCATGGACCAATTTGTAAATTAAGTGTTTGTTCCCTCAGAGAGCTGTGAATTAATTAAATACTATTGAAATTATGCAATTGTTATTAACTGACCAGATGGGGCTGTGACCACAATTAATGTGTTCTCTTAGTCTTTAATGTCTTATTTTTGCCTCCCATCAAAGATGTAGCCATAATATATTTGGTATTTAGCCCTTTCACTTAAAAGTTAATTAACACAGTAAGGTACTTTTCTTTCAGTATGTGACAAGATGATGACTCAACCGCTTGCTGGGTGGCATTTTTGTTTGGTTACCTCATGCTGCTTTCCATTTACCTCCAGTGTTTGAAATTCCTAACTTAGAATGACAACACTTGCTTGGTAAAAACAGGTAGTAGAATTCCATACTTGGCAACTTTTTAAGTAAGAAAATACCATGGAAGTATCCAGGAAGGCAATTCTTGCACTGACTTTGTAGATTTCAAAGTAGGGGAGGTGGGATGAGTCCCCCCTGAGGAGCGCCAGAGCTTCCAGTGGGGCGCAGCAACAGGAAAAATCGAGATGTCTGCTGGATGCCTTTTCCCAGCATGCTTTTTGTCCCTTTATTTTCAGAGAAGGAATCAAGATGAAAAAGAATTAGTGGAGGGTAAAACTATTATTTGAAATAAATCACACAATTTTATTACAACAAAACCACTGGAGTAGCTCGAGTTCATCATCCTATTGACGTATAACTATAACTATTTTATCAAATTTTATTCACAATTAGAATGTAACAACGGCTTTAGGTACAAATCATTACTTTCTGATTTCATAGAAAGGTACATGCCTCAGCAGCCTATGTCATGCTGCCAATTATTGCTATCAACAACCAAACAACATAAGCAGAAATATTGCAAACGTGCCAACAGGAAAATCTTTAGAAAGAACACCGGACAAGAAAAAGATCTTTATGATTGTTTTGTTTTCAAGCCTTGCAGAGTGGAACCCCCCCCTTAAAAAAAAAAAAGAAAGAAAAAGAAAAACCCCACAGGTCAGACTGTTGCCACGGGGTATTGCATCAGAAGTAGAGTGAAGCTCCAATTCAGCAGCACATCATCTACTATCTTGTAAACCTGACAAAGTCAGAGATGTGTAAACAACAACATCATCTGGCACTGGCATCACAGAAAGGATCTGGCTGGATGCAAGACAAGAAGAATGAAGTGACAAGTTCAGAGCAGTGACTAAGTTTCTGTGTCAAAGTTTAATTACATTCTCACGGTGTGGAAATTATAAAACTGCTGACCTGTGGGGGAATATGATGGCTTGCATTCACACTGCATAGAATATGTATATACAGCTTGCAGATTGGTTGGGGGGGGCTGAACAGAAAGTCTGTGAGCAGGCGCCTCTCTGTCGGCAGTTTCTATTTCTGTTTCCGTTCCTTGTGGCTGATGTGTCCCATCTTGGAGGAGTCAATCTTCCTCACAAAGGAGGAGCCTGCTTTCCCCGGGGACATCGTTTATTCATGTATCAGATTTATTTTTTGCTGCCATGGCCTCCCAGGATTCACACCGCATTTATTACAGGGGGGGTAATGAAAATTGAATTCATATGGCAAAGCCCCACATGCATTGTGTGACTTGGGTGCAATGTGAAGGTCTCCTCCCTCCACTGTAGCTGGCTGTAACCTCAGCTGTGAAGTTGAGACAGACTTTTGCAGTTTAAAAAAAAAGGAAAAAAAACCCTTCAAAGTTCTCAAGGAGAAATATCGTGCCAATTTGAATTTTATAAAATGAATATTTAAGGATGGAAAGTTTGTTTTTCTGTCTTTTTTCGCTGGGGGAGAAACTGGGCTGCTCATAGCTCTGATGGTAAAATCCAAAAATCAGCTCTCTTTAGAAAAGGGCGGCGGGTACATATGAAACACTAGGTTTTTGCTCATATACCCATCATTTTAGCAAGGAAGTGGTCAATTAAATAAATGTTAAACTGGAAACACTGACAGATCTGAGTGGAGGGCTTGTGCCTGGTGGTAGCACCTTGGCATTCGATGAGATTTTGGTTCAGGTTGTCATAGAAAAGTTTACTTCATTGAGCTGACATAGCCATGGGTCCATTTAAATATAGATGAGTATGAGGCGCATTGGGGGCTGATCTTGCGGCAGGTGATGAGGGAAATGGCAGAAAAGGCCGAGCATTGGTACTCTTCAGATGAGAAACAATACAGGGTTTTTTTGTATGTATGAGGCGGTAGGTATATGCCAGAGGTGGGGATTATTTTTTCACTCCGTCAATGGATTGAGGCGTCAATCTGATGATAGTATTTGGCGCGACAGGTTGAGGCTACAGGTGACAAAAGTTAACGAACAGCGCCGAGCACATCTGTGGAGGAGTTTAATAAGCTGAGAGGCATTTAGCAAGGGACGCGGTGTCTATAGGATAATGAAGATGATGGACGTGGCAAAGCCAGGGGCTGAGACACAAGCCTTTCAGAAGCGACATGGATTCAATTCAGGACTTGACAGCCAAACGGCTGATGCTGCACCTGTTCACTTTGCTGAGCCTTGAAATTCATTCATTATCCTTTGGTAATGATTAAGTTAAATAATGTCAGAAATAGTTCCACTGAATCTGCAACATTAGGCAAAACTGAGTAAATCGAGAGAATATATTTGACTGATATGCTTCTACGCAATTGGGGGGAAAAAAAGAATAGGTTAGTGCTTTTACAAATTACTAAAGTAGGACGGTCATTTAAATCGCATTTGTAGTAATAAGGGTTTGTAACAAATCCCCGTTTGTATTATTAAAGAAATAATGCTCGAGAGTCATTTGATTTGCGTTTTTTTTTCTTCTCGTTTCAGTTGGGATACACATGAAGATGCATAGTTATTTCTATTGAATGCACCATCGCTGAACATCCACAAGTGCAGTAGGAGTTAACAAGACATTTATTACTGATTTACAGGAACAAAATATAATTTAATGTGACAAATTGTAAAAAATATTTTTTGACAATTATTTGGCACAGATCAGGAATTAATATAACAGAAAATGTATTGTACTATTCTAATGTATTTTAAATGTTTAAAGGTACCTATGCATGATTTATGAAATGAAATCAAAGATTTCCTCAAATGAGTTGGCATAATTTTGGATTTGTTTAGTTTTTCTCAAGTCAATATGTTATTTCTTTATTACTTATTCAAGAATTGTGTCTCACCTTGTTCCAATCTCTTCTGGATTTGTGTTATTGTGTATGTATAACAACAACAAAGTTAGATGGAAAAAAAAGACAGAAACACTTTGTTCAAAAGACTTAATAGCCCACATTATCTTCAAAAAAGATAACTTAGCTGTGTCCCAGATCTATTCTTCATACAAATTGTTAAAATGTCTTTTTTTAGTGCGATGTGTTCACACTGAGGAATGACTAAATGAAATGCACCCACAGATGTCAGTTCAAAATTAGCTTGATTTCCAAGTGTGCTATTGACGGATAGTTTTCTTTCAAACTCGGTGCACAAAAGGAAAACGGGAACTCTTCACAGTTGAAAAACTAAGAAATGAAAACATAGTGAGTCAGTGACAGAAACAACTCTGAAAGTTAAAGCTAAAAATCTGCAGCAACATTTTTGTTCAAGTCTTTTGTTCCATTTAATTATCAGTCGTTTCTTAAATAGAGATTTTATTGATCTCTCTTTGTGTATGCTTGCTTCGTTTGATAACAGGAGGAGATAAGCACCATTAATCACCGAGAAAAACAAAATCAGATGCTGTGTTTTCAGGAAAATAGGTAATTTATTATTGTTGCATTAAATGATTGACCTTTTGTAAGTTTCTGGTTTTAATACTGGCCACGTCAACAGTCACTCCAGCGATAAAATTAAGTACACCGCTCCAGTACTTGAGCTGGATCTGGTTTTGCCTTCAGGGTTGCCGTTAGTCTTTATGTCAAAGCTGCAACACTTGCTGAAGACATCCCTCCAAGAATTCGATCTATTAATGGATGAATGTTGCTGTTATCTTGTTTCTCCACATCCCCAAGTTAATATTTCAAATTGGGACCAAGTGACTTACAGTGATTTTTCAGAACAGTGTTCATGTCGTGTTGAACAAAAAAAATAAATAATAACATTCAGGAATTATTAACACTTTGTTTTCTTCTGCTGAGTAGCAATCAGAAGATGGATTCACTCTATATCCATACTCAAGTTGGCGACAGGGTTTGAACAGAAGTCATTGCATCCTCAGAGGCCCAAAGTATGCAGAGAAGACCCAATGTCATTAAGTCACCAGTTGTAGCCTGAAAAACTGATACAAGACAGGATGGGTCAGTATGTTCATGCTGTTTACACTTCGCTCCGACACTGCAGTTTGTATGTTGCATCAGAAAATGAGATTAATGAGAGAAAAATATTTATTTTCTCCCAGGTCAGTGCAAACGGATGTTTTTAAAAAAAAATATTTTTTCATTGAAAGAGGTACACAAGGTCTAATCTTCTGCTGCGGAACTAAATTTGTTTAAATTTTGTGTTCAGCGTTTGGAGAGTTCTTTTTGCATACCTTAGTTTCTAACTGGTTATCTGTGTCATCCTTTGATCACTGCCATCAACCAAACATCTTCACCCAAATAACTGCTGTTAGCTGGGTTTTTTGGGGTGGGGTTTTCAATCCAGTTCATGAAATACTCCGAGCAGCCTATCTAGCATTAGCAACCATATCAAATGAATCACCTTTCCTCCTTATCCTGATGTTCATTTCCTGATCTCCTCAACGTCAGCGGGTAGTCTTGACCACGGCTTCATGGTGAAATGCATTTGATTGCTTCAATTTGATTGGCTGAATACGTATTTGTGTTAGCAAGCAGCTGAACACACAATGTTGAGTTTGATGCGTGTATATTTCAGTTATTGGACAACAGAAAACAATTGGTCTTATCTGGCGTTATTATTATTATTCATGCAGGTGCACGCAGTGTAGCAGGCTTAATACATTTACCACTAACGAAGTCCATAAATAAAAATTATAGGTATTTAAAGAAAGAAATGGAATAGTTAAAAGGCAAAAGGACATAATGTGTTTGCAGTCACAGCCCTTTTCATTCACACACTTGCACACTGTACAGCAGACACTTACTGTTTTGCTCTGCAGTCAGCAATCAGACTCATTCCAGACATGTGTGAATCATCACTTTGTCATCACTAACAGATGTGCAACTGCACAGTGATATTTAATGCATCTATAAAATGTGATGTATTGCATTGTTAGCGATGCACATGTCATGCTAATGTCATTTTTCCCCGCATTGTGTAAGGCTTTATAATAGGTGAGTTCCACTTTCAGCCTTGAGAGTAAATGGGAGACGGTATGTTGCACTGATGAATATGGTAAACAATGAACAATGTTGACACTGTTTATCAGTAATATATGAAACGTGTTACAAGCAATCAACAAACGTCATCAGCATCAATGAAGGATCAGTACTTTGCATTCACAGGAAGTGCGACACAGTAATTAATCTTTGAAACTTACAAATCGTCTGCAAGAGCCGATGTTAAAGGATATAATTAGGATTCTTAATTAGCACATTAGGCTGAACAATGTTCACAAAGTTCTCAGAATTATAACTTGCAGCAACAAATGATCATCATTGTCCTCTTCTCATAAATGCAGAAGGTGAGATTTAGTGGAAATGTGGACAAAGACAGACATATATTTTTGAATGAATGAATTTGATATGCTACAGCTTGAATCATTGTGAGGGCCACATGAATTTCATCTGTATCACTAAGGTAAAATAGTGTGGGAGCACTTCCTTCACATCACATCACCCCATATGGCTTTTCTACCTGTTTCTATTCTCTTCTTGTTTAGTTGCTTCTTGACTGTCTCTTCAGTCTCGCAGTCACAGACATTAACTTCTGGCAGCTTGCGAGCCAGTATTGACTTCACAGGTTACCAGACAGAAAGGAAATTAATTTTAACCTCAAGCCAGCCAAATTTGGGATCTAAATAAACCGTAAGAACAGTTCTAAAATAAGAATTAAATGAAAATGCACATGCAGCTCTTAGTCGTAAATCAAGTATGTCATTGCTTTGCAAACAGAAAGCGGTCTCGAAGGAAAACCAAACACATCAGATATGTGCAGGGTGAGGAGAGTGACACAACTCCCGCTGGTGAGGTCTGTCCATCCATCTTCTATACCACTTTATAAATAACATATGGTCCCGAGGTGGTCCGGCTGAATCCAGCTCACTATTGGCAAAGGCAGGGTACAACCTGGACCACTGCTGGGCAAAGACAGAGAGAGATATAGGCTGAGAGTGCTAACCACTGCCTCTCTGATGAGGTCTGCTACTTATTTACAATAGAGGCTGTTGATTTAGTTGAAGCATCCATGTGAACACGTAAGCAAAAATATACAATGTTGACAATACAGAATTAATAAATTAAAAATGTACTCCTCACTACTAATAAAGTAATCCGAGATTATTAAAAAAAATGAGAATTGGATGAAGGATTTAGGGTGCAGCCAGGAACTACATTTGGAATAAATCTAGAACAGAAACAAAACATTAATAATAAATCCAACCCAGCTTTTTTTATAGAGCACTTTAAAACAGCTTCAGAGTGCTGAGCACAAAAAAGTATAAAATACCCCAAAACATAAATAAAAGCCTTTTTGAGAACTTGTACTCACAGAACACATAGAACACAGCTCACGCACACACTACATGGTGTCATAAGTCAGAGAGAAGAGACAGCCAAACGACTGAAACCTGTACAAAGAAAGTTATTTAACTTGATGTCAAACCTATGTTTGTTCTTAGTTTCTGTATATGATATATCAGTAAATGTACACGTTATCTTATCATTTGAAAGAAGTTGTTTGAAGTGAGTTCAGAAGTTCAAATAGTAAAGATACAAAATAGAAGGGAAATATCCCCCACATAGTGTTAAAACACATTCAGCAAACAACTCAAGTATTCAACTCTGTTTTTGTGAGCATGTGTTGAAGTAAGGTAGGACTGCCAACAATCTGTCTCACGCCGATTCATAACTTTTGGTAATGTGCCACATTTAATATTTGAAACACATTTAATGTGTTTCATCATAAGATGTTGTTGCCAATGGCTGTTTGGATCTCCAGACATTAAATGGCCCTTGCTGATATGTGCTGGTTACACGTATTTCACTATACGCCACATTTTCACCAAGCTCACAGCGCTTCACACAGTTCATCACATTCATCCATTCATGCATACACACACACACACACACACACATTCATTTGTTTGCATTATAGCTTATTTTATCATTTCATTTTCATGTATTTGCATTTGTTGCATTATTTTCCACATAACTTGCTCACTGAGAGCCTTCAACAGGTAAGAGAGCTGAAGGTGCTGTAAATGCATTTTGTGGCCCGTTGGGGATCACATTCGATGAGTGCATGATGGATTGACTTACTAACTGAATTATTCATTTGTTTATTTATGGGTTTAGATAAACACTTTGAAATGGTTATTTATAGCGACACTGGAGCAGCAGCAAATCCACAGAGGAGCTGAAAGCCCAATTTGAAACTTTTCTAATATCTTTAAAGGAGACACATGCAGAAAACCAGCAGCCTGTGTGGATGAAAACAGACTGAGAAAATACAGAGCCTTCACCGTGGGACAGGGAGCCAGGACCTTTCAATCTCCCTCCTCCAAGGAGTCTTCATCTTCTCCTGCTTCACCTTCGTGCGTTTGCGTTTCACTCACCATGATCGTTTGTCTCTTTTACCTCGTCTACGTTTTTCCTTCATCCATCTTTCCAAAGCCTTCTGCTACACCGTCTGCCTGACAGGTTGGCCTTTTTAAATGACCGTTTGTCATTGAGGGGAGGCGCCAGGTTCCTTTGGAGAGATTTTTGTCCTCAGGTCGGAAGCAGAGGGGGGTGAAAAGAGGCGGGAGACATGAGAATGGGGAGGAAAGAGGAGATGAAGGCAATAAGGAAGGCAGTGGGAGGTGAAAGTGTGGACAGAGAGGGAAATGGTGATTCAAAGGCGGGAAACCCTCACTTTGCTTTGAATGGCTGTTTGACAAAACATTTTGGTGAATGATGTAACACCGACTCAAACCAATCCATGTGCTCTATGGAAGTGGGCAGAGGTGACCAAGAGGTAAGAGAAGCGGTTTGAATTCCACAGCTCACAAGTCACCAGTGTGGCTCCCTGAGCTTTTGCTCCCCAGAGACCGTACAGCCAACTGCGACTAGTAATAGGATGGGTTCATTGTGGAGAAATATTTTCCCCAAAGTACAAAATCAAGAACTGCTTCATCTAACAGGATCACAGAAAGAAACAAAATATTGCACTCTGAAAACCTTTTTTTTTTTCTTAACAGAGTGCAGACATTTTTTGAGGTGTGTTATTCGACATTAAAACCATGACGTCATGTTGTCTGTGCTCTCCGTGAGTCGCGGCGGTCCCAAAAGGCCTGGCATATGTACTACATCGTTAAGGTTCATATTGATATTTGGGCAGAATGTTTTGGGAGAACACCTGGGAGAAACAAGGTCATGTGGACAGGGCCTCAGACTCACTCCAACTGGGGACATTGTCACTATGAGACAAGACCCTAAATCTAGCTAACCAGTCTTCACCGTGTAGCGAACAGCAGATCATGAAAGGTTATGCGTTGAGTGTGACAGTGATAACTCCTATAACCTTCAGACAACAAGTGGAGCCAGATGATCTTTTTCAACATGGCTGATGATGCATTTTCCTCTCTCTCTCTCTCTCTCTCTCTCTCTCTCTCTCTCTCTCTCTCTCTCTCTCTCTCTCTCTCTCTCTCTCTCTCTCTCTCGCTCTCTCTCTCTCTCTCTCTCTCTCTCATTTCAGCCTGCTGACATCCTTCAGCACATCCCCACTGTCGGGTCGAGAGTTCACATGGCTGACAGTACCAATTCATTAGTGTCCACTGACGCACAGCCAATTTTCAAGTCATAATGCCACAAGGCATTACATTAAACTTTTTTTTTTTTCCACTAAAGATTTTTTTTTTGTTGAGGGAGTGATTTCAGTCTGCAGGGAGGAGCAATCAAAAGGAGTCTCTTTCTTCACACCGAGAACCAAAATCAATTAGGTGGAGAAAGAATGAGAATGACAGTAAATACTCGAGCATCTGAAGCCACAACCAGGAAAAAGGAAACCACACAAGCTCATTTATGTGTGGCTGGCTTCCTCTCAGCCTTTTCAACACTTTAATTAAATTGGATCTGCCTCCTAATTATTCTAATTGATAAATTATAACTTGATTATGTCACATTACGGCTCAGTAAATCTAAAATGCTCATTTGCTTGACAAATACAGAAATGACTACCGTGCATTTGAAGTGAGCATTGGATGGCATTGGCCGCACCAAGGGGAACGCACAGAGCACTGAAGATCCCCATTTATTTTCTGTTGCTGCTCAGGGTTGGGCGATAATTTGTCTCCTTTAATCACAAGAAGCCCAGTCAATTAGAGCTCTTTTCATTTTATTTCAATAACTAATCTGGGAATTGGGACTCCCGACTTTATAATACACTTGCTGTAATTATATCCTAAATACATTAACACCCATTTTTTGTTTTTTTTCTCTTTGTGTTTACTTGTGCCTGGAAAGGACAGAACCCCTGAGCTGCATTGCTGCAATGGCTCCTCTTCGACACACGAAGTGTTAGTCTGCTAAATTGAAAGCAGAAAGGGATTTGCCTATGTGTGGCAAAAGTATAAATATGCCTGACATGGGATCACATCCTTTCACAGTTACAAATACAATTTAGATCTTCTCAAAAGAAGAAAATTAATGAATGAATGAATTAAAATATTTATCTTTTCATTGTTAATCGTATACGCTCTCTCTGTATCCCTCTCTCTTTCTTTATCTATGCAGTGTATAGCATAGCCTAAATACACATGAAAACATATAATAATAATAATAATAATAATAATAATAATAATAGCAAATGAGAGTTTTGTTGTAAGCAGGGCCACAAAAAGCTAGGTCAAGAACTAATCTACAGTTTTGGGGAAAACAAGCATTGTCTTCAGCGAACAGCAATTTCAGACTAGAAGTGAATGAACAAAAAGCTTTCCCATGATGCCTGTGCTCTCAATGCCACCGCTGACCTGCACTATGACACTGTGTATGAACTCCAACCTTGTTTGCGCCTGCAGCCATCACCCACACACACACACACACACACACACACACACACACACACACACACACACACACACACACACACACACACACACACACACTGAATAAAATGTGTGGAAAGCAAGTCCACATGTGCTTTTGACAGAGCGCCACAATGAGAGAAGCGCGGAGAGAAGCAGTTTGAGGGTTACAGACCCGTTGAGACCTCATTAACTGGGGAGCCTTTTCCACTTTGTGTCATCCGACGGGGATCTGTTGACTGATGTTGCAGAGACCAGCATGAGCGGGTGACCACACAGAAATTATTTGTACAGAACTTCAAACACATGCACATGAATGAGAGGTAGCAGCTGAATTTGGTGCAGTGACCCAGATTTAATGTACTGCACGTGAAATAGCTTTCTTTAATTAAATAGTTAATTGAAGTACTAAAATAATAACAACATATTGGTGAAAGCGGGAGTGTTGAGCTTGAGCTTCGTGAGCAGCAGCCATAACAGATGTATGGAGCAATGATTCTGATGCTTTATTATAGCTCGTGTGCATTTGGCACATAGGAAGATCAGCTGATGATGAGAGCTTGGATGGGTGACACAAATTACTTAATGGGCTTGTAGAAATTGAACTCCATTAGCACAGGCAGTGACATTGATTGTGAAGACTTGTACCGAGGGCGGGGGGAAAAATGGCCTGAACTGATTAGTGTCAAATTTCACCCAACAATCACATATCAGCACCACTTGTATGTGATCAGACGTTATCATGCTTTAACTGCATTCACTTAATTCTGTTTGCGTTCTTTCTTTTGTATTGTACTGATCAAAGGATCCACTTTGTCCCTCAAATGGCCATGAAAAAATACATTACAATCATTGCTTCTTCTTTTGTTCATGTGATGATATCACATGCTGTTTTGTTCATGGTTGATCATTTTTCAGTGTGTCTTCCCCGTGTCTGACTCCCGCGTTTTCCCCAGTGTTCAGAGCTCCTCGTGTTTCTATGGTATTGTTTCATCTTTTGTGAATTCCCTCATGTTTCCCCATTTAATTTTGTGCTCTGTTATCTTGTCAATTCATACTTTTCTATTCAGTTTTTAACTTCTCTTCTCATGTTGCACCAGACTCTCATTGTACTGTCACCTTATGCTGATTAGCCGCGACCCTCATTGTTCCAGGTGTGTCTTGCCAACCATCCCCCAACCCCCCTCTTGTGGGTAGAAAATATTCCATCAACAGAAAACCATCCAGCGTATGTCAGTCGACACACTTTGGTATCATCATAGCATTAAACGTTTTATATGGTTTTGTCTTTCAAGCTGTTCTGATTGGATGATGCCATAAAATATAGATTCAATCTGTCATGTCACAGGTAGAAGGTTTTTGGTTTTAACTTGCTCAAATCTTTACAGTCATTCTTTTATCATTTACCCGATACATTATCTATTTCCTGCCTAATATAGCCCACACACTAATTGGTGCCATGATAAAGAGATGATCAGTGTCATTCACTTCAGCACTTCTGTCCATATACATGTTAGTTTTTGTCTGTCATATTACTTGTGTCCATCCTTGTGCACCAGTCAGTCTCCCCAGTTTATCTGCCTGTATCCCTTTTCAATAGCTGTTGTAAAGTGCATACTTTTTTGTTTGTTTGTTTGTTTTTATCAGCGTTGTTGTTATCCGTTTTGAGTAAGGTCTATTATTTGGAAAATAGGCTGCATTTTTTTTTTTTTTTGCGCCTTGGTCCTCCTTCCCTGCACTCTTGTCAGATGGAGTGCATTGATTGTGGTCAGTAGTTTTAGGAGCTGCTGTTTCTGAAAAGGAGGAGATCATTTTTTACAAATAATTTTCACAATAGAAACTTGTTATAGAACATACAAACTGCACCGGGTGGGCATTTGCAGTTCTTGTTGTCTACATGTATTATTTTCGTCACTGTTGCAGCTCCAATTTTTTATTTTTTTTTTATTTTTTGTATCCCAATATATCCTCATGGCTTGCCAGTCAAACACACGCCTAAGGCAGGGACATTCACGCCGATGGACAATTTACAATCAGCACTTAATTCACATGTCAGAGGAGGCTGGAGCACTCACACATTATACAAGGAGGTGTACAGGGAATAAAAGAAGGCTGCAATGCTGCTGCAACGGCTCTGTATTACTCTCCATTGTCAGTGAATGACTGGAAAGGGTGCATGAAATATTTTTCTAGAGATCCTAACTCATTGTACACCATATTTACAGCACTTTTCAATAACCTCATTAGTCATACAGATCATATAGAGTTTTACTTTGGTTTTATCTACATACCGCAGCCTGTTGAGGTGATAATCCCTTCTTGCCTTGCGATAAAACGTATTTGAAATAATAACTTGTGCATTGATGTCTTCATAAAATGTACATGCAGTAATTCTGGGAAACTATGGTAAAGTCGCTGCAAAATGTATCTGCTTTATAATGGGAAAATAAAACATTAAAATGTAGACATTGCTGATTAAATTGTCACATGGGGGAGTTATCTCTGTCCCAGTGTGTTGTTGTTGTTGTTGTTGTAGGGAGTCTAAGTTGTTGAGATTTAGAGAGGTTCTCCTTTTGCATTGCATTTCATTGCACGAACTGCAGCTCATGAGGAGGAGACACTTACTCAAAGAGGACAGCTGACTCTTGTATTTGGTGCTTTTTTGTGCAAGTGAAGAAAAAAATGACTTCCCTTGTGGCCACATGTTGTGCTTCATTGCCATTGTGTACATTTTGGTTTCATTGCATTGACTTGCACTGATTTCCTGTGAGATACTCTTCATCAGACAGTCCATATGTGATAACTTAAGCATTTATTTCATGCTGACAACTTTAAGTCAAAAACAGTCTAAAAATTAAAAGGTAGTTATGAACACTGAGATCAGGGTCATGTGAACTATTATTCAGTTATGACAATGGTGGATACTTATGCTGTACATTAGTTACAATACAACACTGCTTTGTTTTAGTTCATTGCTTTAGTGGCTGATGGATACATTTTACATGAAACTACCACATTAAATTGTTGGACGGTGATACCCAGTAATTTTAGAAAATGTATAAACGAGGTTTGTTGTCAGAAATCCAGCAAAGAAACTCTAAACTGCGAAATATTTGTAATATATGGCAGTGTGCTACCTTTCAACAGTTTGATTATATATATTGAAGTTGATTTTCTTGAAAATTATAGTTTACAATTTGAGTCGGGTGTCTCTGAAAGGGTTAGGCCAAAACATAACCAGGACATGCCTGACCCCCAACCCTTACCTTAAATCACATATTTGCTTCAAAATGTTGTGGTTTTGTTTATCAAGGCTTAATTTCTATTTTGTTTATACAAAGGCATTTATTATATTCATGAATATAACAGTCTCTGAAAACAAACAAACACACACACACACACACACACACACACACACACACACACACACACACACACACACACACACACACACATACACACACACACACACACACACACCTGGCCTGTTTCCTTTTTCTTTCTCACACCACAAATTAATTTGTCTAATCCTCTGTCTGTTCCTCATATAATTGACATTTATCAGGCTCATAATTATAAGGTGTGGTAGGCTGTTGTATATAAACAGACTGTTGGACCCTGATATTTTCCAAACAATAGAAGTTATGACAAAAATACTTGTTTATAGTGTTTATGGTTTGTGGATATGTATTATTATATTGATGGTGTGAACCTGTTGTGCTGTAAAGATGGAATAACAAAGAGAAGAGGGAAACAAAAGACAAGGTTCAAATGGTTAATAGGATGCAAAAAAGATGTGGCTGATGGTGAAGTTATGTACATGCACCAGTATTTACTTAAAGCTGAGACGTTATAACACCCAAAATTAGATTGAGTGAACATGAACAACATGTCTGTGTTTCATGTTTGGTCTCAGAGGAAATTGCATTTTCCTTGTGGCCACATGCTGTGATTCTTCCCAGAGATGATGGTTTTCATGTTAATTATTCTTTTTGCAGATTTATTGAACTGTCTACAGTGCTGATGACAGAGAACAAAGCGACTGCGCAGGATTTACATTTTTTTGGTGGCTGACATGATTTGTATTCGGCTGTGTACCAAGACCACAATTACAGAATTTCTCAAGAATGACTTCTGAAAAGGAATTGTAGAGAGACAGCTCGATGCAATTTCCATCAGTGAAGTGATGAATTCAAATCGGGAAAATCAAAAGCTTCCACAGTGCTTTGAGTCTTGATTTTGAGCTTCCCTATGCTCGCGCTGACAGCATAAATCTCACTTGGTGGAGTTTGAGGCCAAGGACAATATTGAATAACCAACCGCGGCAGAGTGACAGATTGATCTACCGTGAACATGATACAGATGTAACCACGCTATTCATCTTCTCACTCTGCCGGTGTATTAAGATGCAAGGTGTGTTTGCCATGCCCCGGTAAATAAGCTTTTATTGTGTCAAAGCCTCAGGGACTCATCTGAATATTTAAAATCTTTGGACGAATACACTGATTTAACATCGCCCTCGGGGTGCTGATGTGAATTTATGAAAGTCAGCTTCAAATGATCATCATTAATCTTCGAAATGACAGAAAAGGGATGTTAGAGGTGAGAACAAATGAGCATGGTCCATGTAGAGAATAGACACTATCAAAAAGTTATTCAAGTCAAAATGAGGTCATAATTTATCTGAACTTTCTCATATGAAGGTATTCAAAGTGTATGAGAATGACCACCGCCCACCCCCATCCCTCAACACACACACACACACACACACACACACACACACACACACACACACACACACACACACACACATACATACAAAACCCCTGCTCTAAGCTATTTTTATTATAATATTATAATATTATAATGTCATGATGTTGTTGATTATAATATGATTGCAGTTTTGAGAAATTTTTCATTTTCCACTTATATTTTTAAGGCAGACCTGATGCTATAAACTCGATGTTCTGCACACTGGCAAAGTATCAAAAATGAACTTTCCAGGGATGGTATGTTCAAAGCAATATCAAACCCTCAATCCATCATCAGTACTATATATTTGCAAAAAAAAACCCCACATGAACTCAGGTGGATATTGATCATGGTATGAGCACACACCAGAAATCTGTGTGAGGTCAGGAGAAAAAAAACCCTCCAAGGGACCTTCAATTCCCACAATCCCCAGTTAACCTGAACATCAGCACAAAGTGAAGCGGCTCTCAAGGTCAGAGGAGACGCCTGTGCCTACATAAATCATGAGAGGAGTCATCACAAGAAAAACTCAAATGCCCATAAGCGTCACTCAGCCTCGGTGTGTAAGCATTTTTTTGCCACACAAAGGCATCCATCAGATTTTTCTTCTCAGCTCTGTCTCTCTGTTTTTCATGATTCATCTGTTTTTCTGTCTTTTTTTTCTTTATGTGTGTTGCAAGCTATCGGCTAAAAGTGGCTCTTCGGGCCTCTGTACACAGCTGCTTCTATCCTCCATTTCTTTGTGTTTGTACCATATTAAAACCCTTTCGAGTGAATATTCACCTTGCTCAGAGGAGTCAGACACTAGAAGTTTTGGCGACAGCCTTTAAAGCGAAAAGAGGGCAAAACAAAACCCACATTCCTACATTCATCGACGAGAGACGGGTTTCAGGACGGATCACTGCAGATTTCGTCTCGATCATTTCGAATGTGCTTCAGCTTTCAAGTGCCAGTTTGTGATTTCAGCATTTATCGCTATCATTAGGCAATTACGCCCACTCTAGTCTTTACTCTAAATGTGATCTTATCAGTTATGAAAGTTGCCCTTAAGGATTGAATCTTTTTGCAGCTTGCATGCAAAATGAAAATCATCCTCCCACTGTCTCCACACCACTGGGTTAACATAACAGTGATTCCCAACATTGGGTCGGCACTCCTTGGGGAGACACCCTTGGGAGGTAATACACTTTAATGCAAATGTCAAAGAAAAGCATCAAGTCTTTCTAGAATCCTATTGCTTTTCCCATTGTTTTGAAAGTCAATGCGTTTCTATTTTTCAGAGCAATGTTTTAAGTGGAAAAAAATAAGTGCCAGTACTCTCCTTGGTGACATGCTGTCAGTCTCTCATACAAATATGGGACAAAAACATCATAGTCAGTGGTGTGCACAGACATTTTGTACAGCAGGTGGTCAGTGTAAAATGAAGGCACCTTGTGCAGCATGTGGATCCACTGCCTGCCTTGTTGTAGACGTGTGAGATTTTTTTTGAAAACCAAGAAAAATACAAGAACGTGTTGTAAGTAATTGCATATTTATATAAATATTGGCAGGATTCTAAAGATTTCCTAAAAAACAATCAAAGCAAAGAATGAGAGCAAGAGAGAGAGAGAATGAGATGAGTGGATGTCATTACACACCATCCTGAATAAGTTAAGGCATACATTTATTGTCCCTGTGGAGAGTTTTTTATCGGCCTGTACAGCATTACATGTATTGGGTGTAATTTAAGCGTGAAATGGTGAAAAAATGTTGCAGTGAATCCATTTGAAAATTGACACAGAAGAACCTGGGGGCATATAGAACAAGTATGTGGCGTAGTTTACTGAAAACAATTTTTTAGGGAATTTTTTTAAATATGCCTTGACAGCAATATTTCAATTTAGATGTGAATTTAATGTGTGATTGTGAAAAAGAAAATGCTGCGGTGAATTCACTTGAAAATTGACACAGCAGTACCTTGACTCATGTAGGAATGGCTAGGACAGGAACGTGATGCAGTTGGCTGAAAACAATTCAATTAGAATATTTAGGAAATGTTCTGTCTGTACAGTAAGATATAACATATTGCGTGATTCCGTCCATCCATCCATTATCTTCCGCTTTATCCGGGGCCGGGTCGCGGAGGCAGCAGTCTAAGCAGGGATGCCCAGACTTCCCTCACCCCAGACACTTCCTCCAGCTCTTCCAGTGGGATCCAGGAACTCGTTCTTTCGGTCATGACCCAAAGTTCATGACCATAGGTGAGGGTAGGAACGAAGATCGACCGGTAAATCGAGAGCTTCATCCTTTGGCTCAGCTCCTTCTTCACCACGATGGACCAATACAACGTCCACATAACTGCATAACCCCGATCCACCTGTCGATCTCACGTTCCATCTTCCCCCACTCGTGAACAAGACCCCGAGATACTTGAACTCCTCCACTTGGGCCAAGGGCTCTCCACCGACCTGAAGGGGGCAAGTCACCAGTGGAGAACCATGGCCTCATATTTAGAGGTGCTGATCCTCATCCCAGTTGCCTCACACTCGGTTGCGAACCGCGAGAGTGCGTGATTTAAGTGTTTAATTGTTAAAAATGTTGATGTTGTCGATGATCACGTCAATATGGGCCACAGGCAGTACAGTGTAAACTATTTTTTTTTCATTAACTTAAGTTGCACCCACCTGATTTAAAAAGAAAAAAATACATTTGTACATATGCAGTACAGGCCGCACTTGTCTATAAGCGCGTGTCCACATTGTGACCGAGCATGAATTACACTGTGGGATTGTGTTTTCTTTCTTTCTTTCTTTCTTTCTTTCTTTCTTTCTTTCTTTCTTTCTTTCTTTCTTTCTTTCTTTCTTTCTTTAAAAAAAAGGTTTAAATACTGCTTCCATGGTGGGACTGGACTGAAGGGAAAGAGAGAGAGGAAGAGACGGACAAGTGAATTACTGCAAAACATACACAAAGACTGAAGTTCCACTGCTCTCCGGCGGCAGCTCCGGTGTCCCAGCGCACCGTGTCTGATTGTCGCATTGCATCATGTTGCACTGGAGCTCCAATTTCTTGCAGTGGAAACCCAAACCCAAACCGTACCGAACCATACTGTTCCATCCCTGCACTCTTTGTGCGATGGAAATGGGGCTTAAATGTACACAAGTCGAGGGATGAAAATAAATTCTTGAATTATCAAACTTCAACAAAATAGGCATGAAATGTGTTTATCATTGTAGTGTCCTACAATTGCTAAATCAGCGGATTCGGAATTCTATTTTTCATATGGTCAACCAGTGTTCCAGTTACTGTTGTTGCTGCATTGCTTTTGTACAAAGCAAAACTCGGGTTTTCATTCGAATAGGGAATATTCTCTATCTTCGTTGTGCTGAGAATGTGAGATGAGCAGGATAACCTAAGCGTGAAACCTCAAATATAGACCCACACAGCATCTTACATCTTGATAAAGCTTGCTGATCTGCTTTATATAACTGTGTGTTTGACTTTGAAGATCTATGTGTGGTTTCACTTCTTTGTCCTGAGACTTGTCTGCACATTGCATTCAAAGTTTCTTACAAAGGACCATTAGCATTTCTTTATCATGAGTCTTTGATGCACCTTTTTGAGAGAAATGGCTAATTAAATAGTCAATACCTCTTGCAATTCCTGGAAATTTGCTTATTATTGATTCCCTCACCACCTCTCCTGCTGTGAACCAGATGCATTTCTCTATTGATCCCACATCAGACTGTGCAGTGTACCGGCACAGTATTTTTAAATCTCAGGCTATTACATATTGATCCTGAAAAACTTTTCATTTTTGCTCCAAAATACATACAAGTTGAGTTTGAAGAGGACTCTTTTTCAGCTCAAAAGCAATATCTGACTTGCTGTGCCATTAATTGCAACACTTTCAGTGAGAAATGTTATTTGTTTTCTTTATTTTATCCCAAATATTGCTGCATTGTTCCTGTGCTCCATTAGCACAAAGTACAATCTGGGCCTGCTTGACTTCTTTATAATAAAACCTTTCCTCTGTCATTTCCAGCATCGTCACTTCTCCGACGTTGTTTGAAATGTTGCAGCTCAACAGCCACCTCCTTGTTAATTCATGCCTGATTTACATGATTTCTATATATGGCTCCTACTTCAAGGTACACCCATTGCGGTTTTTGATACAGAGATGCTTTGTTGTTTCGGAAACGGGGAGGAAAAGAGCAAAAAACAAAAACAAAAGCCTATTTCTGTCGAACGACAACCCTCCGCAGTCTTGTGGATGTCAGAAGTTGAATTTACAAGACAAAGGCGGTGCGTGCACTGCCGACATGCTGCAACTCTCTCCTGACAGATGGATGAGAAGTAAACGGCAGCAGCTCAAAGGAAAACACTTTGCCGGTGAGCTGAAGTAAGACGCTTTGCAAGATGTCCACTGTTTCTAAGTGACAGTTGGGAGGTCTGTCACTTTTTTTTTCTTACATCCGTAGTATCTATTAACCATGTGTTGATTGTTGCTTTGGTCTCTGTTTTGTTTCACTGACTAACTACAGTGCATCAGTTTGTGCCAGCATTTGTTTCACACTCCATTTCTCTCAGCCAAGTAAACAACAACAGCATTTGTTAAACTCATGTTAAGAAGATATTACAGGAGTGACATGTAAAATGGAAGCTCAGTTCTTTTTCAAATATAATGTTTTCAACATGAAGCCAGTAACGAATCCTTAAATACACAACATACATCTGCATATTTACCATCACTATGTAAATTCAAGTTAATATGCTGTCAAGCTGTAGAGTTGACAAGTAGTTTACCATGATTATATAAGAAAAATCCCCATATTTAAATATGTAATGCATTTTTATGGCATCTCGGCCATGATTATGGCTCATGAATATGCATTCAAAAATTCTGGGAGACTTTCACACTGTTTGGGATTTTTTCCAAGCACTAAGTGTTAAGCATCACACTGTCGTTGCACCGGGGTAACTGATGGTGAGACACTCCTAATGTATTCAGAAGGAAACAAGGAAAACGTTGTCTCTGATCCTGCATGTACGTTGGCGTCAATACCAGCAGGTGGCCGGAAAAACGAGGTGGATACACACAGCTACAACAGTCACCGTATTGATTACAGATCTGCAGTTTTCTCTGATTGCTCACAACTATCCCTGTAATGTTAAAGTAGCGAGGCGGTGCATGTGTTTAAAGATGTAGCTGAGGTGAATACACAATGTAAATAACACACACACAAAAACCTTTGATCATTGCACATCATTCATTTTGTGTCTCTCTTTTGTAGACTGAGCTCTCACCTCTCTTTCCATTCTGTGGGTTTCTCAAAAACTCTGTTATGTGGCTCCTGGTCCAATTACCTGCAATTCCCTGATTATTTGTTGATTATTGATCTCTGCCATGTTCCCCTTCTCTATCTTTTCTTTACCCAACCAGTCAAGGTGGGTGTCAATCTCCTGAGTCTGATTCACCTTGAAATTTCATTGCGTAAAAGGGATTTTCCCTTTTATTGAAGCTCGGGTCCAGACCAGTAGTTCCCAACTTGGGGTCTTGGTTTTGTTTTAAAGGGGTACTCGAGATAATAAAGGCCCTGTCTGCCTTGAGGATGTCCAAACTATGTGTGTTCATACTTAAGACAACGATTGAAAAGACTAATTTGAGCAGAGTCTACCTGAGATACCATCAGGGTGAGATGTTCATTTATTTCCTATGGATCTCCTGTGGACAATGACATTATTTTACTTTGAAAATACTGGAAATCAGGAATTTAACCATAATGTATTGCTTGGGTTGAGCATCATGAGTGTGAGTTATGAGTTAATCGCATGTTTCGTTCTCAGTATACGGTAGATGAAAGCTCTGTTAAAAATACATTTATTTGATGTGTTTTGTCCAGTCGGAGGTATGTAGCTTTAATCACTGTGCTGAGGAGATGGTTTTTACTTTCTCGGTTGTCAAAATAATACGTTATATAAGTGAAATCCATTTACCATTTACCATAAATTGATTAATGTAAAGTAATTTAAGTGTTAATAAGTTTGTGTCTCTCTGTGCATTTAACTGCAATAGACTAAGGATCTATCCAGGGTGATCGCTGTCTTTTCTACACTGAAAGCCAGTAATGGTATCCAGCCCCCGCCCTCCACCCCGTCACCCCTGCAAGTATGATAAAGTGGTCTAGAAGATGGATGGATGAATAAATAGCAGAAGTTGGTCATATTACTATCTTTACATGTATATTTTGTTTCCATATTTCATTCCTTCCTTGTCTGTTATGTGTTTACCAGTAGTATATATACAACAAAGATGGCATAAACAGATATAAAAGTGTGATTAACCACATTTGAGTTCATACTTTTGACCGATAAAATTCAAGGTTTTATTATTCAATGTAATCGCCAGCAGAACTATCAGATAATCATTTGTTTACTGTGAGGTGAATTTTTACTCACCTCATAACAATACATGACCACCCCCCTTCTCTCTCTCTCTCTCTCTCTCTCTCTCTCTCTCTCTCTCTCTCTCTCTCTCTCTCTCTCTCTCTCTCTCTCTGTCTGCCTGCATATGTGAGTGAGAGACTGTGGCTGGATACTGTGCCCAGGTGATAAATGACCAACACTGGATAAAGTGCACAGCAATAACCTCCAGGCAATCCAGAGCACACTTGGGTACAGGCCGGCAAATTTATCATTCAATTGTCAGAGGATTTTATCAAGTGTGTTTTCTCCCTTGTCGTTTGATTTATTTTACGATATATAAAAGTCACTATGAGTCAGCATTCGACAAGTGTCATTGGAGCTATTGCAGAGCGAGCTGGAGCAAGTTGAGAAACAACCAGGTGTGAATCCACAACCGAATAGTGACCCTGAAGAACAATAGGATGTAGTATTTTGAATTATTTTTTTTATTTTTTTTTTTAATTTAGTAAATTATTGAATTCTTGAATGCGTCCACAGCACCTAAGCATGAGTGGTGTTAAGGCCAACAGTATGCTACAAACCTAAATGGACAACCTCACTTTGTCTCCTCTTTCTGCACAGACAAGTGGAGTGCGTGGGTTTGGGCTGTATCGTGTAGGAGGCACAAACCCTGCTGGGCCCTGTGGGCTATGAACACTCATCAGCACATGGAGAGCACTTCACCGTCTTCAACAGAATATACATGCTCCCCTATTACACAAATGGGTCTACAGCAGTGGAAAAAGTTGTCTAAGCAAAGCCACTTGTTTATTTCTGTATAGCAGCATAATTGTTAATCATTTTCTTTTTAATTGTGGTGGTGGACCTGGTCGCTCAATCTGCAGAGGCAGGCCTCCCAAGGCTTGCCACAGCGTTAATGTGATGTTCAGGCTCATGCGTTTTGTCTTGCGCCGGCTGCCTGTCCCCCAGCAGCCACTGAGCACAGCATGAAGGCAGCCCTTGAGGGACATTACCAGGCCGAACTCTCAGAGGCGTAATATGTAAGCTGCTTCCCTTTGGAGGCAGGGAGCCTGGTTCTCTGTCTTGCCCAGTTCTTGCATCTCTCTCTGGGGGCTTGGCAGTGTCTATGCGGGGGCGGCAGTGATTGATGATGCCCACTCTGTTTAACACACTGTGGAAACCTTGCAGCAGATGGGCATCTACAGATGTATGTTTCACTGCAAAGCTAAACAAAGCCAGGGCTCAAGGAAGTTAGCTTTTCCAGTGTGTCAGCGTCATGTTTTACAAGTGCAATGGCTCAGGTTGCCACTTGTTTTTTCATTTGGATCATAGTGCACAAAACATCCACTATTTGACAGGCCAAGGGAAGGGTGATCACTGATTACCTGGTCAATAGTAATTCAATAGATGCATGGTTCAAATGCCATGCCTCAATATAGGTTTTACAGCCTTAATAAAGTATATAGTATTAAATTCAATTTTGTAAGTTTTACATGCATTGATGTTTGTATTTTTATTTTATCATATTACCAAACCACTATTTTTGGTGCCATTCTCAAATAATTAACAAATTGTGCCAACCTCCAGTGTAATTGATCTTATTAATCTTATCAACTTTACGGAAGTGCAGATGGGAGTAAGTTTAACATTCTGAAGTTATTTCGATGCAAAGGGGAGAAACGGGTAGGAGGAAGTTATTTGTCGGTCTGCTGAAGTGGGAGGAAGTTCCATTTAATTGGATTTTGATGTGCTCTGTTGTCATGGCAGCCAGATCCCGACCTTACACATGATTTGTGTGTGTGTGTGTGTGTGTGTGTGTGTGTGTGTGTGTGTGTGTGTGTGTGTGTGTGTGTGTGTGTGTGTGTGTGTGTGTGTGTGTGTGTGTGTGTGTGTGTGTGTGTGTGTGTGTGTGTGTGTGTGTGTGTGTGTGTGTCAGGAGCACAAGTAAAACACAAGTTGGGAGAAATGACAACCTGGAAGATAGATGGAAGTGGAAATAAAAAGGGAAGAATCTTCTCAGAGAGGAAACTAGTGATGACGGTGGATGCAGTGAGAATGATTGAGAGAAATAAATGTGTTTGGCCATTTGTCACAACGAGCTCAGGCTACAGCTGGTTAAGTGGCTATGGATCCCTTCACCAGTGGCAAGCAAAATCACAGCCAAGAGGTTTAGTGCATGTGTAATGAAGGGACACAAAGTCCATCTGCAGCCCAGTCTGCTTTGATGTGGCGTGTGCGCTATCTCAATTCATCTCCAAAGGCGACTCTATCAAACCTCAGATTAGCAAGACACACACCATTTGTCTGTAGTGGATATGAAGCACAAACACAACAATCCTGAGCATTTCTATTAACTCCTAATTAACTGAAAGGGAGGAAATTCCAATTTCAAACACAGAGCTGGGAAAACACCTTTTACACACTATTTACTCTTGACTGGCATGCAAATCAAAGGTTGACTGATGAAGTACTTTCTTAAGAAACAAATGTTATGCCACCTGTCTAGACTACAGATGCACAATATAGAAGATATAGAAGTTTTTTTCGAGGTGCAACAAAAAGAAGTTACGCACTGCCCCATGCGTACTGGAGACTGTTTGAGGTGCGTGTAGCATCAATGTAAAGGCCGTGCAGAGGTGGGTTGCATCAACCCATAGCCTTCACATATCATTTGCGTATGGAGTATGAATGAGGTTTTATGGTAGTTAAGAAGTGCTGTTATCGGTACTCGGTATTGGCAAGTATCTAAAGGTTAGTACTCTTACTTGTACTGGTGTTGCTACATGCCCATGAAAAAAACAATGAAACTTTAAGAACAAAAATTAAGTAATGCAAACACCTGATGTTGTACCACTTTTAGATTGAGAAAAATAACAGAATTACATCACTTTGTAGCTTGTGTACAGTTTCAAAATATATTAGTGTTATCCTTCAGGAGCACTTAATGTCACTTTTTTTAGTTACTGAATTAATTGTATTTATTTTGGCGGTGTGAATCAAAGGCCTCAACTTTTAATTTCATAGAACTGTGGAGCCCAAGGAGAGTGCGATCCAGCTATCATTACTGTGAAGTACCAGTGGTAAACGACTCACTCCACTTCACAGATACTGCGTTGAATTAATTGTTGATCCCAGTACACAGGAACAGTCATTAGTCTATAAATCCGACCAGTTGCCAAGGATGTTAAGAGCGACATAAGGCAAGATTAACCATCCATCCTCATAAGTACCAAACGGAGTCGCGGTTGAGTGTGAATGTAAACATTAATATTGACATTGGGAGTTCTTGTAGCTTAACTGTGCACAAGGGAGCTCTAGCAAAGCCTCTCGAATACACAAACACCCAGAAAGACACTTATTTGGAGGGTGTCGTCCGCCATGGAGAACAAGTACATACCACTTTGGCGTGTATGAAGTGTTGGGCTTTTAAGTGTTCCCAAAGCAGAGAGAGTGAAGGCTTCCGGATGCATAATCAGGTGACCATTTAGAGCTTTTGGCACGATACGTCTGTTTGTATAGTTGAGGTACAGTAACAACAGAAGAGCCTCCTCTGATAACAAGTTGAACTTCTCCACATTAAATTATGTACTCAGCTCATAGCAACAGCATACATTTAATGTAATGTCACCAATTGAACGTCACTTCATGTGGTTGCTGGATATCAAAAATAGATAAGGCAGCATCTCAGCGTTGCCTGCAAGGACTCGCATCCAAGTGCGGACGAGAAAGTGGAGCATCCAAATTTAGTCGAACAAAATCTGAGGTTAATCACCAAGGATACGCCACAGACACCCAAACATCTGTTGGCAGAGAGAGAGCATGACGGTTTGCATGGGAAATGTATTTCCTCCTCAAATATACTGGGGGAAGGGAGGCAAGGATAAATTAGTTTTCAATCTCTGAGTGGAAACGAAATAATGACATTTTTTGAACAATCTCAAGATAATGTTGAAGGAGGCACAAGTATTAAGCATTGACTCGTATTTTATAAAACCCCAACCAATTATTTCTTACTTTGTGGACCTCATTAATCACTTGCTCCAGAGAAATTAATCGGTGTACATGCAAGTCATAATTGTAATTGGTGCTAAACAAAATCAAGCGTTGTGGGCTGGCAGAGTGCAGACCATATTAAGCAACGGCAGAGCTTTTATAGGGGGTAATATGATTGGCCATTGGTTACAAGTGATGTCAGTCATTGTTTACAGTTTCCATCCATCATTGCAGTTTGAGTTTAAAAATAAGAAAGAAACCTCAAACCTGGGAACAGACTGAAGATTTGGTCAGTCTTCAGCTTGGAGGCTGCAGTCTGTGCAAAAGGCATTATGTGATCACATTACATCAGTATTGCCCTGCATGCACTGGATTACAGTCAGTTTTAGAACCCAGATCAATACTTTACTGCTTGTTTTTAAAAGCTTGAATATGAAGGGTATTGCGTTGTTTTACTTAACTGAGCTCTAAACAGCTTACATGTGAACCAGAGCCCACAAGCTGCTCTTACACCTCCCAGGATCCAGGTTAAGAGAAACCTATGATGGTCGAGCATTTTCTGTTTCACCCCCCAAGCTTTGGAATAGCCCCCGCTATCAAACAAGAGCTGAATCGGCCATAGATCAGTTTAAAGCGAAGCTGTTTGAACAGGCCTTTGGTTCAAGTTAAAGTCAACTTATTGGTAAGATTATTTTTTCTTCTGTTCAGGCAAGTAGGTTTTTTTTTCAACATACCTTTTTTAACATCTTGTCAGAAAAGTCATGAGAACACTATCAATACATGTTAAAAAAAAAAAAAAAAAAGCTTATAAAAATACTTATAAACCTTTACAGCATGTTCTAGATGTGCTTTATACATACACTTCTACTACAAGATTTATCCAGAGTAATGTTAATGATAACAGTGGAACATAGACATGAAACAGAAAATTGATTTTACTTTTCTTTTTTTTTTTATCACTTGTTAGTGCCCCTCCCCCCAAGTTTAGGTCCTGGTACCCCTCCTAAAACCTTCCACCCCTGCAGCTAAGCTATCTGACATTAACTAAGCTGTGCAAATGTCACACACATTAAGCCTCGTCAAAAGAGATTGCATTGCTGGCTATGTGTGCATAAGTGGCTCATAACCCTCTTGAGTATTCGTACTTGGAATCTATGAGACGTGGACATAAGATATGGTGATGTTTAGTTTAGTTTAGTATTATTTTCTTTTTTGCAAGTCCACAGCTCTGCGGCTAACCCTGAACTTCACAAAAGGCTTTGTGCAGTCTCTGGAGAGCTGTGTCTTTCAGGTGAGACTGGAGCTCAGACTCCATTTTATTCTATCCAAGGGTGACTGGAGTATTGTTGTTAACTGTTTCTTGAAAGTGCTATTCTCTAATGAGGAGTTTTCCTGACTGCTAAATTGCGAGTAAAATGTTTTGGCTGCTCGCCTGTTAAGCTCCCGCTAATTGTCGAGGCGGAGGTTTACCTTGAAAACTATTTTCAACTCTCACTTCACATTAAGGCTAACCAGTACAGAGGAGTGTGAAGAGTGGAACAGACATCACTCCCCCCAAAAAACTTAAAGACAGGATCCTTTGGGAAGATCCGTGCCCATTCATCTTTAATGTATCTCAACAGGTGCTCTGAGGCTCAGAGGACCGACAATAGAGAACCGAAGAACGGAGGAAGAATCGGGAAAAAGAAAGAGAGAATTTGGAAGGAGAGAGAAAAGTGTGAGGGGGGCAGCTTACAGGGGAATCGGAGTATACTGTGAATGATTGATGAGCAGGCAAGGCTGTTGGGTGCATTCGCCAGGCAATAAAAATGGACTAATCCATCCTTTTCACTCCCTGAGGATCATATAACCATAGCCGTCACTGACGATCTGACAAAGTTTTCAGTCTGTTCACTGACCAATTTTCAAGAATGCAAAAAACAGTGGTTGGGTTACGGCCAAATGGTATCCAGCCCACTGGAGTCTCCGCTTCAGCTCCTGTTTTCAATCTCATTTTTTTCCATTTCCATCATCCATTCCCATGCCCCTGCTCCCTGTCTGTCCATCTGTCTTTTTGTCTTCCTCCGTACCTGTCCATCTGACTGTTGTTTGGTTAATTTGCCTGGATCAATCTGGTCTACCCCGAATGTCCACACTCATCTCCTGTGTCATTTCCCCCTTGACCACCCAGTGTAATTTTCCCTCCAAACTCACCTCCATTCACGCTGCATCCTGATTACCCTTCTCTCCCTCATGTTGCCATTTTCCCTGCCTCCCTTCCTGGGTTTTAGAAATCCCATAGTGACCCCTGTTGGTAGAGAATGTGCTTGCAGGCAGTAATGGCACATCTTTCTCTTCTCTGGGGGACATCAACCGTGAAATCAGCCTGGCATTGGCTACACTGTGACAGACCCTCTGTCTTGGGGCCATATTTGCCCTCTGCTCTCTGCCTTCACTTGGGAAGTAGCACCAGTCAGCAGGTGGGGTGAGTTTCCTTGCTTCATATTGCTCCACAGTAAATCGTCTCGTCCTTTAAAAGGCAGGAGGATGGAGCTGACCAAGTCATTAACAGTGTCTAAATCTTTTAGCTGGCAATCAGCGGCTCCTTATGTCTTATAGCACCACTGCAGAGTGCTCATGTTACTATTTTTATGGCGCAATATCCTGAAATTAGCTGTATTTTTTTTTTAAGTTATGAGGTGTGCTGTACTGTTATTTAAGCAAGTACATTTTGGAACATTGAAGTCAAGATGTTCAGTGAATTTGATTTATTCATTTTGACAGCATATTTGAAGCTTATTTAAGCTCCTTTTCTACAAAGCAAATGTAGGAAAAATGTGCATGAATTTAACCCCATCTGTTTAATTCCTCAGCGCTTAGCAGTTGTAATGATAAGTTCCATGTATTTGCTACATTGACACCCTGATAACTGCCATTTTTGTGTTACAACTAAAGCCATTTGTATTCTCGCAGCTGAACATTATTGATCCTGTAGCCATAAGTCATCCTAACACATGATTAAAGACCTTGTTTTCTCTGAAAAT
The DNA here is from genome assembly GCF_963422515.1 of Blennius ocellaris. Lineage (NCBI taxonomy): Eukaryota > Metazoa > Chordata > Actinopteri > Blenniiformes > Blenniidae > Blennius > Blennius ocellaris. The sequence goes on along the minus strand of NC_137657.1, from coordinate 15,313,885 downwards.
TGTGTGTAAAGTATACCACACTTTAGATAGCCACCAAATATTATTTGAAACATACTGAGTTGAGGAGGTTAGATTCATTGCAAGAAGGTACTACACTCCAGTCCTGGTTGGATGTAGGTGCATTTCTGTTTTTAGTGGGTTTTCTGTGACTCTGAGTCCCACAATACGTATTTGAAGCTACGTAATCTTAATTGCTCAGTGTGTATGTGAGTGTCTTGGATTGCTCATATATACCTGGGATCAGTCCCAGCAACCCTTTACCTGACATTTTAAAAAAGTGGTATTGAATATGTTGATCAAGTTTCAACAGACAAATACCTCACTGACTGTTTTCATCTCATTCAATTACAGTTTTCATGTAACAAAAAAGCCTGTATGCCTCACTGAGATGGGAAAGTATATATCAATAAAAACAAAATGCAATAAATCGCAATTGAAAATGACTTTGCAAAAAAATCTGAATGTACTAGAAATGTTTGACTTCAATATCCAGTTCTATATCTGAAGCCTCTTATTGCAATGGAGAGAGGAAAGATGTTGGCAGATGAAAACATCAGATATGCCTGGTCCAGTGAGGACACTATAATGCCCATTAAATTAATAGATGATACAAGAGCAAATGCAATAAATCCACCTTCTTTTGTCTTGTATTTGCTTTTCTTTCAGATTCAAGCAACATTGTAGTTTAGTCATGAAGGAGAATCAATACAGATTTTTTTTCTCTGAGTTGTTTTACACTCATTTCGCATCATATGGAAATACAATTGAAACAGAATTTAGAAATTAAATTATCACATAAAACTGAATATTAAGTAATATTAGACTTTTATGAGTGAGAAGGCCAGATCATGATCTCACATACATGCCAGACAGGTTCATTGCCTCACATCTTCCCCAGACTGACAATGATTCAAAGCAATTCTTGTAACCTTTTTTTACCTATTGACTTCAGTTTTGAACACAATGACACAGGTGAAAGATTAGATTACATTATGGTATCTAATTATCAGTAAGTGTAAAACATGCAATGCAAAAGTAAAGGCTTGAAATACACTCAAATGTAGTGGGGGTTTTTTGTGGGGGTGGGGTTTTAATCATACATGTTTGTTACAAGCATGTACTTTATTCATTCATTTTGAGATATCTACATTCAAACTCTAATTCCCAGACAAACAAAATAAAAATTACAGCATAACAATTAGTTTAGTAAATAGATGTAGAAAAGAGACCCAATTTGTATCTCTCCAAAATAATATTAAAATGAATTCCTTGCCTATTCAGGAGCAACTGATGAGTCTAAGATTAGAGTAGGAGATTACATGATGTGAATTGTATGATGTATAGCTTGTGTGCATACTTAAGAGAATACTGAAAAATAAAGTATTCTCAAAGTATTTTCAAATAACATTTTATCACATTAATTTGAGAATTTCGTACTTCCCTGGGTAGCACTTCTGGCCTCACAGTGGTTAACTTTTCTTCATGTTACACAAATAAAGATTCAAACTATAGTCATACATCATTTATAAGAACCATTCAAACATTAAGAAACTGTACAGAATAGACTAAAGGTTGTCAAAGCATTCAAGTTGATTGAACATTTTTGGGAGGTATTTTATTGGCACAAAATAAAATAGTCTGACCTGTAAGGCATTTCATAAATGCATTTCGCTGCTCTCTATCAGGGTCACTACAGCGGACCATGTGATCCACATGTTTGATTTTACATCAGATGCCCCTCCTGATGCATCCTGAGTAGTTGGGTCTCATTATTTGATCTTGATTTGAAGTCAGGACAATCACTGGTGGAAGTAAAATCTCTTCTGCAGAAAGTTAAAATCATCGTGTTTATCCGTGCCATTATTCTCAAAAGTCAAGCCGGAGAGAAGTGAATCATTTTAAATGTGCTCAGACGCTCAAGTTGTGACACAGACAGCAAAGACTTTCCTTTGAAATGTGAAGTGCAGCATGCCAGGGTGCCTGCAGTGAGTGAAGTGTAATTGGGTTTCACTACGGGAAAATGTTCCGAGTTTGACTTCAAGTTTAATTTATTTAGGATCAGAAAGAACAAATAAGATCTCTGTAAATGGAGGCTATCAGTGTGAACTATGAATTCACTCATTGCTTTCATCACTGACTAAAAGCATAATGACAATGCAGATTTTGTTAAGGTGACTCAGCTGTGAGGTGGAAGGGATGTATGAAAACAGGTGATGAGAGGCTGTGTCAGAATTGCCTAGTGTTTTTATTCAATCACACTCAAAAATGCTTTGTATTTAAAAAACCAAAAACATGTTGACTAATATAGACAAGGATGTGGGGGTTTTCAAAACTCACACACACACACACACACTCTGCAAACTCTACACAGAAAGATTCCCAAAACCCAATGCGGATGATGGGGTCAAAGGTCGTGCTTATAGGGACCAACAGTCGTAGATTCCCCACTTTTCTAACTTCTTTGCATTTTAATTCCTATTAACACCAACACCCATTTAACAATAACATTTTATCATATTAAAAAAATAAACATTCAATCTGTGTCATTAGAGTTGGAGGCTAAGATGGTTTAGCCTTTTTGCTGTGAGGTTCATCTTTACACACTCTGACAAGCAATGAACTCTCACGAAATGGCATCTGGTTGTTTTTATCATTAGAAAATTGAGAAAATCCAAATAAGTAAATATTTCACAATGAGACACATTTCTCAAATGTTCCAAACTTTGACTGGGAAACAGAAGAAGTACTCACACCATGTGGCAGAAGATGATGCAGACGCCACAGTGGTGCTGACACCTCCAATTCATCGAATTTTTCGTGACTTCCCAGCAGCCCACCACACTCTGCTCTGACAACAAATATGCCCACCAGGTGTGACTGACCCCTTTCACTCTTCCAATTACCCCACATGATTTATTTCACATTTCATTTGATGAGACTGACCCTTTGCCCGAGCTACAGAGACTGACTCGTGAACAACAACTCCGAGATTTTGGTTTAAGGAGATCCAGGCGATTAAAAGTTAATTGTTGAAATGTGTCAAGGTGGCCTGTTTAATTACAGCGTATGAGGCAGTCATTGGGGCTTGACTCAAAATAGCACAGTGGGGTAAGACTGCGAGGCTCGTCTGTGCGCTGCTTTATTTACTTTGCAGAAGTCACAGCGATGACCCCTGGGGAAGATAATTAAGGTGGAATCAACATTTCATTCTGAACGTGAAGGGCATATCAAGACAATTACATTCCACGGGAAAAAAAAAAGAGAAGGTAAGCTTAGTGCAGGGGGGGTGCTGATAGCTAGTGCAACGCGGATTTAAATCCTGAAGTATAACAGACAGTTTTGAGTATTCAGATGCAGCTTATCCCCAGGCTGCTGCTTACATGGGATAATTAGGTCCAGCGTAGTAGCTGCAGGAGGACGCTGGTGGAGTGGGAGTGCATGGATTCAATCAGCCTGTGTATATTCTAACTGTATTGTTAAGCACTTGAGCTATTCCCCGGTCTTGTCACAGGGGAACTAACAAAATGCTTTACCCATCTCTTTTAGATTTGTCAGGCACATATTCATTGCCGCTGATTTATGTGTCAGGTCATAGTCCTCCACTGGCGTTAATGTATTCCATCGTTTCCACAGTACTGGAGATGAGGGGAAGCTGAGAAAAGCTTAGTTGCCTCCCGCAAAGTTTGAACTAGGTCATGGTAGAGACCCTGCAGGCCATTTCTCTTTGCATAAGCATTCCTTTTATGCCATGCCAGTTACACGGCAGATACTCACACTAAGTTCATTCTCATGTAAACCAGTGGTCGTTTCCTTGCAGTCATGCAAAGACAAGTGTATACACACACACACGTGTGTGTGTGTGTGTGTGTGTGTGTGTGTGTGTGTGTGTGTGTTTGTTGCGAACACTTTTTCATACAGTTACAGCTTTGTCGAATTATTTTGTGTATTTACTGTATTGAGCTGAATTTGAGGACCTTCATATTTAGAAAAAGGTTTTTCAAGCCAAGTCTTGTCTCTGTGAAAATGGGAATTTTATTTTCTGAAATGAACATGTCAAAAAAAACATGTTGAAATGAACAGCTGTCGTTAACATTTCGAAATGCTGGTGATGCAAAGAGCCACATGAGACCTACTGACCTCCGGATTCCTGCTGCAGTTAGTTCAATGTCTTATTTATCTATTCTGGTGTCCTCCTCAGACAAGCAGTTATTAAGCATGAGTAGTCAATTTAGTCAAGTTCATGTTTGACCATATTTATTCCACACATATCAATCATCCAAGCTTGTAAGACATGTAGGAATTGAGGAAAATTGCATCAATTTATTTACTTGATGTATTATTGAGCCATGTGTGTAGATAAAGACAGATCATTCCATGTATTTTCAATTAGTTGTTTTGTTTTCTATGTGTTAAACAATATGCAATATTGTTGCAACAATATGCAACATATACAAAGGTGAAACAAGGTCCCAGATATTATTTTCCTTAAAACAGCTGATGGAAACATGACTCATTGCTTTCATTGAAACCCTGAAAACGTCACACGTGACAAATGAATGATCCACACAAATGGCTTGAATTACATTTTTCACAGTCACAACCCCATGTGTGTGTCTTTATGAAAGCAAATGTGACTGTAAGCTCCTTTTCTTCATTTCATATACAGAATGGATGTTATGGGAGAGAAAAGTGAAGATTTAATCTATCTAATCTGAGCTGTAATGTTTAAATGTGATGCCCCATTCCAACACTTGATGTTGAAGAGGCAGAGGCAATATTAAATCACGTCATAAAAATGTCTCCTACCATAAACCCATTATTTAGCATGTTTAGCTGGCATTAGAACGCATACACACGCACAAATACACGCTCGGCGTAATTGCAAAAGTAAATTATGGCGGCCATAGGGAAATATGAATTATTTTATGTCTGCTGTACTCATTTCACGCCTGATGGAGTATCACCTTTAACCGGGAGGTGCATGTCGTTGGGTGCAGTTTCAAGCCTGGTTATTCTAATAAAAGAATAATGGAAGTATTCTCTCTTTTTAATTGAACATTGTTAGAATGACATATCAATCCCGCTGCAGAGATGCCCTTTCTGTGTACAATGTAATTGAAACGGTCCTTACTTCCCTCTTCCTATAGGACAGATTGCTCTGAACGTATCTTACTGTTGACACTGCTTTACTGAGCATCATTTCAATTTATTTCTTATGTTTCTTTGTTTTGTTTTGTTGTTGTTGTTTTTTTTACTTAAATCTTGATGTTCATGTGATTTATGGTCTTGTCTGCATGTTAATAAATCCCTGTGTTGGAACACATTATAATACAATCTCTTTGTATTCCCATTATAGATATTAGCAGTACATCACTATTGGTGATTCATCCACCTCCATTGTATTTGTTTTCTGCAATTTTACATCCCAAAAGCTCTGATTCCCATTAGCATTTTTGCAATTATCCAGAAATTCCATTAAAGTTCTTGGCAATGAAATGACAAGAAACGATCACCCTATTAAGCCCCGGAGCTATAAAAAAATGTTTAAAAAAAAAAAAAAAACAAACAGCATAATGGCCTTTGTATTGTATGGTAACAATTTTCATTAGATGGGGGGGGACTACCTGTGTTTAAGCACTCTAAAACCCAATTTAGGCATTCATGGCATGAGGCTGACAAGCAGACTGAAGCAGAGCAAATAAAAACTGGCAGCCGCTGAATGAATGGCTGCATATTTCGGTCATGATAAGGAAGAATTACATTTTTACACATCACTGAGGAGAGGAAAACAAGGCATGGTGTTGGGTTAAAAGCTCGGTAAACTGTTGGAAAATAACCCAGTTACAAAACAAAATGAAGCATCATTTTCTCTTAGTGGTCTAAGCCTTTTCCTCAGTGGAAGATGTAAGTGATTTAGAGCTCATGAAATTCACATAGTATGGCCCCCAAAGCACACATAACAGAAAGCATGATAGCAGTTTACAGCGTGGGGAAGGTAGAGTTATCAGTCTTCTGGGGGCATTCCTAATGGAGCTATTACAGTCGGTTGTCATATCCAAAGAACTTCATTAATCATAACAAGACAGGCAATGCTTCCTCGTTTAACAAGGCGACTTCCAGATTCTCCAGATTCTGTACGGTCAAATCCAAAACTGTGAATTATCTCTCTGTCCATCCAGGTCTGACTGATAAGTCAAGCCTGTCTATCACACATTCATGTTGGATGCATTCCTCGGAATCACACTTTCAATGTATGTGCAAATAGTAAAGAAGCAAAGTGTTTAATCACACCATTAAATGCTACTGTGGATGGTTGAAGAGTGTGAAAAAATCATTCCTGCTTGAATCTTTATTTTACAGAACATTTGCGAGGCAAATGGCTTCACAAAACAGAGAGGTAAAAGATGTCAGATGATGCTCTGTGTAGTTTGGTATTTTTTTTTTTTTTTTTGGGGGGGGGGGTTTGAAGCAGATAAAGACATGTAACTGTCATTTTTTAGGAATTTTAACATGCTTTGTCTAAAGACAGACTACACTCTGAATCAGTTTTCTCGGCCATTACTGGGCAAACACAGGAAATCATACACCAAAAATCAAAGTAGATGCACTAAAAGTATGTCTTTAGATGTAAAGGGTAGTCTGAGTACAAAACTTCTTTCTGTGAGAAGACAGTGTTACTTCACCGTGCCGTTTCTTGATCTTCATCATCAATTAATCCATTATCTATACCTGCTTCCATCCAACTCTGGGGTGTGGGGGGCTCGAGCGAATCTTTTGATTTTTTTTTTTTTTTGTTTATTTATAGTTTATTGCTTAATAATGTTTTTTGCATGAAAACAACAAATAAAAAAACCTTAACTAATCTAACAAGTAATTAAACATGAACTGTTCTGATTGTTAATGAATCATTTTAGTTGTGTTCCAAAATGAACTTACATGCATGCAGCATTTTTTCTTCTATTAAATGTAGCTTTAATTTGTAATTTAGTCCTTGTTTGCGATTATAAGTGAATGAAAAGTGTGATCAAAACAAGACTGATTAAATGTGCATTTATTTATTTTTTATAGCTCTATCAAATATCAATGCAGAGACAGTTCATTGAGATGAAGTTAAAGAGGGGCACAGGACTTACTGTACATTATCCCAGCCAGTTGGCAGCTCGGGTCTTGAGAGCTTGATCCCACTGGGTGCGAATCAGAAATCTTAACAGCTAATGGCAACAGTCACCCCATGGGAGTGCTGCTGACAGGAAACTAATGCCCACACATACAGACTGGAGCACAAGAGCTGTCAACACCCCACCATGACCCTGTGGGTATAAACTATCCACACACAAAAAAGAGAGAAAGAAAGAAAAATCACCCTCCAGTTCAAAACTCATGACTGTTATTTCTTTTCCCAACACCTCTTAAGCACATTTCATCCATTTACCACCGAGGGTGGATTTTCCTCCTCTGTGTTTGTTTTGCGGTGATCAAAGCATTAAGTCACATTTGTGACTGCATTGGAGAACACTGAAAGCATCAGGGAAGGGGTCTCTTATAACGCTTGAAATGTACCTGAGTCACGTGAGGATGGGCTTTTGAACACATATGCAAGCACGGCAAAGCAAAATAAAGTCAGGTAGTACTGAGTCACTGTGACTCAATCAAAGAGGTTTAATAATACTTGAAGTCTCTCACGCTCTTTTGCTGGGATGGGCATCATTTGTTCATTTTTCCAGAAGATTTTGGAAAAACAATAAAATAGTGTTAAACATCGATCAAAACGTGCCACAGATATGTAATTAAGTTGATATATAATGATATATATTTGTAATGCAGTAGCTGCAGGAATGGATGTATCTTTTAATCATAATAAAATCATGTGATAGCCTCTCAGTTCAACTTTAATTTGTTGATACCCCCAGATCACCTCTACGATTGGCTGTGGAGCCCTTTAACTATCAATCTCTGATTGTCCAAAACATATCGGTGAAGCCAGATTCTGACAAACACACCCGCTCTCATCAACATACAAAAGAAAGGGCTTTAAAGCAATGCACTTTCCCAGATGTTATTGTTGTTATTGATGCATTATAGTTTTCTTTGACATGTGCAAATCTACTGCGGACAACTTCAGAGGAGGTGAAACCCTGGTTGTTGTTTTTTTTATACTACCCACCCTAATGACTTATATTTTGGGCTCTTCGTGTGAAGTTTCTATGTTCCTTGTATGTTTTGTCCAAAAACTATAACTTCCAAAGTCACCTGGGACGTTGTACAGGTTGAATGTCTGTAATGGAACAGCGGCTCCTACTTTTAGACAAACCTGCACAGGATCCCCTGCAGAGTTAGGAACACATATTAAATCTTTCTGTGGCACTGAAAGCTTAAAAAAAATGACAATGTCAGGTTCCCCTGCAGTGAAGTGTCTCAGGTTTTAAGACAGCAGTGTGACATTTCTTGTTGATCTCAGTAAAAGTAGAGCAAACTAATGTTTATTCTGTGTCAACCTATAATGATCTAACTGTTTACAGATTTATTTTAAAAGTTTACAAAATGAATTTAAGTAATGAAGGCACAGGGGCTTGCTAAGGGTAGTTTGAATGTGCATGCATGGTTTTTCTCACATACTACGGTTGCTTCCCACATTCCAAAACCCTGCTTTTGCCCGAAATCAGCAGTTATGGACTCCAGCCCCTACAATGTTAAATTGGATAAAATTGTAAAGAGGAGATGTATACATGCATGAAGTTAAGAAAACTCATCCTCTGCTTCTCTGATTTACATCCTTCCTCCAAACATATTCAGCGAGTGGAACACTTAAACTGTTTAGTATCTACTAGGGCATCATTTTTCCATGATGCTCCAAAAGCCTCTATAAACAAACCCTGCAGGTTGTCATGAGTCAAGCACTGACTATAGAAAAGGAATCACTGAAGAGCTGCACTCACTGGAGCGTTATCTCTGGCGTTCAGCACCTCCACCAAGCCAAATCAGGTTTGTGTTATCAGTATACACTTTATACCACAATTCTGAGTAGCATCAGCAAGAACAGGAGCCCTGAGGTGAACCCACATCAAAGTCATCAACCGGTGAAAGCAAGAACTGAGAGGGGCTGTCACACCATGAAACAATTTTACCTTTTTATTCAGTAGAAAAGAAGAAAAAAGTCTTCACAATAAAGGCTATTTATTTTCCTTCTACGACCATCATAAACCAAACACATGCACTGCGAGTCGTTTCCAACAGGCCATAACATACTTGATTGATAAAAACTGGTTTGGGTTCAAAAAGGTAAAAGCTGAGAATAAAACTAAATAAAAAAAAAAAAAACGGCAGCATATTCCAGACAATACTGAGAACAAACAGGCATCAGTCTAATTCATCTTGAACTGCACAGTCGCACCGACACGGCAGAAGGCGAGACTGGTGCGATTTTCAATTTTGTCGCAGTTACTTTTCCGCGCTGCTCCACTGTGAAGAGTTTGTGTGACTGCATTGCAACAATATGAGCGAAGCACTTCGGCAGAAACTCCAGGTCCTTTCTCTGAGATCCCAGCGGTGAGTGCATTAATCATCACAGTCTCCCCTCCTCAGACAAGACAGAGACCAACAGCTGGGGGAGAGGACCGCAGCTTTAAACAGTACAGACTGCAGGAGGCTCAGCCATCACTTCTTATTGTGCATTCTCACATCAATAGTAATGAATACCTTGGAGCATTGCCTGACTGCCTGTGCATGAATTGCTGTAGCACGTGAGGCCAGGCACTGGAGGGAGCTTTGCTCTTTGTAGTTTTTTTGTTGTTGTTGTTGTGTGCATGTCTTTGTAGTTTTGGTGTGTGACCCTTTCTATGTGTGACCTGGAGTTCCCGTCCACACGCACTGCTGCAACTGCAGAAAGGATGTGAGTAATATACACAATAACAGGTAGGACTTAATGACCTAGACCTGACAGGAATAATTAATCGGAACGTTGTTGGTGCTCTCGGACGAGGTTTCACACTGAGGTTACACCTGCGAGGGTCTTCAGCTGCACCGGGATCGAGTGCGCTACATGCAATGATCTTTAAATGATCGATGGCTCGCTGGTCCACATTTATAGTCGAGATGCAAGCGTATGCAAGGTTTTTGGAGAGCTGGTTTACTTAAAACATGCACACCACCTCCTAATTAACAAACACAATATTTAATTATGTGCAAATAAGACAAATCTATATGTGCATGATCAAATACATTGTAATTTTATTTTACTGTGTATAATCTCTTATCTGTGTGGTTTTCAATGTCTATTTAGCTGCTCCCTTTTTACACGGGTGTCCATCGCAAGTCAATACAACTTGAGTCAAGTCTTCGTTAGATTTTTAGCCCTTCTGGTTAAAAAAAAAAAAAAGATTCAAATCCAGGTTCTTTGTGTTTGTCAAGGTAGTTTTCATTATATTGTGATCAGTCAAAAGAGTAATAAAATTGTGCTTCCTGCATAACAGCAAACTATCTTTGACAGGAAATAAAATCAGCAAGAAACAGTTCAGACACTACAAAAAAAACCACAATTACATTTCTAGCTTTTAAAAGTGACACGTTTTTTTTATTTAATTTTTTTTAAGGATAACTGAATCAAATGCAATCGTCTCAATTAAACACATTTCACAAATTTAAAAGCCTAAGTAGTCAATTTTGCAAAACAACATCAACAAACTTGATGTTAACTCATCAAGTTTGCATATTAGTTGAATTGCATTTTTTTTTTAATATAGTTTGTCCGAGACTGCAAAAAACTGTGATAGTGTTAAAATACATTTAAAATACAGATCGTAAAATAAAAACGTTTCACTTTAATACTTCAAGCCGAGATGAACTGCAAAGCCAGACAGGCTAATCTAAGTGTTTGAGGTAACTATGAGTGTCTTCTTTCATGTCAAGTGCATATTTTTGATTAAAAAAAAAACAAACAGAAAAGATATTTATACATTTATTTATCTACCTATCTGTCTTAGCTCATCGAAAAATTGAAATGCAATTTATTCCATTTAACGAGGTAAAAAATTAACTATCTAATTCTGTCATGGACAGTCAGCCAACAAACTACTCCAAGGATGGGAAATCAAAACAAATGTGAGTACATGAAATCAAGATGAAAACAAATGCCTGCGGTGCATATCTTAGCGAGGTGCTGTCTATGAACAGCAGGCTGCAGTCGTCACTACATTGCAATTCTCCACTCACCTCCTGCTCAGGGAATTCATTTGTCACTAATCAAAGCAAATCTAATTAAAAAGCGTCTCAAAACCTGGGTCCTCTCCATTCTGCTTCTCTTTTGTCCAATTTTCTATCAATACTGCAGCCACCTAGCTGGCGTAAACGCCGCACCTCCCAAACATTCACTCACACTGCCAGGAGGTCTTTGCTTGCTGATCTATGTAGGACAAGTACGAGGGTGTCTGAGGTAATAAATGAACAAGATGAATGTGGGGGATATGTTCATTTGAAAGCTCTTGTCACTGAGGGTTTGTCGTCCGGCTGCACAAAGGGTAGTGCCGTCCTGCCTGATTTACTTTAGATTCAAACCATGGCTAAATTGGAAATCGTGAATCACTCTGACACCATTGGCGCAAGATGGATTACTTCAGTTAAGAGCTGCCTTTTCTTTACTTTGGATCTTTTTAAAGAAATCATACAAAAATTAATTTTTCTGACAGACGGCTGACCCGGGCAGTCAGTGAAAGGAATTGCAAAGGGAGCCCGACACAGAGGCACTACAAAGCTGTTTTTTTTTTTTCCCCTTTATCAGCACGGCACTATCCCAACCACATCCAAAAGCTCTCAGCAGCACAATGAGCCTGGCTGAATATTTGATCAACTGTCTCAGGTTTAACAAGCCTTGCCAAACTACACCTGCCTGGAGGAAAAAGATATGCCTTTGAGCAGGGCAGTGCCTCCCCCAAGATGTTAAGAAAATACGTGTTTGATCTTCACAACACCGAATCTGCACTGAGCTCATCCAGTCTCGGGCCCATGGATTCTGAGCGAGGTTCAAGATTTGCATTGCAGAACAATACTTTCCCTGGATGCCAATACTAATGTCTTCCAACATAATCTGGCTATAAATTATAAAACAATGCAGTCAGAGAATACTGTTGTCTAAAGTCTGCGTTTACCTATTGCATTCGATATAATCTGAAATCTCTCTCTTTGCCAAGTGTCATGCAGCAGATGTTTCTTCACAATGCACTTGGACGCCCTCCCATACATACAATCATGCATAATCCACCTGCGTTAAAGAGCAACTTTCTGCTTTCAGTCTGTGATGTAGTGTGTATACTGTGAAAGGTTTAGGCAGGGCTCGCTTAGGATGATACATTTTCTGGACAGAAAAATGTATGTCAATGCAATGTGCTCCGAAGTGATGGAAGCACATCTGTGTGTGTGTGTGTGTGTGTGTGTGTGTGTGTGTGTGTGTGTGTGTGTGTGTGTGTGTGTGTGTGTGTGTGTGTGTGTGTGTGTGTGTGTGTGTGTGTGTGTGTGTGTGTGTGTGTGTGTGTGTGCGTGCGTGCCTGCCTGCCTGCCTCCTAAACTCATGGTTGTTGGCTGCAGCTCATTGCCCTGCAGTAATATCAAGCCTTGCAGACACCTGGGACCACTGGTGTGGGCCCTCAGAGGAGGCAACCGCCTGGCAACTGGCCCTGATTACCTTCTTCACTCTCCGGAACTCAACTCTGTATATGCCATTAACCAGCTCCATGCAATGTGATCCCAACCCGACCATGCCATTAACCCTGTATACAAAGGGTTGTTTACACACACACACACACACACACACACACACACACACACACACACACACACACACACACACACACACACACACACACACACACACACACACACACACACACACACACACACAGAGCACAGAGCACAGAACTTCACAGCCCACCAACCAGTCGAGTACAACCACCTGCAGAACTGAATTTCCCATCTGCTCCCTGATGAGTGTAAAACCAGTGCAGTGTGAAGCAAGGGTGACCTCTAGTGACCAAATCCTATAGTAAAAGAACGACAATGACTGTGACCAACAGTTTTGTTGGTCACAGTCACAGGGAGAGATGGCTTAGGATCCGAAAACAAAATGATCTTTTTGTTAAGATCACATTGAATTTGGGAAAAACCTGCCAAGCAATGATTTGGTGAAATGGTTTCAAAGAAAGCCATGCAGGAGCCAAACAAACAAATAAAATAGAGCCATCTTGTGTTACACTACACAGCTGATCCCAGCTGATCACGGGCAGAGTGAAGCCTGGACAGGTCAGCGGTCCATCACAGGCCAGAGAGACAGACACACAACGTCAGATGCATGTTTCTGGACTGTGAAAGGAATTCTGAGTACCTAGGGAAAACATGCACATGCATAGAAAGAACATGAATACTCCAAACAGTTGAATGGGCCTGGACTCAAACTCACATCTTTCTTGCCGTGACATGTGGAGTGCTAATCACGGCAACACTGTGGAGTCTAATGAATAAGAGTTGTGAATAAATTTTTTTATCTGTATAATCAAATAAAATATTTCCTTGATGATTACTGTGACAACAAGCCTCAGTGTGGTAGAGTAGAAACTAACTGTGAGAAAATCTTTGATATGAATTCAGTTGGACTAATGTGTGGGAGTCCTAAAACATGTGTTTAGAGGTCAAGTGGACTGTCGATCTCTCCAGGGTGTATCCTGTCTTGGCACCTCGTCTGCTGGGATTGGCTCCAAGCCCCTTGATCCAAAATATTTAGTAGATTGAGATCAAGTAGAAAAAAAATATGAGTGAATGTTGCTATATAAGGTTATGAACAGTGGCGGCAAAAAAGAATGGGATTGAATGCTTGGAGATTTGAATTCCACAAGGGTCAATTCCACGAGAGGGCGCCACCTTCACCCGAATAAGAAATGCAATATATATCAGCGCATTCATGCGGCTCTCCTATTTTTAGGCCATTGCAACCGTGTGTGTGTGTGTGTGTGTGTGTGTGTGTGTGTGTGTGTGTGTGTGTGTGTGTGTGTGTGTGTGTGTGTGTGTGTGTGTGTGTGTGTGTGTGTGTGTGTGTGTGTGTGTGTGGTTCAGGAGCACAAGTCATTTAAAAACGGATAAAAATTACACTATGTCAGAATACAACTTAAAAATTAAAAAAAATATGTTTTTTTTTTTTTTTTTAGACTTAAAGACACATTTATTGTGTATGTTTTGAATAAAGCTGCCAAGGTTTTGGTAACTGTGAATTTTCCTTTTACTAATTTTATTATTAAAATATTTTCAATTATATTGCTGTCAGTGCGCTTTTGTGTCTGCAGGTGTGCTGGCATTGGGTTTGTTAGGAATATGTGCTTGTGAGCTGCTGAAACAAAATTATTTCTTCTTCCTTGTAAAAGTTGTATTCTATTCAGTGTTTTCATTGTTTGCATTTCTTCCTCGCTTTTTAAACCCTTGACGGGAACTTTGTTCACTAATAGCATTGCATTGTAAACGATACCTGTTGTTCTTGCGGACCTTAAAGGAAGGGAAAGCAGGAACAAAAGCAAATCTGAAAGGAGGAAGAGAAGGAAAATACTGACATGCGTCAGCACGAGCGGGTGACAGCAGGAGGAAACAGGAACGCCTTATCTTATCTCTTCGCACACTCCCATATATGCAAATCTGTGGCTGGCCTGCATGCCAATGTCTGGAGGAAGAGGAGAAGGAAAGACATTTCCAAAGGGGCGGCGCTTTGAAGTGGAGCCCGGTTAAACTCACTGTACTTCCACGTTGACCCGAGTTTTACGCACACTAATGGATCGTGGTGGCGCAAAGAAGAGCGGCTCAGGTAAGATCAGTCTCCTCTGATAAACAGGCTATAACTTTATTTAGTGATCGAGAGAAAAGAAGAAAAAAAATAGTGGCACGCTTGTGCTGTGACTACCTGTCCACCAGGTGAAAGGGAATCTCTTCACTGCGCGCTGCGCGTCTATCATACATACGTTACAACAATGACACTAATTTTACGCTTTTGTATTGCGTTAAGCTTTGTAAACTTTATCTCTCGGGGATTGTTATTTGTAAAACTGTGGGGCCTTTAGCAGAGGTGGAAATCAAGAAGGATAAAGGGGTCGGTTTCCTACAATTTCTTGGAAAAATCCCTTCCAAACAAGATGACATTTTAATATTAGGCATCTTTGTTCTCGAACAAACTACCTATTTGTTTAATTATCTAACCCAGCGATAGTTTTCCTTTCGACTAATTGTGCTTCAGCTCCTTATTGTCAAACCTGACATCAGTTTGCATTCATTTCTGTCACTTTATTTAGTTCAAACTATATGATTATTGCTATTATGCTATTATTATAGCAACTAACAGCTTTATAGAGCAACAAAAATAAGAAGAAAATGTAAACTGTAAATTCATATTATATAGAGGGAAATGTATCCATTGTCTATGTTTTTAATCTTGCTGTCATGTATTGCTGTTGAAATAATTGTCCATGGTGTCAGCGTTTTATTAAATATCTTATTTCCTCATTTGTCAGATAACAGGGCAGTTTAGATAAGAGGACAATTACCATATAAAGGAACACAAGGAAGTGCAAAAATGTTCAGAGTTTCAAAGGTTTCAGAGTAATCAATTCCAGGAATTGCTGAGGATTTCTTGTAGGTCATTTCCGTCTTTATTCATGGAGTTCTAAAGTTTAACTTTATCTTAGATATGTCACTCTATTTTGAAACAGGGAGGTGAAAGTGAAGTGTTACTAAATCCTGGTTTCCACCGGAAACTGATATTTTAGAGGAGATTACAGAGTTTCTCAAGACTACTCACGCATCAGGCTGACTTTAATTATTTTTTTTATGAAAAATAAACGTATATATATATATACACAATATCTTGCTTATTGTACAGTAATAAGATTGTCCAGTACTTTAATTGTTTCTTTAGTCACTGTCTGTGCGATTTAGAGGTTTTCAGTCTTAAATCTACAGGAAGAAATTAAGAATAATTTCATTTATCATCAGAAGTTTTCAGGATGTCTAATCAAATGTTATTCTTCCTCAGTGATTCTCAGAGTATCGGCCTGAAGCTGATGTAATACACCTTGTACGCTGCTGAAAGAAAACTTGGATAAATCGGGATGAATCAGGTACTTTCAAGCCAGAGCTCAGGTGCTACTGCAGAACTGCTGGAAGAGGCCAGCGAGGAGCTCAGAGTGGACTTCTTCAGGAAATTAGGCTACTCTTCCGCTGAGGTGAAAGCTGCATTCAAGAAGCTGGGCCTGAGCACAGACACTAACTCAATTCTGGGAGAGCTTGTTCGAACCAGAACCAGCGCCGCAGCCTCTGTTTCCAGTACGGACAGCGACGAAAGGAGTGCAAACCTGAAAGACCCTCTGTTGCCTCACAGCTGGACTCCCGGGCCCTGCAGAGTCACACCGCAAATGGGGGACCAGAACCGTGACACCGAACTGAGGCCTGTTGTTATTGACGGCAGTAATGTTGCCATGAGGTAAATAAAACAATGCCGATCTCTCTGTGTTAATGCAGTCATAAGTTAACTACATTTCATCAGGGCCGGGGCAGCTCCTTTCTCCTCTGACCTTGGTCTCAGGACAGGAAGTTGCTCATAAAATATGCATCTGTGGTGTCATCTTTGGAACTTTACTTCCTGGTGGTGGCGTCAACTTGCTTTGAAAAAGGCGTTCACCTCACTGCCTGTGCATGTTGTTACAAAGGCCACAGACACAATATGCAAATTCTCCATTCCCAGCCCTGACATCTCCACCCTGAGACAGATATGAAATGTAATACAGAGCATTCATGGGCTGCAACAGCCGCAGGGGAGCTTCCCTCAGAAGGGAATGTCCAAAGGCATGTGATGTTTGCACAGATCAACTGAATTTATGGTTCTCCCTGTCAGATCATTTGCGCTCACCTTACCTCCGGTGCTTCTCTTCACAGCCACGGCAACAAGGAAGTGTTCTCATGCCGAGGCATACAGCTGGCAGTCAACTTCTTCCTGGACAGAGGTCATCACACCATTACTGTGTTTGTCCCCACTTGGCGGAAAGAACAGCCGAGACCTGACGCTCCCCTCACAGGTGAGGGCACAGAAAGAAAAACATGTTGAGTCCTGTAACCTGGAGACTGGTCCAGTAGTGCAGGCAACCATAAGAGTTGTTAAGTTATAACACATTGGAACCAGAAAAGCTGTATCCATAGATGTTTTTGATGACGAATCAGGTCAGGTGCGAATGAAAAAACTCACGTTGGTTTTGTTTTTGTTTACCTTTGCTTTTATAACGCTCAGCAGACACAAGAATGCCGTTTCCCCACTACAAAGAAAAAATGTCCTGTTGGTTATCTTACATAATACACCACACGCAGATGTACCTGGAATCAAGATTAGAGGGCAGCACATGTGACCAATATGACAATAAACCTTTGAGGTAGTGGCAGTATCACACGTTCCCATCAATGACTGAAACATTTAATGTATTTAGACTGAGCGGTCATGTCTCTGTACTAAGATATTGACACATAATCTCTCCAAAATGAAAACATTTTCACTTCCGTGTGCACATTTCAGCATTAGTTACTGATGTTTACTTAATAGAAAGTAGGTTGTCCTTTGTGGGTTTTTTGGGGGGTTTTCTTGTTTTGGGTTTATTGTAGTCTTCTAGCAAATATCCTCTCATTATTATGTTGTACAAGGACAAGTATAATTGGTAATGGCAGTTTGGTCATGTATTTGTTGTACACATTTTTAAATTTTTTTAACCTTAAACTATGAATTACACAACGTTTTGGCTTTAAATAGAACTAAATAAGCATTGAAACTACATTAAGTCTGTACATCACATGTTATGGGTGTGTTTGCCTCTCCTGCCTTCCCTTCAACCACCAATGTTGGAAGATCTTGTGTTTGTCATATATTCCTGGAGAAACCATGAGACAGTTTTGCATTTCTGTCAGATGTAAAGGTACTGTAGTGATGCTGAAGGAAAGGGGTTGCACAGTTGAGATTGGGAAATAAAGGTTCAGGAAAGGGCAACGCATTGTCAAAACCAAATGAGAACATGTACAAAACAAAAAGGGAATTTGCTTTAACAGCACTGAGGAGTGTACAGTATAACAATCCTTTAAAGCTGCACACATTGTTGGGTTTTCAATTTCTTTTTGTTGAGTCACTCGTCCGTTGGTGTATTCAGACAACTCAGAAGAATTGACTCTATTGACTCCAATGCACTGTGTTCTTAAAGTTACCGTGCACACTTGGGTTGGAACACAAGAGCAGTATGTCTGCCTTCCTGTTGAAACCAGTGAATAAATACCTTGTTGTGGTAACTGCAGCCTGGGTGGAGCAATCCAAAGGTTCTACTTTCAACCTGCGAACAAGGAAGCAAAAACCCTTGCACAGCCTCCTGCAGGGAAAACCCCACCAGGAAGTATCAGTGTGCTTTCTTTTCCTCTTTCATCTGCACTTACTGTAGTTTACGTGCAGAGTGTAGTTAACTGTTGACAACCATCTATTGCTTGAGGTTAAGTGACGGAAGTCACCCTGAAAACCAAAGCACTTAGTCAAATAAGTGCCTTTAAGTAAACACCGTGTAACTAGGTCACTTGTTCATTAATGCAGATTTAACAGTTCATTTAATTTCTAATTGGTTCCCAATGTTTTCATTTGCTCACATTGCACATAATATAAAGTGTTTATGGAGATATAATCATGTTTGTACAGGGGATGTAACACAATGTTTTATGTTATTAGTATTTCATTATTCAAATCCAATGGTATCTCATAAAATTCTGGTAGATTTTGACAATGTCTGGTAAGAGGGGGAAAAAAAAGGTCTGCCCATGGTTACAAGATATATTATCATTTGTACTTCCAGATCAGCGCATTCTGCTGGAGCTTGAAAAACAGAAAATAGTTGTGTTCACTCCATCTCGACGCGTCGGGGGGAAGCGAGTGGTTTGCTATGATGACCGTTTCATTGTCAAGTTGGCATATGAGTCAGATGGCATCATCGTATCCAATGACACCTACCGGGATCTCCAAGGAGAGAGGCCAGAGTGGAAGAAATGCATTGAGGAGAAGCTTCTCATGTACTCGTTTGTGAATGACAAGTAAGTCGTACGCTGGATGTTTCTGAGCATATTCTGCTGTTAAATCCTGAGCTGAACGTCGGAAACATAAATGTCCTGTGCGCAGCTGAATTGTGACATATTTTCTGGGTGTTTACTCAGGTTCATGCCTCCCGATGACCCTCTGGGCCGCCATGGCCCCAATCTCGACAACTTTATGAGGAAGAATCCTCTGCCAGTGGAGCAGAAGAAGCAACTCTGTCCATACGGTAATTCATGTTTGTTGTAAAGAAAATTAAGACGTTGTACATCTACATTATAACAATATCAGAGAGCAAAGCCTATAACGTTTGGGTTGTGACGAAGAAAAGCAGGGAGGTTTGTCTCCGTCTGTCCTCGGGGGTCTTTTGTGCACTTTGCACATTTTCCCTGTGCGTCCATGGCTTTGATCCAACTCTCTAACAATACAAAGAAATGCTTATTGGGTTATTTGGTGACTCTAAACTCTAGTGTGTGGTTTTTGTTTTCACTGTGATGGACTGATGGTCTGTTCAAGACATATATCCTTCATTTCACCCAGTGACAGCTGGGATTGACTCTTTGTTATCCTATTTTAAATAAAGCTCGTATATAAGATAAATAGATGGTTGAGAAATTAGGTACAGAAATGTTTGCGCTGTTTATTCATCATATTTTGATGCTTATATTTGCCAAATAAAAAAGAAAGTAGTTTCAAAATGAGCTGACTTGAAATAACCTCTGTTTCTTCGTTTGTCTTTTTTGTGTCCGTCAGATAAAAAGTGCACTTACGGCATGAAATGCAAATTCTACCATCCTGAGCGAACAAACCAGTCCTATCTGTCACTGGCTGATGAACTCAGAGAAAAAGCCCAGATTTCTACTGTTAAAGAGGAGAGAAATGCCAGATTATCTCCAAGACATCTTCAGTCTGACCCAGCGCCTGCTCATAGTATCTTTTGCTATCCTCAAGACTCTGAACTCATAAGAGACCAGCAGGTTTCTGCACGTCCTGGTCAGGTTAGTGAAAATAAGCTGCTGTACTGGGAGGATCCCAGACACACTCCAAATCATGTGCCATGCTCTGCAACTGGAACCCAGCCTCAGAAGGAGTGGCCTGGGCTGCACATGACGCCAAATAATTACTATGCCAACGTGTCTCACGAGTACCTGGATTCAGGCCTGGGCTCTTTTGAGAGCCAGTACTCTGACAATTCACAGTCCCTTAGCAACTCCCACATGCTCCGGGCGCAGCACCCGGGTGTCCTCACGGGACTCAAGCGATCCCCTGGGCATTCAGAGTCAAATACCACCAGCCAGTCCTGCAGGTGCTGCTCCCCTTCAGTGCCGCCAACATCTCATCAGCATCACCACGTAAACATAGACCCCAAGGGTCAACCAAACTACGACACCTACCCCTCTCATATGTTTCCCCCAGCTGTAGCCAACCGGCACAGCCTCCCGGGTCAATTCCATTATAGTGGAGCTTCTCCCCTTCAGCAGAATTACTGGTCAGATCCCTTTCATGGGCTTCCTGTCCATTCCTCACACTCCCACAGCTCGTGCTCTTCCTATCAGGGCCATCAGCACAATTCCTGGGGCCAGCCGCAGCCACCTCCTGCATTTGACCCAAAAAGGCTGGAGCTGCGCAAGAAGCTGCAGGCCATCTTCAACCCACAGCAGGTGGATACAGTCATGGAAATGTTCCCTCATCTGATGAACGCTGAGAAACTGGCTGCAGAGATCCTCAACCTGAAAACGCAGAGAGGGATTTTCTGATCAAGTTTGTGTCCCGTCAGCTATTGAACCCCAAGCCAAATAGATATCTAATGTCTGTAGACAGATATCAGAGGGTGTGTTTCGTAGTTGATTTATATTTTCTTGTGCGTTTCACACCCGGTTCACTGATATCTAAATCCAGTCCTGATGTTGTCAAAAAGTAGACACCAGTGAAGTTCATCTGTGTAGGATAAGTTATGAGACATTTAATATTCTTATACAGAGGAGGAAAATTATCAAATTTGATAGGAAAGTCAATCCATCCAGCTTCTATACTTTATTCTGTTCAGGGTTGCTGAGAGTTGAAGCCCATCCCAGCTGATTATGGGTGAACGCAGAGTACACCCTGGTCACAAAAGTCTGCACACATTCATACACTACATGGTAATTAGTAATAGCTCAACCTCAAACGCATTTATTTAAGACATGTAATAATACGTTTTAGTGCATTGCAAGAGCTGAATGAACAATTACATGAATTATGTATTATTCCCAATCCATGGGGTCTTTCAGATCTCTTAAGACTCTTGCATAGTGCCTTTGGGTGAGTGACTTTAAGATATATTTGATTTTGTGCAAGGTGCCAGTGTAAATGGATAATGTACTGTTGTATTTATGGCCAGTTTAAGTAATCTTTTTAAATATCTGTATGACACTGTAGTCAGTTATGATCTTGCTATCCATGTTTTGGATACAAAAGTGCCTCTGGAGCAACAATAATAAAGTTTCCAGAGTTTTGACCGTTGATGCATATTGTATCAGACTTGAACTACTTTTAAGTTCTCATGCAATGAGTCATTATTGTACAAAGTATTACCTTTTTTTCATGCTCAGTGTAGTTCTCATG